>NW_022158365.1:0-518601 GCF_006535985.1 Synchytrium microbalum
CTATATTAACTACCAGTGAGCCCCGACTGACACTCCATCGTTCCTTAAAGTGATCCTTAGCGCGACTGCATCCTCCATGCCGTTTGGTCTCCCCAACTGCGGTTTGCCACTCATCCACAATTCTCGCTCCTAGATTCTTCTTAAACCATTTCCATAGGGAATCAGTGGAAGGGCCCTGTGTGGCCTGAGAAGGCAGGTCGTCTGTGCGGCGTTTCATATCGGAAGCTATGCACCTCAATTTTTTTTGCTCATGGGGGAGGGGGCTCTTAGGATCTGTTCCTGATGAAACACATACGCTTCATATGAAGATCCGCTTCTTTAGTTCAGGGGCAGAACGCTTCACTCGTATACAGAAATGAAGAGGTCCCTGGTTCAATTCCGGGAAGAAGCAATTTTTTATGTTAATCAGAAATCGTAGGGGAACTAAGTTTAAAAAGAGTTGTCGTATATATAGCATTCTATTAATCGATTGAGCCTTGTACAAATGCATTTTTATTGTTGCATCAATGTTGAGGTTTTGTGCTCATGGGGCTCACGAAGCGAATCGGAGGTATCATAAGCGTACTTAGAAGAGCTCATGAGCACTTGATGATGAAAGCCCGTAAGCTTCAATAGTACTGAGCGACTCACCAAAAGCAAGTTCCAACTTGACCCTATTTCGAAACCAATTTCTGAGACCACCACGATCTGATGAACAAGCCAATCATCAATAAATCATCATAAATTTATCTCAGTCAAAAGCTTCGTTTTCATCAACACCGTATGTCATGTGGTCTCAACTTCGTAAGTTTGACTACACTCCATTAAATCAATCAGCTATAGTTCATCAATATTATTATCAATATTATCGCTGATTGAGGGCTGGATGTGCTCTGAAAATGCCCATAAAGTAGTACACAATCGACACAACAGACATGAGCAAAAGAAAAGCCACTGTTCCTGCTAAAGGCAGTGACGCATACTGGGTCGTAAGTGAACAGGCTACGCAACTCTTTCCAATGTTGTTGGATTGTTGCTAACACATCCTGTCAATTTGACATCTTCCATTCTTCCCAGAATGGGAACTTCCCCGATCAATTCACGGTCGAAAAAGAGTATATACAGTATGAATCCATTGGTGCTTTGGGGATTGAACGGTCTCCTTTCATCGACGAGTGGTTTTCAATCTGTTATCACATAGAGGCAAAATAATCGTCAACTACCACACAACCGATTGCTAAAAAGCCGAATCCTGATATAAATACCTTTGGCCTCAAGCAGAACTGGATCACAATCATTGTACGCTTGCAGTTAAGCAAGACTCTCACGTCTCAATGTTTCTGTTAAAGAAAGTTCTTGTACAAGATTTGCTCTGCTTTCCTATAAAAACCTTGAATGTTATAATCGAGACCATATTACAAAAAAAATCCCCTCAAATAAGAGAATCTTACGCATTTTTCGCGTCCATATCTGGCCGTTTTCGACAAGTGCCACGATATCACTATTCTTGGCACGCAATCCATAACGCTCTGCTTCCAAATCATCCGTCTTGTTCTTGTCTCATATATAGTGCAGATTCGGGATGGACGGATGAGATCCCAAGCTTGTTTTCAATGGCAGTACCGCTTCCAGAGCCGTAGTTGGGAATGCCCAATAATAAATAGTTGCTTGTAGCTTGTACTAATCTTATCAGTAGTGTATGATTCCTTGACCATTTGTATCACGTCCCACCTGGAACGATTTCACACCGATGCCCTTCTCCTTCCTAGCCTTCATTTCGATCTCTTTTAACGACCAAAAGTCCTTTGTCTGGGTTGCAACAAGATCAACGAATTCCTGTTTTGCGACACATAAAAGTAGCACTAGAGCTCACTTCAAAGAACAACTCTTGTAGTCTACAGTTTAGTGTTATAAAATCAACCTATTGCCATGATGAAACATCAACCTGCTTGATCAGGTCCTTCGCCAACACATTCTAGTGAATTGATGTTGGATGAGAAAGGACACGACCCTAACAAGAGACAGCAGATCAAGACGACACAATACTTAGTTGCGCCTCTTTTCATCGAAAGACAGCTTCTCCTTGGAGGCCTAGCGTCAAATTCAAGCAAATTCAGTTTCGTAGTGAATTAGGGTTCACAAAGGCTTGTTGACGACTGGATCCGGTGTAGTTTCTGCATATACCATAGCAGCGATTGATGATTTTCAAGCTTGTGAATCCTCATTACTTACTAAAGATTCACACAGGACGAGCAAACTAAACTGAATGAATGAAGCAGAGCCACATAGGCGGATGTTAACCAGCATTAGTAGCGAGTTTACCTTTAGCCTTCACATATAGAAAACTAGCGGACGAATTCTTATTATTGCACCAAATTATCAAATTTGGACATTCCGTGATTGAAGCAGAAACCGACGACATACCAATGTAATGTTTCAATGCCATTATTTGTTGCCCATCGGTGTTTTATCCTGGCTTCCAACCGTGGGTTGTGCTGTTGCCAATGTGGGTTCTTTCGACGTTTTCTTGTCGAGTCGGTTGACAATCAAGACAATCCGACATTGAAATAGATTAAATAGATCCAGCTTGATGTAGGTTGATTTAGGCCCCGAGGGACATTCATTACGTAGTTCTTTTGTGCTAAGATGAGTATACAGGTCTAAAATGACGCGTTTGAGATAACTCTTGACCATCTATGTTCTCATCGTCCGCCGAAAAGATGACATGGATGACGCTCTAGCAAAAACCCTTTGAATACGACGGGAGTCATATTTTGAAATTGGAAACTGACACGAATTTCCGTTTGTCTCCAATTAATCAACTGTATTTACAAAGCTATCTGTTGAACAATGTTGAAGTTTGCTAATTAGAAGGACGCCGGAGAGGAGTATGGCACTGAAGCTAACAAAGAGCAGCATATTACACTCTCTTCAATGGGAAATGCAATTGCTTGACCAAACCAGGTACTTCCCCGGCATGGACTGGGATGAACCTTTTCGCAACAATTCAAAACCAGCCACCAAACATCTTTACTGACGAGTGGAGTTTACACCCATCGTACTGGACGATCGCTAACTTTTAGGCTCGACAGCACCAACCATGAGCATACGATTACTCGTCCTCCTCTTGGTCTCACTATTTTGCGGTTTCGTTGGGGTAGGCAGCAAGTTTAAGCTTTTTTTTGTTTTCGCAACTTGGCAATTTGTTTCAGACCAATAAGTACTAATTATGCAGTGCATTACTTAGGCTCAAACGTCCGTTGATCCATCGCCAACAGCTGATGCAGCTGCTACCCCAGATCCAGCAACATCACCAGGTTTGTTGTGTGGGGATCGAACCATGTTTTTTTCATTTTGAATTGACTTAGATTTTGAATTTTGGAATTTCATTGCATTGAAATCTATTGGAAAGCTTTCTTTGGCCACCTGGGGTGATCAAACTTGACCTTGAAATTGGTGGTTCCACGTCACCCACCACCAAGTTTCGGTTTTACCAAACTATCATCGCCAAGACACTAATATCATCTACCTCATCTCATAGCTGCTGCACTACTTGAATCAACATGGAAGGCGTGTACAGCCCAAAACCCGCCATTTGACACTCAATTCACAATCCAATCGTGCAATGGAACCCTGGCGCTGGGTGTTTCTGGAACCGTTTCCAGACTCGCATCGAGAGATACATGCACGCGTTACTCTGTAGGTCCTTGAATTGTTGTGGTTGACGATGGTGTACTAACGAAACCACACTAGACGCTAAGCATGAAATTCATACCGCACGACGCGACTGATGAATCGCAACGATGGATACTGCATAGTGATGGAACACTACAGAACTCCCTATTCAACACTGCCTACATAACTACAGGCGACACAGTGAACGGATATGTGACGTTGGTGCTGGGCACCGTGGCATGCAGTCCAGGATACTGGGAGTTCTGGCAAGATGGAGAGTTGGGAGTAATTGACGGCGCAACCGTCGCTTACGGGGATACTATAGCGCTATGGTATACCAATACCAGTAACTTTGATTTCCAGCATCTGGGATTCGCACTTGTAAGTTTTGGTTACTATGTCACCGCCAGGTCATGCTTCGTGGAGTCTGACTTGATTCGCTTTGTCCACAGGTAGGTGGAACCGGCACATCGGGAACTGGCTCATCGGGAACCTCGCCGTCAGCTGGCGCTATATCATCGGCTACAGTGTCTCCAGCAAATGCCGCGTTGGGTTCGGCTTCTGCAACCGAAGCTGTTGGCACGGGATCCCCAAATACCGCTTTTGTTACAGCGTCCCCAAACGCAGCCGTGGGTACAGGTTCACCAACTGTAGCTATTGGGACCGGAACGGCAGGTGCTGGTCTACTAGGAACATCTGCCGCAACACCTTCATCATCAGGAAACTCTCCTGCTGGATCTAATCTGACACCAACAGCTGTATCTTCAAATACAGGCACGCCTGTTCAAGCTGCAGCAAGTTCATCGAATCCTGCCTTGGGTACAAGTGCGATTCTGGGGATAATGCTGGGAGTCGTTGCTGTTGCAGGTTGGTGACTGTGTTTGAAACTGCGATTGTTGATATTGTTTAACAATCTTACCCTTTTTTGTACAAGGTGTCGGTTTAGCTGTCGCAATAGCAATAGGTAGCAACCGGCAACGCAGATTCTCGTCTGTTCCTAATCAAGATATATAATCATCAGTGTCATGAAAATTGCATAATAACTGCACCGTGTGCCCGCAACTATAATAAACAATCCATGTCCTCATCAAACTCTTGCACAAATCTGTTACAAATTTCAAACAGTATATATTGTACAACAACTATGTGAATGGAAATTGACACAAAAAAAAGACAAGGGAGATTTATAGTACTACTTTTCTACTAAACAATGAGGCAACCAAACCAAATTGGTATATAAAAATGCTTTTTATGCTTCAGGTTCTACTCCATCCCTTCTAATCACCAGTCACATCCCTCTCCTCCCTCTCAGCATTCACCAACATTGGCGATGACGCAGATGACCCAACAGCAACAACCGGTGATGAAGGCTCAAACCCAAAAGCCCGATTCTTTTCCTTGGCGTTTCGAACCTGTTTGACTATCGACAATTCAGGCAGTTTGGTGACGACCTGTTTCATTTCAATACCATCAGATAGCAAGCCCTTCTTCTTGCTTCCTTCGTATTCAGCATCTTCTTCTTCTTTTGACACGGATAGTACCAGTTCGAGACCTGGATATTCTTCTTGCGAGTCTGTTATTAGGGGATTGTTGGATGATGTATGTGAGTCATATGATGGTGGATGAGGTGGCAGTTGATCATTATTGTTGGAGCTATTTGATGCAGCGGATGGTGGTATATTGATATGGACAGAGTTTGGTTGTTGTGGTTGTGTAGGTGATGCAGTTGATGCAGAATCATGTGAATCCGTGTTTGGTTCTTCTTCAAAATATGCTGGAAGTTTCTCACTAAAGTCTAAAAATCGAGAAAAAGGGCAGGTTTAGAGTGCCAGATCATACATTGCGTAGTAGACCAATTTCGGTGTGCTCTAATGCTTGCAGATCGGATCTTTCTGGATGAATCTCCAGCAAGTAATGCAGATCAGTAACTTACAGACTGGAAGCGTTGCAATGGATTGTTGATCAGAATCTCGAGGTCTCCTTCCCCCAGCAACCTGCCCATTCGCGTTTTCTGTGTATAGCTCCGGATGAGCCAAGCGATATCTCCTGAATCTCAAGTATTGCCAAGTTCTATTGAAAATCAGAGGATTTAGGATGCTTGCTTGGGGCCAAAGATTCCGAAAAGTATGTTTGGTTGAAGCACACTTTGTTGGTCACGACGATTCCAAACCATGGCGTTTTCCAAATAAGACAGAGAGACTTACGCTGCGCCGATGGTCAAGACTATGAGAGCCAGGAAGGCATACACAGAGAGCGAGTTGAAGCTTTGACTAGATGTGAATGTGACGAGGAGTGAGCAAGTTTGATCAAATGATTCACCGAATGGAGATATTAGCGTTGACGAGGAACAGACGGCAGACATACGTAAACTTACAAGTTGATTGCAGTGCTCGCCGATGCGCCTGGCGCAGGTGCAGCGACGGCAGCCGTTGAAGTAGCGAAAGACGCCGTAGTTGTTGTCGATATGTCGCTCATTGTGGGATTGTAAGGATGCTGGCCGGATGTATGGCGATGTTATATGAGCGGTGAAATGCTCGTTCGTTTAATGTTATCTCATTCACTACTTCTATGATTTGCAGTTAAAAGCGGCAGTGTTGGGAATGAGTGATTTTGGAATTTCGAGAACACACGGAAGCCATATCGAACGCGATAAAGAGGCCGAACACAACATCGAAATAATCTTTTTGTAGATTGTACAATTGGCTACACGTGGCATCACGATTTTACTCGTCCTGAATGGACATTGCGTCATCACCAACATCTTCCAGAGCTTTGTCAACATCGAGTCGTGTATTTCGCGTATATATACACGAGAAAAGAGCAGCCCAACTATGTTCCAACACGTTACAATCGTTGCTGTTCATTCTGGTTCCTTCTCGCCCGGGGGTGAATGAGAAATTACCACACAGTTCCTGTTAAGAGTTTCAACATTTTCAACATTACTCGATTACTCGAAAACCAACCAAAATGGCAAACTACGACGCTGTCCGCAAGGAAATCGGTACGTTCGCAACTTATAGCTTGCACTCTCTTTCTCTTGCTGTAAGTCAGAAGCTCACGAACCTTGGTTGACTTGTAGCTTCAATTTTAAAGCACGAAGATTATGATGACGGATCATTGGGACCCGTATTTGTTCGTCTCGCATGGCACGCTTCAGGTATCTATCTATATCGATGTGCTTTCCCGTCCTACCGTCAAGTGATGGCCTTCTCATCAACCAATGTCGACATCTGATGAATTTTGCTGCTTTGACGTGGAAACTCACATGTATTAACGACTCAAATACACCAACTAGGCACATACGATAAGAACTCCAAAACTGGCGGTTCAAACGGTGCCACAATGAGATATGCTCCGGAATCTACTGATGGTGCAAACAATGGTTTGGACCTTGCCCGTGCATTCTTGCACGCCATCTCTGCAAAATACCCTCAAATCTCTGTTGGTGATTTGTGGACTCTTGCTGGTGTCGTTGCCGTCGAAGAGGTATAAAATGGTTTGCCATGCTAACATTGTTTGTGCATGTTTTAACATTATGCATTCATATCAGATGGGTGGACCAAAAGTCCCATGGAAGTCTGGACGTGTTGACGTCAAGAAGGAAACTGTTGCCGTCCGTCCTCAAGTCGTCCCACCAAATGGTCGATTACCCGATGCTACTCAAGGTGCCCAACATTTACGAGGTATGCAGCTGCAGGTTCAGGTTGATGAAGTTGAAGTGTTATTTACAGTTCTATGTTTTCTCAGATGTGTTCTATCGTATGGGATTCAACGATCGCGAAATTGTCGCTTTGAGTGGTGCTCATGCTCTTGGACGTTGCCACAAGGTAAAAAAAAAAAAACCGACATAACAATTTATGCTCTTTGTTGCAAATCCTTCAACAAACACTCATGTGTAGGAACGATCCGGCTTTGATGGACCATGGACCAACGTAATAATTTGCTGTCTTCTTTGTTATTTCTAATGATATGTTATTTCTACTGACGCTTACACATCGTATCCTTTCACCCGTTAGACTCCAACACGATTCTCAAACCTGTACTTCAAGGTGAGTATTCGATAATGATTTAAGAAAAGTCGACACCCCCTCACGATCTCCACCATGTCCTAAAATACACTTATCTGTAGCTCTTGTTGAACGAAACATGGACACCAAAGAAATGGGATGGCCCTCTCCAATACGAAGACAGTACTGGTGAATTGATGATGTTGCCAACCGATATGGCATTGACCAAGGACCCAGAATTCATGAAGGTGGTTAAATTGTACGCTGACGACAAGGAGGTAAGCAGTGTATTATGCAAAAATGGTCACATTCAACAAGTCTTGCTTACTGACACGTCACCATTTTAGGCCTTCTTCAAGGACTTCAGCGCTGCCTTTGCCCGTCTCATCGAATTGGGCGTTACCCGTACTGGCAAACTGTAAACGTTGTGTCGGACGTTAAAAAGTCAGTTTCATAGTTGAAAGTAACCAGAAGGAGAAAGGAGAATACAAAAATAGAACGTTATTGTTGAACTGAAACTATTTGTTTATTTGTGTGTGTGCGCGTTACAAACAAGAGCATTATGACTGGCTTGCGGTGTATACTGTGTTCATAGCATTATAATTACGATCACGATGATATCCCACATTCAAGAATTGCCTTGTTCTCTAATATTTCCACATTTGTTGTGCCTGACTTGACTACAGGCTCAAGTGCCTTCTTATGCATGGCAGAAGCAACTACAGTCGTTGGAGCCGTCAGTCGAGACGGAGCAATCCAATCGACGTAGGGGAAAATACGTTGCAAGACAGATTCGGTGATTCTACCCCCAGGTCGAGTTTCTCCCTCTGGAAACATGAGAAGACCGGGCCTGAATATGCTCAGTTTATCTAGACCTATCTTTCCACAATCCCGCTCTAGCTACACAAAAAACGATAAAAGATTCATTAATCTTTATCATCGAAACAGGATCAACATCAATTTGCATCAAACTCGTACCTCTCCTTTAGTCTTTGGATATAAAAAGAAGGAATTCGCATCAGATCCTCCACTCGTCAATAGTAAGAAGTGGGTTGGTTTATCCTTGTTCTCCTCCTGATATAGTTTGGCAAACTCCAAGCAGTATGTATAGTCGATCTCCTTGAATTTCTCGGCAGACCCAGCATCAGCTCTCGTAGTTCCCAGCGTACAAAAACCGAGAGCTTGGTCTTTGAATGTTTCACGATGTGAACTCAAGTTCAGAAAGTCGACCACCACACTGTTGAACTATCGTGAGGGAAGATGAAGTGAGAAATTTTGACGCGATGCCACAGGCGATCAAGGTGGAATAATGCTGGTCCAACATTATTCAAATGAAGTACACAATGCATGTATCTAATACAACACTCACCTTTGCCTTCTGCTCAGTGGTACATGACGGGCACACGGAATCAGCGTCTATGACACGTCGCCCAAGCGATACGACTTTCGAGATTCCATCATCTTTTAGCAGACATTCGACCAGCCGTTTCCCGACAAGACCACTGCCTCCTATAATAATCGCCGATTTTGGCATCTAAGAAACAGGACAGCGTTAGTCATAGAGCGCGTATAGAGTTTGAGGGAATGCAATAAAGCCTGTCAATAACGCTCTTACAACTATTAAACCTTGGTTTGCTTACCTCGATTTGATCGTGTTGTCGTCACGAACAAAACGACACGTTGTATGTTACAAGACTGATTACACCTCTGCGACGCATCAAAATGAGTGACACTATGCCATTTCCCACTAGTTTTCATACGGCTACCGCAATTTAAACTTTAAGGTACAAATGGACGTGATTTCTGTCGCTGATGCGTTCTCTCCAAACCATTATCTTCATCAATCGCACAAGGGCCCCTATAGACAATCTCGACTCGATAATTATTGTATGGATATGTTGACTCATGAGGGACCATCGGCGCCTGCTCTGGTATGCATCTTATGTTGTTTGCAAGCTTCATTGTTTCTGTTTGACGTTTTGAATGCTTCGCACCTGTTTGCTGACTCAATCAATGTATCATAGAATTCTGGAGAGTCTGAATTACCATGGTACGATGGAAGTCATTGCTAAATTTTGATCTGGAGGGCCTTGTTCTCGCACACGACCATCATCAATCTCAAAAATTGACCAAAATACACGCTATTAAAAAACAACAGGGTAGAAAAGTATCGACCAAAATACCTCAGAGATATCGTGGGAAATGAAGAAACGGTCAAGAAACTAGGAATGATTGCTAGGGATGGCAATTGTCCTAACATGATCATCACCGTATGTGCTCAAGTGACTTGATTCTACTTACAACCAAAAAGAAGAGATTGTCTAAATTTGGATTCCCTTCTAGGGTTCTCCTGGTATTGGAAAGACGACAAGTATACTAGCATTAGCTCATGAACTGTTGGGTGACAATTACAAGCAAGCTGTGTTGGAATTAAATGCTTCTGATGATCGGCAAGTTCTAGCTAAGAAAATGATCGTTTGCACCCTCTATACCATTAGATCTAACATCTTATCTCCATTTATTTAGTGGTATTGATGTCGTACGTAACCGTATAAAGATGTTTGCCCAAACACACGTCACACTGCCACATGGTCGTCAAAAGATTGTTATATTGGATGAAGCTGACAGGTTGGTCATTCGATCAATTTGGATTTCATTTTTGCATCAGCCTAATTCAATGCTCCATAACTAGTATGACCACAGCTGCTCAACAAGCGCTACGACGAACCATGGAATTATATTCTGCAACAACACGATTCGCATTTGCTTGTAACTTTTCCAGCAAGATTATTGAGCCCATCCAATCACGTTGTACCATCTTGAGGTACGCTAGGCTCTTGGATAAGCAGATCCTGAAACGACTTATGGAGATATGTCAAGCGGAGAATGTACGTGCCTGACTGGGCAATGTGATGCCAAGAATTCCGCACAACGAATACATACCGACGCGTATTGTTTTACCGCTCATAGGTAAAATCGACACCAGAAGGTCTCGAAGCAATCATCTTCACAGCAGAAGGTGACATGCGTCAAGCAGTCAACAATCTACAATCAACACATGCTGGGTTTGGTATCATCGAGCCCGACTATGTATTCAAAGTCTGTGATCAACCTCATCCCATGATTGTACAAGATCTGATTCGAGCAGCTAGTAAACCAGAGGTTGAAGTTGCGCTGGCTCGAGTGTCTGAATTGTGGAGTAATGGATACTCGTCGCTTGATATCGTGGGTACTATGGCCAAAGTCACACAGTATAGTACCGAGTTGCAGGAGTTTGTAAAGCTTAATTTTCTCAAGGTGTGTGTTGAACGCGAGAGACAAAGGGACGGATCAAACATGGAATTCATATGTCGTTGGTGTTATTGCAAGTGTGGATTGTCTCCACACCATTGGTCCAATCTATGCCTCTTTTTGCTCATTTGTTTTGAACACTTAGGAAATTGGAGCTGCTCATATGAGATTGCTAGATGGCATGCAATCTCTTGTCCAAATACAAGGACTCGTAGCACGGCTGTGTCGTTTGTCCATGGATCCTACTGATCTGAAAGAATAAGAGGTTTTATGTATTTTGTATAGCTATAGGAAAAGGAGTAAGTCGTTTGTAAAGGAACCAAATGATGAAGGACAGAGAATTATATTACGGGTGTTTGAAAGCGTTTCGCTATAGTTCTTATGAGGCAATTATGAAGTTGCAAACGTATTGAAAAGGGGACTTCACTCCTGCTTCTTGTAGACCAATCGCACCAACTTGTTCAAAGTAGGAGACTGTGCAAGGTTTGAAAGAAGAAGAATCAGATGCGGTTAAAACAGGACGCACGGATTGCCCATTGTAATTCCCCCACACACAACCCTCCACAAACAACCAAAAACGTACCGTGAACTCATACTCTCTAATCAACACAGTTCCATTCTCCTCAACCCTCCATTCTCCCTTAACAGCCCAACCACGATCAGAAGAAGTCTCAATTGAAACTACACTATCGCTCAACCTTGCCATCCTGTCCTTGTAGGGTCCAAAGATGGGGTGCTTTCGCTCCACCCTATGCGACAAATTGGTATGTCAGTTAGGTTGGGTTGATCAAAGTGATGCATGGGTTTACGTTTCATTAGGTTTGGGTATTCCAAACACAAGAAGAAACGAAGAAGTGCCTTTCTACGTACCATTCATTGTCGAGGGTTGCGAGCTCTTTCGTACCCTGAGTGTCAATTGACTCTAGGGTGGTACCGGTGTCGGTTATCGTGTATTGAACTGTCAAGAGTTTGATGATCTATATATGAG
This sequence comes from Synchytrium microbalum, assembly GCF_006535985.1. NCBI lineage: Eukaryota > Fungi > Chytridiomycota > Chytridiomycetes > Synchytriales > Synchytriaceae > Synchytrium > Synchytrium microbalum. The sequence goes on from NW_022158365.1 coordinate 11,941, forward strand.
AGACGTTCAGTTATGGTGTTTGGTGTTGTTGGGAGACACACAATCTTGGAAAGAAAACAAGCCATAGTAGACCAGCACAACGAAATCATCATTGCTACTAACTTGACGTAACGCCCATGAAACACCTACAACAGTACATTCGTTAGAACCAATGTCGCAACAACTGTGCGATTTAAGCCCCCCAAAAATTGAAATGCCGATGGGGTAACTAGCCGTTAAACAGCCTCCAGAACAAGATCTGTCCCCCGATGCACATGTAAAGCGAATGTTCCGGCTTACCTTGAGCTTCAAGGACGTCTTGGTATGGTGTTGAGGTCTCCTTGTCTAAGTGATGGATGTTTGGAAGGTTGGTTTGTGTCGGATACATTAGATGAGGGCGGTGGAAGATACGCATACCTTCGACCCATTTGCCGTTGAATGATACAGTCATGTCTCCTCTAGTTGCTTGTTGGTGGTATCTATGTAAGTATTTGGCTGGTGTTAGGTGATGCAAGGGTATAAGGCAGCCACAAGCCTCAGTTGAACAAACTATACTCGGTCAAATAAAGTTCATCCACGTATGGATACGGTAGGCATGCAGAGATTTTGTAGTGCTGTCTTGTGATTTACCTTCTGCCGTTTATGATATGCTCAGTTCCCCACATGACTAGACAAAAGCACACAATTCCAAATTTGGACCCAATGGAAGCACGCAGGTCTGCTTAGACACCAAGAACGTGTTTTGGCGACATCCGAGAAGGAGTATCTCGCTTTATCTGTTGCGATCGCATACAGTCTTGTCGCGAGAAACACAACTGCTCCAATTTATGAGCCAACAAATATCTGTCATTATTGGCAATGAGGCGTTTTACTATACATAAGCAATCCATATACCCAACCAAAAGCAAAATAAAAAAAAAACAAATTATAAATTGTTAACCTCGCCACTCCTCTCCTAGTTTGCGACCCGCTTTTCGAAAAAGCTGGCCGCAGACGTTGAGAAACTCTTCAGACCTCGTCCTTTACGACCCGAGTTAAAACTAGCAATAGACTGCCTTCCAGAGGCGGTTGATAAGCGTGGCTGGGTTGTTGTATTGGTAGTAATCATTTCGTCGACTTCGGTTGTAGTGGTGGTTTGTTCCACGAGCACCATATCTTCAGTGTTGAAGTAGCCTTGTCCTACGGCGCTCCGTGATACATCAAAGGCTTGATTTAAAAGTGTGATCCAGGCCAAGTATTCTAGTGATCTGTAAAAAGGCAATTTGGTGTTACAACATACGTCTGGCAAAGGATCCTGATAGCACTAGACTTACGTATCAACCGCAAATCGAAGCTCTCCAACACCTTCAGCGACAATAGTAAAGTTACAGGCCATTCCTAAATCTTCTTCACCATATAATCCCAGCACGCGACTGAATGGTATGAAGACTCGGGGCTTGCCGATAATGAGCAAGGGACATGGAATCATTGCTGATGCTGCAATGTTTCCCAGGATTCGGACACCTTCGTTTGTGCTCCATGAATCGCCTATTGATTTGTGTGGTTGGTTTCGAGCTGGTGTTTGACAATGCGAGATGCCGAATTGAATAAAGGGTACCTTCAACAGGCATAATACGATGACCATCTTCGATCATGAGTTCAGTATACACGATATTTATATCATTTGTGGTTCGAGGTGCTGTGAGCCATACATCCAGCCCTTTCCTATCACCGAGTCCGCCACGTCGTGTTAGACGTCCTCTTTTCACAATCGGGCTAGAAAAAGAGAAAATAATTAGTATCAAGGTAGTCTCCCACTACGAAACTGCAAACATCAAACAAACGGAACACAATCTCACCCAGACCCTGGTTGCGGCAGAGATGTCACAACAGTGGGCACTCTGAATACAGAGCCAGAATCATTAACGGAGGAGATTACAGATGTGCGGGCACCAGCTTGACTGTTATAATCGGTCATTCTGTATGTATTTAGCACGAGTTTCGGTGGTGGCAATGGTGCACTTGAATTCCTTCGAATGCGTTCGGATCGTTCCTGTGTACTAGTAGTTTGGGTAGTTTGTTGCTGTTCCTCAACAATTAGCGTTGACGTTGGATTATACGAGGATCTGTGGTTGTTTGTGGAGGTGCTTGAATTGTTGGTGGCGACTACCTGAGTAGTGTTATAGCTTGAGCTTTGAAAGGATAGCTCTGGGAGGACTGGAGCTGAAGTTTCTAGGGTTTTGGTATCGATTTCAGCAGATTTTCTTAATATTGACCGGGGTGTCGAGTAGAGAGAATCTCCTCTTTTGCCAAAGGATGGTGTGGTTGGTGGTGTAAGCAATCCGCTATATGAAGAAGCCTCAGAAGCAGTCGGTATGGATACACGATATGCCAAGTTCCGGAGTGACGTCTTCCTTTCTGGTAGGACTGTGTCGTTCTGTACCTCTACTACGGGTTCACTCTCTGCTTCGATAGTTGTGATTGTTGTTGTTGTAACTTTAGTGACTTGGACGTCAATTTCCTCCTCTGTGGCCGATGCAGAAACGAAGGGTTCCTGTGTGTAAGATTCTCCCATATACGGCTAGCAAGTATCGGAGGAAACTTTGAGTAAGAAGGTAAGACGTTGGTTTTGCGTTTTTCAGGATTGTTACTGTGTGGGGGGACAATGGCACTTCGCAACGAGAACAATGTATAAATAACGTATCCTATACTTGTAAGATCCCAAATATACCGTCAAATGCATGCGATAGACCGCATAAACCCTGCTTTCGGGGAGCGAACGATTTGTCAAAACAGGCTAAAGACTCTCAACACGGTAATTTCAAATGGGAAGAGGTGTTTCTAAGAATTGGCGAACCAAAGTGCTTTATTTCAATCAATGTGTTCGGCAGCAACAACACAATTAGTGATCCAACCGCTGTATTTCTGAAAGTCACTGATCACAAACTGGGAATTTGTATTTGGTGATGAAACACGTTCATCCGTGATTGTCGTCGTACGCAAGCTCTCGATACTTCATTTGGAGTACTCTGAAATCATATTGGAACGTGTACTTCATGGATCGGGGGCAGAGACCTTCAGATCGACTTGTCAGTCCAAATCAAAACCAATCAATGATGGGAACCACCGAGCGTGAAGGCCCAGCTACAATGCTGGACCTTCCAGATGAAGTAATATTGCTGATAATCAAGCAGCTATCCTCCTCCAGGTACGATTTGTAGAACAACTTTTGTTTAAATTGCCTTTTCGTATTATCGAAGTTGCTAACAAATCTCCCTTCGTAGTCAACGAAGCGTTACGGAAGTCATTACTCCGGCTCTACTAAGACTATCACGTTGTAACAAAAGACTCGAGTCGATCATGCAAGATCCTATCGTCTGGTCTGACATCTTCAAAACAACCTTTGATGATGCCGCTTTGCAAAAGAGACTCGTCAATGAAGGGACCAGTAGCAACACATCCAATGTATTCATCAATGAAATGAAGAATCGGACTTTGATTCTCAGAAAAGCTCGCAGAGAAAGAGCTTCTGTACCGATAACAGCATATTCTCGCAAAGCTAAACAAATTATGAAGGGATTGTGCCAGCTAGTATTGGAGAACGATACCAAAAATATGAGTCATATCAAACACGTCGTGCCGTATATTCTGTCTGTGCTGATAGCTCTGTGGGAGACTGGACATCCATATGATTTTGAATTGAGTTTGAGTGTTTTGATGAGCTTGACTATTGCTGCTCTTGCTGATCATTCGATTGTGAGTTTCTGATATTTTGTTGCATATTTTCTCGAGGTTCGCCGCAGCGTTTGATGAGATCGGCTGACGGTTTATTGCTTGGGGATTGCCGAAATACTTGATGACATTGTATATCTGACTGGACGGTTTCGTTTAGGCGCTGACAATTGCAAAGGACAGCAAGATGGGACCAAGGCTATCAATGTTTTTAAAGGATCAGATCTCGGTGCAACTCATAGATCCTATGTGGGCGTCGCAGGTTAGGGACCCCTTCCCTCATGTAAGACTCGTAAACACTCATAACCACAAGCAAAGGTTGATCTTTTGCACTAAACCACCAAATGCCCCATAGATTATAATGGCACACCTAATCCACCTCTGCTTCATCTGCCAGCTTATAGTTATAAACCAGGACCCGCTCCGATACGCCAACACTGAAACAACAAACACCCGATTTACACCACCGCCCGAAATAACCCTAGGCAGCTCCATGTTTGATATGAGTATCGGACCGCCCGATCATACAAGACATTTAAACAGTTGTTTAGAGAATTTAAATGGGAAATGGGAGGGGTATTATTTAATTGATGTAGGTCAATTCCATCCTGTTGATGCTCCATTCAGTACGTTTCGATATGATGGGATTATGAAGATGCAGTTGGAAAAGTCCGCTGATTCTGGTCCGCATATTGTACGGTTTGAAGGGCAAGGAACGGATGTGATTGATTCGTTTACGATCGTTGGCCGGCTTGTGGCGAGGAATGCTAGAGTGTACATCAAGAAGCGATATGCTAATCATCAAGGTACTTTGGTCGTCGTCCGAGTCAGTTTTTTTGCACAATATGTGAACTTACACTGAAGTATCTTTCGCCACATAGTTGAGTGGGACTACGATGGTGTGCTGTTACCACAAGGTAAATGTCGTTCTTTTCTTTGCTAGTTGGAGCTTTGCTCATGGTGCTCTGTTACCACTAGGGATTGTGGGCTGTTGGGGAAATGCGGATACAACATTTGGACCGTTTTGGATTTGGAAACCAAAAACTGCCACAGAATGAGAGTAAATGAAATTTTGCCGCTGATGCTTGAGCCGCTTTAGCAGTATACTTGAGAGCTTTTGCTTCTAATTGTCGTCTCTTTGTATGCATCGTAATCCAACTTTGAACAACGTAGTCGTTTAAACAAACCCCACTCCCCATTGTTGTCGTCAACCAATTGTTGCCATTGATATACACACACGGCGATTTAGAGCTTTGACTTCTTTTCACGATAGTCGTTAAAATTCTGTGAGGGTGAAAAAAATATAAGTGAGCAATCGAATGGTTGCACTTTTATCTTGATCTTGAGCCTTTGACTTACCTTATCACGCTCGGACAACATTTGCGTCAGCTTGCCTCTGTTTGCGTTGAGACGCTTTCGGTATTCTACACTGCTTGGCTGGTGGAATGCAAGAGTCTGGATTTCTGTTCCAGCTCGAAGACTTTCACGGTAGCCCTACGAATCACGTATGCGATCAGGTACTGATAACTAAGCGTTTCAGATTGACTGTCGTTCACTCACCATATGCTCCATAGCCCGATGAACTGAACGTTTGTTCATTTGTTGAGTGTCGATCGGAACGTTGGTCATTCTCACCGCAATTTTAAGGACTTCTTCGTCCAACTATTTGTGTGCACATGTCAGCATCGTTTTCTAGGAGCTACGACTTGGTGAATGATCCTTACCTTGTTTAGCGGGTATGCTCGATTAGCGAAGCCAGAAGTCACGGCTTCAACTCCTAATAACAGTTTAGAGTGGTTTCAGCATACAAGTTGGAGGAGCTAGATCACCAACGTTGGATCACAACACATAAGTTCATTCGTCTAACCAGAAATGGAGTCTCCAGTCAACATCATTTCCATTGCCCGCCTCGGACCCATAAACCAGGGATGGTATTGCATGTCCGGTGGACTCATTATTCGAGTGACTAGTATAAAACGTATTATCTCAAAGGCGAGGTTGGTGAATGCTGGTAAATGGTCAAGTATTTTACCTGGGTAACCAATTTCAGCGTCCTCTGCAACATATAGGAGATCGCATGCAGCAGCTAGCTCTGAACCACCGGCAAGGCAGTATCCATGTACTTGAGCAATGACTGGTTTAACCATGTCCATTACGTTAAACCACCCTGTAAATTCCAAAGATCAGATCTCAGCTTGCTGCCAACCGATTTAAGTATCTCCAAACCTTGTAGAACGTGACGAGGCCAAGCTCCATCGCCCATGGCAGTGGGGTACGCATCGACGTAGTGTTGTGGTTCGCCCAAGTCATATCCTATGGAGCAACGTAAAGTTTCAATAAAATGGTTGGGCTCGCCAAAGGCGCAAAGAGGAAAATTTCCACTTGATGTTCGTTTTGACCACAAAATCGAAACAGCGATCCGATGCACAAAGCTCCAACATACCAGAGCAGAACGATTTGCCCGCTCCTCTGACAATTACCACACTGACAGAAGGATCATTGTCACAGATAAACAATGCCTTGAACAAGTCCGTCCTCAATTGTCCACTTAGTGCGTTTCTCTTTTCAGGGCGATTCAACGTGATTCTGACGACTTTGGGAGCAGGTCTGTCAATCAGGATGCACTCGAATGATGATGGCCATTCAGCCTTTGGCGTTACTACGTCTCGAAGTTCGTCTGCCATTGTGTGCGAGTGCCTTTAGCTGTGTTGCAGCAGTGTTGGTTTCTGGAACGTGATGTATTACACGGAAACACTTATACGGTCGCTCATGACGTCACGGGTGAAGTTGTATTGGATTTGTAGTAGTTTGGATTAAAGATATCAGACTTGGCAGGTTATAGTCTCGCTTCTTTGCAATTCCTGGTTTTTTAAGCATGGAAACCCAAACATGGGGTTTTCGCGATGATACGTATAGAACACGTATCTGTTGGAGGTAGGACAATGTTTCGGGCACGAATATAAATGTTCCTTGCTCCATTTTAGCGGCTAGCTGTCTATGATTTTTTCCTGCTGAAGCTATGCCTATGTGTGTGTGACATCAATTCACCTTCCACGCTTTAGTTTCATTCCCACATATTCGAAGGCTGCATCCTACTAGTATATCGAGATATCAGCCTACTGCAACTCCAAGATTCCCAGTTAATTTCTTCCTAACTCGATACACACAATCAAAACATGGCACCAAAATTCGAGGATCTAAAGGTCGAAATTGATGGATCAGTGGCCACCATCACGTTCATGCGACATGACACATACAATTCTCTCAAATACTCGTATGTTTATGGCCCTTTTTCTGCTCGCTAGCTCCCTTGGTGGAATAGAATGACTGACATCAAGACTCGTCGTCTAGTACATATGCCGAAATTTCGAAAGCTCTCCGATACATTGACAACCAAGACCAAGTCGTCTTCACCGTTGTTACTGGTGGAGATTGTAAATTCTTCTCTTCTGGACAAAGTGAGTAACTTTTGCGGCAAAGTCTCAACGTCTTGGTCATCATTGATATTCTATTTCACACTGATATTCTACACGGCTAGATCTCCAGAATGCTATTTCTCAGCCAGTGCCAGCTGATCGTGATGAAGCTCGTGCTGCTGCCACCATCTCCTTAAATGCAGGGTAGGTGGTTGTACCCTGTCGTGATCCCAAACACGCTGTTTTGACCAATTTTGTCAAACAGTCCCGCATCAGCAGCCTACGCTCTAGTTGAACACAAGAAAGTCACCATCGCAGCTCTCAACGGTCCAGTCATTGGATGGCCTGCCGCATGGGTCGCCACATTCGACATTATACTTGCTGCTGACAATGCCTACGTGTACATGCCTTTCATGTGAGTCTGCTATTAAAGTTTAGACACATCTTCATGAAGCGGTCCTTGACACCCTTTGCAACAGGCGACTCGGAGCTTCTATTGAAGCCGCTGGATCATTCTCGTGGCCATACAGAGTTGGATCCGGTCTAGCAGCCGACATGGTGCTAACTGGACGTAAAGTTACCGCTCAAGAGCTACTTGCTGTTGGTGGTGTTCAAAGAGTGTACCCTGTTGCGTCTTTCGCTAAAGGTGCAGTTGATAAGCTCGCTGTTTCGACGAAAGAGGCAGCACTTGAATAATCAACCTTCTTCCTCTTACAACAGACGTGGCTGCATTCATGGCCGAAATGAAGACATTGAATGCACGATCACTTCTTGAAGCCAAGTTCTTGATGAGAGAACCAGTTCGTAATGCCATGAGAGCGGCTGTCACTGCAGAAACTCACTACCAGATTGAAAAGAGTGGTGGCCCAAGGGACAACTCTACCACGTCTGGGTTTGCCATGCGTGCAAAAGAAATTGCTGATGCTAAAGCTGCTAAGGCTGCCAAAGCTGCCAAGTTGTAATAGTTTTGTCTGCTTCCTGATTCTCATGCAGGAAATAAGAATTGCTGTGACAAATTTACAAATGTGCGCGTTTGGCGCTTAGGATTGGAACATGCTTTTTGTAGCCTATTTCATACCTCTGCTCAAATGTCAAATGATTCTGTAAACCCGTTAGCGTTAAAAAACAAGCGGTTGAAGGGACTGAGTTGAACTCCGATACCAGGTAAGTGCGATATTCAGCTTGTAATTGCCAGCTTTATCTCTGCCTGATGCATAGTCGTTCAAAATGAACCTTTTTTATGTGCAGTCTGCTAACCCATAATCACGACGCATAGGACGCATAAGGACTAGTCCTTTCGCAGCATCAAGCCGTAATTGTCTTGCATTTGTCTGACTCTGAATTTCTTCCTAATGACGAGATATCGCTACCCTCATCACCAGCATCAACCCAAATTTCATCAGCAAGCGCTCTGCAATGCGTCATAAAACGCTCTGGACAGCTACCATACAGGGAATTTGGACCAATAGTGAAGCAAGAAGCAGAAAGTGCCCCCTATAATGGATAGCCAACTTGTCCCTTACAGACCTATCTTGGCAGAAATGACTCGGAAGGTGAAGCAGCTCTTGCATATAATAGAGAAGTCCTGAGACGAGATGTCCCCAACGCCAAAGTTAATACCGTAGCCCCATTTGATCTGGTTCCTTTGACAGTGCCCAACACAAACATAGTTACAAACCACGCTGATGTAGACGACACAGAAGCCGCTATAGCTGCTGTTGCAATGACACAACCTCAAAAGATTGACAAGAGTAGCGAATTCAGAGGAGTTGCAAAGATGGGAGAAAAGTGGCTGGCTTATGTTAGCCTTCCGTTGGGCAAGTACGAACTGGGTCTGAATCTCGCTGCTGCTGCTCGATTCCATTCGTTTCAGCTGAACATATGGGAGGAAAAGTCCAGCTCAAGTTCTCTTGCCGCGTCCTGTAGACCGTGTAAAGCGTTAGAGCTGCGGGTTTGTGGCTCAGGGCCCTACTGCATTATATAATATTTATGTTTTTCGCATTTGAATAGTTTTTTGTTTGTATACTGAATCAAGCTGAAAAGATTTCTCAAAGATAACAACTTGGCACGTCGCACAAGTTAATGCTTCTGTTCTATTATATAGGGCACAAAATAAGAAATGACAATATCTTCATTCCGCCACTGTAGTTACAAACTTGAAGAATCCAAGTTTGAATAATAAGGCAAATCCAACATGAGCGACAAGGACTGCCGGTATCAAGATCTTGGCTCTGATATCACCTGCCCTGGCGACTACGGGTGAAAGGTTTCGTACTTTGAATAGAGCTAAGAGAAAAAGTGACAAGGCTTGAGCAAAAGAGGCTATTAATGTTGGATGACACCTCACCAGAGGAAGCGAGAGCTAACGCAACTAGCAACCATCGCCATATATCCGATGGAAATACACAAAGAAGCTTTAAAGAAGAAAAGATTGTTCGGTAAACAAAAAAGACTCCTCGTGTAATAGGATGCGTCGAAATGTCCTTACCGAAACAGGTATCCAAACACTCAATCCATATCCATACACATCAATAACTTCCATCAATTTCAGTGGAATTCCCAGCCACCATTTGCCCACAGCCCATACCACTAACGGTACCAGTCCAGCATACATGTAGACTGCAAATGTTGCAAATGACAGTAACGAAAAGTCGTATGTGTATGTTGTTCCTGATGAATAGGCTTGGATGGAGCCTGCGATGCATGATGTCACGAATAATGAGAATATTACAGTTGTTGATACCCAGAACGGACCTATACACAAAAAAAAGGCTATAGGTATTGGCATACATCATTGTTCTGTGGTTTGCCTCAAACTCATACCATATAAATCAGGATTTGTAGTTATAATGTCCATGAAACTTGATTTTGGGTTGATTGTTGATAGCAGTCGTGCTAAAACCTTTTGGGTAGCAAAAAACGTCAGAAGTTAAACGCACAGACGTTGCAACGTTAATGTCTTGCAACCCCAAGCATACATCTGCAGAGTCCACATTAAAGTATTGTACATAGAATTCAGCACTATAAAATGCTGCTGGTCGTTTTGCTCCATCTCCTCCTCCTTCGCCAGACGTTGGTAGAATGAATGCTAACAGGTAGACACTTGTTTATTACTATCGCCAAACAGTTTCACACTGTAGGACGATATGTCTTACGTGTATTGCTCCCTGCAGCTCGAGACGGACTACCAGTCACCTTCCCAGTAAGCGTTGAACCATCTGAGGCAACGAAATCTAAATTTTGTGGTTCAATGTCAGCTTGCTTTTCCATCAGTACATGGTCCAACAGGATCAAAAATACGTAGATCCATGAATATCAGATAGATATCTGGGATTTCTGTTCCAATGCTCACTTTGAAATCTGAGTTCGTCGTCAGCGTCCGTCTGTTTTGGAAATGTTTGAGTTGGTTTAATTTTGAATTGTCTGGGATGGATGGAAAGAAAGGCGAACGACTGTAGTCATGATCGAATTGTTCGCTTACCGGGTCCACGTCCACTAACGCTTCGTATTTTCTCGCCATGTTTTATGTGCCAAGCTCTAATCATTCAACCCCGTGAACACCTTTGAACAGACTTGCGCACATTTTTTCATTTTTTTCTCCGTGTTATATCTGGATTCATATCACATTCGTATCCCTGTTCCATGTTCAAATGTCGAATATTACAATGCTAAATGGCACGAGGTCTTAAATTATTTCACGACCAAACACGACTTTTATCTTCTAGGCAGTCTCACTTCACAAGTCCAAACAATAGGTTGATCTGTGTCAACCGTGACAACCTTCTCATGTCCGTCAGACTCATCAGCAAACGCGTTAGAGGTACTAACAAGACCTCCAAATGATGTTGGCATTGTAGGATCTATATTGAAATATTGGATGCTACTTCTTTTTGGTAAGCACGTATCCCAACATACCTAGATTCCATTTAAGACCAGTGGTAGTGAGTTTGGCCACTGCAATCCCTATTGGTAGCAATCCACAAGTTGGACCTTCAATGTTTGGATCACATATGATGACGTGTTTTCCCTTACGAGAGCAAAAACAGGTGTTATTCGCCTATCTAATTCTCGTATCTAGAGCTCCAGCACTCACTGGTGTCAACAGAAACACAACACCTTCATCTGAAAGCAGGTAGAGTCGACGACCAACTTGGGACTGATGCAAGACATTGATGGCATGCATGACATGATCGAATCGTCCGGATAAAGCTCCGAGAGCCACTATTTCGTACTAGATGTGAAAAGCTGAGTTAGACCGGCTCACTATCGATCATTTGAAACCTTGCCTTTTTCTGCTCATTGGATTCAGCTTTCGTAACAAGTGCCAGACACTTCTGAAAGTCGGTAGAATCTTGATCTTGGACCTTTTGTGCAATGACTCCCTAGAGGTAAATGTCGGTTTGAAACGCGTCCTTGTCGATAACTCGCAAAAGCAAAGGAAATACTTACTTCGGCAGCATACCAATCTCTAACATCAGGGCGTAGCGAGTCCAAGTCACCGACAATAGCATCAGGTAGATATCTTGAAACGTTCGTCATGAGTGCGAGATCCGACTCCAAAGAGGCAAAAACATACTTTCGTCTAACATTGTCAATCTCCAGCACATCATACACCCGATTTGAACCACCATCAGCAAATAGTTTGAGTGATGCTGTACAAGAGCTGACGAATTGAGCACTTCTCCACTTGTTTGATGCAAACAACCAAGACACTCACCACGCGACCATAACCGATCAAATGTCTTCAACGGACACAGTGGTTGGTTTAGAATAATCAGAGCTAGTGGTATCGATTCATCACGCTGAGAATCACCAAGAAGACGCGAGATATTCCATTCCATTTTTCTAAGCATATAAAGTCGGTGAGCTACCATCTTCTTTTCTCAGAAGTTAAGTCAAGTATTATTTAGATTGGGTACTTTCGAGTATCAACTATCAAACTTGATGAACGGATTACCTATACTCTCACTGATATAAGATGATAACTGAGAGGAAAAACTAATCCAAGAAGATTTGGCCCTTCTGAACTGTTTAGCACCTTTTTTGTGATTTACAGTATTAAAAGTGCCACACATACAACGCAGAGTGGGATTATCGTTGATTTGATGTAGTTGAATGTATGGATGATGTCGAACTAGACTGTTTCATATGGTCTTGTTGGGTATTTTTGTGACATCAAAAAACCCAAAGTTTGGAGGAAAAAAAAGAGAATTAAGATGGAAGACTAGATGGCAGATACTGATGTATTAACGTCAGAGATTGCTTAGAAATACACTATGGTAGTATCAGGCATTTAATTTGAAGCGTTTATACCAGTCTGAAGTGCTGATTATGCCCCCATCTTTTTTTTCGCATACAATTAGCAACGACCACGAACAGCTCTGCGAGGTTCACGTCGCGTTCTTGACTCTGCTATAAATAATTTTTGTCCCCGCGTTCTCTGTAGAAAAAAAACTTCTATTCAACATGCATTGAAAACAGTTTTCACTCTTCAACTCCAAAAACACACCAGTTCTATCAACCGTTCGCTCATACGTTGAAGCAGATTATACAATGGTAGTAGATACTCAAAAGCTAGGTAATGTAATTGCATACACTTTGTTATCGTGTTTGTCTCGCTTAAGAAGCTTATCTAAACTCTCAATTTTTAACGTTAGCCCTCCTTTCGGTCGCTGACAAGACCAGTTTATTGGAATTGGCTAAAGGATTACACGATGTTGGTATCAAACTAGTTGCATCTGGTGGTACTTCAAAGGCCTTGAAAGAAGCTGGTCTTCCTGTCAGGTAAAGCAACATTTTCATTTTGAAACTCAGATGCGAGTGGTGCAGAAGTGTTTTTGCGTTGATATATTGTGATAAAGAGCGCATTGACTCTAAATCTTATTCTCTATACTCACGGTGGTTAGTGATGTATCAGATATTACTCAAGCTCCTGAAATGTTGGGTGGTCGTGTCAAGACTTTACATCCTGCTGTCCATGGAGGTATTATCCAAGTGGCGTAATTCTTTGTTCGGCTCTTCCAATGATTTTTTACTTTCGTTGGTCAGGTATTCTCGCACGAGACATTGCATCTGATGACGCTGACATGAAGGCTCGTGGTTACGACAAGATTGATATTGTCGTCTGCAATCTCTACCCTTTCAAAGAAACTATTGCCAAGGCTGGAGTTACAATCCCAGAAGCCGTTGAAGAAATTGATATTGGTGTGTACACACGGACTACCTTTGTATTTCGCTTTTTTTGCTTGCTTGCTAAATCCTCTCAAAACTTGCGCGTACTAGGCGGTGTCACCTTACTACGAGCAGCTGCGAAAAACCACATTCGAGTTACTGTAGTATGTGATCCATCAGACTACACCAGTCTCTTGGCTGAACTCAAGGCATCACATACCAGTTCTGGTGTAGCAACTACCAAAGAAGAAACTAGGAAAATGCTGGCACTGAAAGCCTTTACCCATACTTTTGAATACGATCAAATGATTTCTACCTTCTTCCGTGATCAATATGCTGGAAATGGAAACATGGCTCTCACTTTGAGATACGGTGCCAATCCTCATCAAAAGCCTGCTCAAGTATATGTTACTCATGGTGAATTGCCATTCAAAGGCAAGTATGGTCTCAAGCTATCCCCTGGTTTGCTGACCAAATGGGTTTTGGCTGTTTTGATTCGTTACTGTTGCGGGAGGACCCAAACTAACACTGTCCAAACTTCTCATTAGTCGTGGCTGGATCTCCTGGATACATAAACTTGCTAGACGCTTTGAACGCATGGCCACTAGTCAAAGAACTCAAAGAAGCCTTAGGTCTCCCAGCAGCAGCATCATTCAAACACGTGTCACCAGCAGGTGCAGCCGTCGGTGTCCCACTCTCTGATCTCGAAAAGAAGGTCTACTTTGTAGATGATATCGAATTGACTCCATTAGCATCAGCATACGCTAGAGCACGTGGATCAGACAGAATGTCTTCATTCGGTGACTGGATTGCCTTATCCGACATATGTGATGTAGCAACAGCCAAAATCATATCTCGAGAAGTATCTGATGGTGTAATCGCACCAGGCTACGAACCAGCAGCATTAGAAATATTGAAGAAGAAAAAGGGTGGCAAATACACTCTTTTGGAAATGGATCCATCATATGTACCAGACGTAATGGAAACTCGACAAGTATACGGTCTATCACTATCACAACGCCGAAATGATCTAAAGATTGACGCTTCCATATTCTCAAACATTGTTACCGAACAACACACCCATCTACCAGAAGACGCCATCCGTGACATGATTGTAGCCACCATCGCGTTGAAGTATACTCAATCCAACTCGGTATGTTATGCTAAGGGCGGTATGGTTGTCGGATTAGGTGCTGGTCAACAGTCTCGCATCCATTGTACCCGATTGGCTGGTGACAAGGCTGATAACTGGTGGATGCGTCATCATCCTCGCGTAGTAGGAATGGAATTCAAGAAGAGCGTCAAGAGAGCAGACAAGGCTAACGCTATTGATCTGTTTGTGACGGAACAAATCGATGATATGGAAGCCTGGACTGCTTTGTATGAAACTGTACCTGCTCCATTGACGGCTGAAGAACGTGCTGAATGGAAGAAAGGGTTGAGTGGTGTGGTGGTATCCAGTGATGCCTTTTTCCCGTTTACCGACAACGTGCTGGTTAGTGCCTTGATTCTGGTGTTGGTGCCTAATCAAGCCGGCGACTTGCGAAACATCGTATTTCTAACATCTTCCCCTCACTTGTTTAGCGAGCTGCTGCTAGTGGTGTCTCGTACATTGCTGCTCCTAGCGGATCAGTGCAAGATGCTCTTGTTATAGCGGAGGCTGACAAGCGAGGAATGGTGATGGCCCATACACAATGGCGTCTCTTCCACCATTAGAGGAAAACATTCATCAAAAATAGTTGTAATAGTAGTTGTGCACTCATATAGATCATTTCAACCACGTTAAGCACATATTGGTTCAGTCCTTCGTCTTTGTAGGCTGTAAAATTCAAGATCTATGCCAAGACGTGTTTTTCTCAATAACTATTTTATTGCGAGTGTCGTTGGAGCTATACAATTTTAAAGTAGAGACTGTGCCTAGAAGGATAGAGCAGCACCCTTGGTCTATTGTACAGAGAAGATGAAAATTGTAAGAGTTTATCGATGCAAATGAGTCCACAAAGCTGGCGATAACACCATCGACATTTAGAATCTCTATGCGCGACTCCACTGGTGGCTGCAATAGAGGCCTAACATAGTATCTCTCCAATAACAACCCAAAAATGCCCTCAAAATGCAGAATGTCCAGATAGAGAGACACACAATCTAATAACCATACACACCTTCTTGTCACCACCCAATTCAAAGTGCTTGCATCGCTTGATAGCGATTTGATGCTTGTATTTGCAAACGTTGCATTCCAACCTCAAGACAATCTTCTTTGTGGTCTTTGCCTTCTTGTGGAAGACGGGTTTGGTTTGTCCACCATAACCAGCCTGTTTACGATCGTATCTCCTCTTTCCTTGAGCAAACAAGGAGGCTTTACCAGTCTTGTATTGCGATACTTTGTGAGGTGTGTGTTTTCGGCATGTTTTGCCCTTGCAAAAGGTATTGCGCAACTTTGGTACGTTGACCTGTGAATAGGGGATTTTGTGAGTGATTTAATTATATAGTGAATGAATGGTGTCTGTTCTTCGTTGTTGTTGTTTGGGTATGCGTTCCACGCTGAAGGTGTTAAGATGTCAAGTCCTCATCCAACGCATCCATCGAAGGTTTCATATCAATCGGTGGGCGAGGAGAGAGCCGATTGCATCCTGACCACACAATACATTCAGAGATTCGCTTCCTTACCATGATTGTCAATGTCCTATTGTCACAAAATTGGATTGTTTGCAAGGCGAGTAGACGTGTGTCAGCCGTGACTAATGAAAGGAGCTCTCAGGGGAGCTCTGTAATGTACGACCCAGCACTAGAACATTAAACAGCAACGATTCTGAGCCACTGTAGTCCCTAATTTGAGATGGTTCATACGCGATTACGCGCACCTACTATCTACACGATCGTTTGTCAAACATGTGTGTTGGTTCTGCGAAATACGTCAAACTTGCACGATATCGATGAGCTCGATCGCGATCTGATACGACATATTGCCTCAAATCTTGTCTAAATCGTCGGGCATAGCTCAAAACGTTAGCAGCGTCTGTTGATCTTGTTATCATCTGTTGGTTGCACTCAAGGACGTCGGGAGGTTCAGGTCAAGAACTCAGCACTTTTGATGTTGACAGCACTATAATCAGCCTAGATTAGAGACCACACATAGAACGTACGGCTTGCAATCGTCCCTATTCCCAACTTACAAATTCGCTGCATCGCAGCTGGCACCGAGCACCACATCTTATATCTCGGCAAACTTTAATTGTATAGACTGACACAATGAACAGATTGTCGCCTGCTGCTTCTAGTGACCGAGGCTCCAAGCAGGGAAGCCAGACTCCACCACCGCCTTCATCATCACAAATCACACCGTCATCGTCGCTTGAAACTGCCACTCGATTACCGGCTCAAGCACTAGGTATTCCTGGACGGGATCTAAGGCCACCTGCTGATCCGATGAATCTGTCTCTATCTAATAGCCTGAGCCAACAACTTTTGGCTGCCGATGTTTGGGGGATTAGCCCTGGGCTGTCGCAGCTACGGAACGCCGTTGGAAGGTATTTCCATTCAATCTTATTGCATTCATATCGGAATCTTGCCTCTTCCTCGCAATTCCACAGTTCTAATTGAACATCGTCGGCCGCTTAGCCCACAATTTCTGTTTGGTGGCATGTCCCCGGCGTCTGTCGGCATGTTTAGCTCCAGTCCATTCGGTCGAAGTCTGAAACTAGACAAATATGAATGCTGCAGCACCCAATTTGACTCTGTCGAGCAACTCTTTGCTCACTTGGATCAAGTGCACAAAACACACGACGATTTAGGAATTGACGAAGATGTGCCAGAAGGAGCCTATGGTATGCGTGGCGCTGCTGCTGCTGCTCCTATAGGAATGTCGTCAATGGCACCTCAGGCAGTTGTTGCTGCCGAACCTATACAAATGCCAGGAAGGCCGTCATCTGTCACCACAAACGGCTCTAACGGAAGCACAAGCAGGAACTCTTCGTCACCCACACTCCCTGTAAACATATATTCAACCAACGGCACGAAAGCTCCAACAAGTAATATTAATAGTAATAATCCAAGTACCGCGAGTAGAATGAGCAACAGGGATGCACAATTATCAGCCATGTTGGCTGACGATCTGAACACTAGTGACCCACAAGATTTACACAAACGAAGGTTATCAGTAGCTGCCTTCTCGTTTGGCTCGTATGCTGGTAACGTGAAGAGGTGGAGGGAGGACTTCCAGTTAAGCGAATTAGACTTCTCCACTATAATCAATGATCCAAGTCTGAGTTCCAGCATGGGAATCTCTGATCAGGCAACCAGCAATGGCTTCTGGCAAGATCCTGCCACCTTCGCAACTCAAACCACAATGGCACCATCAACGAACGGTGTATATGGATATACGAATGGCGCGTTTGTGAGTGGAGGGTTTGTAGGCAACCAGTATGATGCTACTATGAATCCATATCAATCAAGCAACAACTATGCAGCACAGGAACAGCCACAGAGATATCGAAGCATGCAGCCAAACGGATATAATAACAATATAGCACCTATGACGGTAAAGCCCGAATTCATACGGCCTGAACAACCACAACACCACCAACAACAACCACAGCAACACATTCGTCAATCACCTCAACCCACAACTGACGCAGATCTCGACTCGTTAATATCAGGATTGCGATCCAGTAGTCTAAAGAACGAATCAGTATTTCCACTCACAGGTCTACCACCATCTTCATTCGCTGGTTTATCAACTCGAACTGGAGCACCGCATCAGCTACCGCCAACAGTAAATGGAATAAGGATGTACGATGAGGATATAGAAGATGAGGATGTGGATGTTGAAGAGGATTATGATGAAGATGAAGGCGGTTCTCCCGATTCTCAAGAATATGGAGTGAGGCCTGTTGGTTATCCTACAAGTAATAGTAGTAGTGGCAATGGTGTCGGTGGTGGTGGTACAAGCAACAGCAGAAAGATTCCGTCTCCAGATGGTCCAAAGCCCTACAAGGTGCGAGTGTACTGTAAACACACCATTCTTCGGACTGGAAGACTGATGGCATGTTTTCTTTGTTTTTTAGTGTACGTTTGAAGGATGTGAAAAGAGTTACAAAAATGCAAACGGTTTGAAATATCATCTTGCCCACGGCCATGTCGATCCCAATGAAGATGATGGTTCACCAAGGATATTCAAACCATATCATTGCAAGTATCCGGGATGTAGCAGGATGTATAAGAACAACAATGGACTCAAGGTATAAAAAACACTAAAAGTCAATCCTCCTATTTGACCGACGTCCATATCTTCAACTTTCATGGTGTCTCCAACTCACAAGTTCTTTCTGCATTTAGTATCATGTTATACATCAACATCCAGATGCAGATTTGAAGGAAATGTTGGCAAACGCTAAAATAGCAGACCCATCACAAGCATTCAACGCCAAAAACCTCAATGCCATAATGCCATCTGCACTCGCCAACCTAGCATCCCACTCCAGACCTGCTCCTCCATCCGTCATGATGGTGCCCAAAGCTGGTGATTATAACGGCATTGTGGGAATACCGAATGCGCAATTTGACTCGAGATTGTCTACTCAAGAGTACTACTAGAGTATTATACATATGAGTGTTGTGTGTTTGGAAGGGGGGGTGTCGAGCAAGAGGATTAGAGGGAAAAGGTCATGAGGGTTTAGTAACAAGAAGTTAGATGAAATTTTGCTGTACTTTGTAGAATTTGCTTTTAGATTCCTTCTTTTATTCCTTCTGCACGCTCCCCATCATTTTGCCAAATCATTTTTAGAGCTCTCCGTAAAATATAGTTTGTGTGAGAATATGAACTGTTTTGAGTTTCTGAGAACCAAACAAATTGGAACGTATTAGCAAAAATGTCAGTGTGCCAGCAAGCATGCGACTTCAAACACTCTGTATATTTCGATACCGGATAATTATTATATATTTAGTTTTTATAAGACCGACTTCATTCTAAAGTTTTGATTCATCCTCCTGTTCAACCACAACATCAACTGCATGCTCCTCAGCATCACCACCACCTTTCTCATCCTTCACCACTTTAGTAGGGTATGCCCACAAGCAAAATAGTTGCAATATACCCGACAGTGAACCAATCGCATTAGACACAGTAATAAACATATCCTGAATTGCAGCTCCATAACAGACCCAGCATATGGAGCTAACTACTATTGTTGCAGAAAGTCCAAAATGTATGCTTGACGAGTCTCGAGTCCTGATGACGTGGAGAATGTTGGATAGTGGTGATGCCACGAATGCACAGAAATACAGGGTTGCGAGGAGTCCCAGGGTTGTGGAGCCAGCCGAGATGTCTTTTAGAGGTATGAAACTAAATTGATTTGATAAGAGAGGTTGTCAGCCCAAACAGCTCGCCCTTACGAGTGGTTGACTTGTATTTTTACCATATGTACGAAACCAGCCACAGCAATGCTGTGCCACCCACAGCGAATATCTTCATCCACAGCTGCTGGTTGTCGGTTGCGAAACCGTACGTTGCCATTACATAGTAGAGACATAAGAAGGTCCCAGTCAGATTAGGAGCATATACAAAGTAGTCCTTTATCAGCAAGCCGTATAGTGACCATGCTACATGCGACATTGCGCTAGTTAGCTCATACATTAAGTGGCTAATAGACCAGTAGATCCAAAAGTTGAATGAAACGCACCCAAACAATTCGCCAGGTTCGTAGCATAGGGTAGTGGATTAAACCTCAGCTTTTTAGTCTTTTCCACTTCTATCACTACTGGCAGAGGTGCGAATTCCACTGCGGTTAACAGAATGGTTCCTATAATCGGGAAGACGAGCTCCAAAAACACTCGACATGTTTCAGATCCACAAGTTCCGGATGATGACATGATTTACAACCGTTACAGCAAGTCCTATAGTGATGACGGTTAGTAAAAATGCTTATCGCGATCTTTTAAAATGTTGGTCGTCGTGCACTGCGATCGACAAACGTTTTTTGCACAAAAATTGTGGCGTTGTTTGTGGATTTGAGACTTGCAATCGCTCCATCAACAAAGGTAACTATCGATTATATAAGAGCGATGCATGTTTCCCTTGCCTTGAACAGCTAGATCGGGCACTGGTTTGCTTGAAACTAAGCTCGAGAAAAATGTTTTGAATCTTATGAGTTGTGACGGGCTGAAGACTCTGCAAAGAACCAAGGATCAGCCAGAACCTCAACTTTGTGATGCAATTAATATTATGCTGACTATAAACAATGGCGAGCTATTCTATATGATCATAATTTGTCACCCTCAACCTCAACTGCAACTGAAGGCTCTGGCTTCGAACCAAATACAATCAAGCACAGTACTTGAATTGCTCCTGTTGTAGTTCCAACCGCGTTACTGGCTGTGATAAACCAGTCCCTGATAGCAATGCCGTAAACAGTCCAAAACAATGAGCTCACTAGCAACGATACAGCCAAGAACACGTCGATCGACGATGCATTCCTCTCCTTGATCACATTTACCACATTCGAGAGCGGGCTCGACACCCATAGCATGAAGAATAGCATGGCTAAAACACCTTGAATCGTTTTACCCGTTTCGGTGTCATGGAGAGGTATAAAGCTAGATTGATTATAAGCGAGTATCAGTGATCAATGGAGACGGCGACGAAAGTTAATCTTGGCAATACCAGATATAGGTTACTAGCCAAATAAACGTCGTCGAGCCAACACAAGTCAACAACATCCATTTCTTTTGCTCCTTCGAAGCATGTCCGTACGCTACCAGTGTATAGTACAAGCAGAGAGGTGTTCCAGTCAGATTGGGCGCAAAGACGTAATAATCCCGAATGAGTAGCGCATAAGTCGACCAAGCTGAATTGCGTCCAAAAAAATGATGTCAGATGCTAGTGATCCAAGCGCCAAGGCACTGACTGATAAGGTGTTTGTACAGACCTAGACATGATGGCAACCCGGTCGAGTATGGAAGAGGATTCATTTCGAGTATCCCAGTTCGGTCCAACTTGATTACAGCAGGCAGGGGAGCAAATTCTGTGACTGTAAGCAATATGGCGCCCAAGATGGGGAAGACTTTCTCAAGGAATACGGAACAGATCTCATTGGTACATATGGCAAATCCTGGTGACGCTGTTGCCGCTGGGACAGCATCGAATGAAACGAATGGCATCAGATTGATGATTGTGCTTGAGGGAAAGAGTTGACAATCAACCCAGAAGGCAATCGATAAACTATTTTCTCATCAGCTTCTTTTCCAGATATATTCTACGTGGTGGAAGACAGTGATCGACATCCCTTCGATCTAGACGCTGCAATTACATTGGAAACCACAAAATTGGTGGATCAAACCAGGAATGTTTTTATTTACTTTTGGTGGAATTGAAATAAGGAAACTAAACATATTACAAGCAAGCAAGTGGTCCCAAGTCTTCATTCCCTTCAAATACACCCCTGTCTGCCAAAGCAAAGAACGGGTTGACATGTCGAGGTCCTGCCCGTGGTTTTGCATGTTCCACAGCAGACGCCAGCCACTAATTAAAATGGGTTAGACTAGTTACACTATATGCTTGTCATTTCAAGATCCTGACATACCAGCTGGGTCACTAAATTATGAACATATGTTAGCTTGGGGGAGTAGTTTTCTGGAAGAAAGGACACTTTGTGCTCACCAAACACTTCCATGAGCAGCACAACACGCAGTTCTCCATTCACCAGCTTTCTCTTGCCAGCCACATGTTCTGTGAAAATGGAATGTGACAGTGTGAGTTCAGTGGCGCAAGTGCAAAGCGAATCAGATGCTTACAAGTGTGAGCAGCATTGCCCTCTTGAGCTAGTATCACAGGTAGCGCCGGATCCACCACAATACCCGTCTAGTTTTAAAAAAATCATTGTCAGCTATTCAGGTGTTTGAGGATTGGCTGTAACAAGACAAGAGAACCTGGACAGTCGATAACAAAATGGACGCTCATTGGGAGGATCGTGGTGATTGTAGAAGTATCTTGCCGTTCTGTGGAGATGTCACGATTTGGTTAATTAAACCGGTGGAAAAGTACACAGAAGTATCAATTCAACAAACCTTCAAGCATTGGCATGGAGAAACAACCGACAAAGAGAGCCAAGAGCACAATAACGGTTCTCATTCTTTTTATCTGCATTTAATTTCGTCTGGTGGTTTTGTGTCGACCAACATGCAGTGGCTGTGGTGGGTGGGTAACACCAAATAAAGAATGACTCAAAAGCCTCAAAACAATAGTGGCGCAGGTTGTTTCTTGCATTATTCACACTTCCTCAACTACTCGAGAACTCCTTGCATCCACTTTCAGTTCCCATCCTTCATCCCTACACACCAAAGATCCAAAAACAATGCTCAAAATTCCAGTCTCCCTCCTCTTGATGTTGATCATCACACTCTTTCAATTCGCGGATGCCATAGTTTATCGATATTGCCCGGTATGTTGAAGACTTTTGAGCGGTCTATTTATTGTCGTTCCTTTTCAGATGCTTGCATTGGTACTGACCGAAATGCCGAACTCGTTAGAGCGGATACTGTGGGCAGTTCAATGCCACTTGCGACCCCTACGCAAACACTGGTTGTTGTAATAGTCTCGGACTGTAAGTAAATAAAAGGTGTCTATATGCAACATCACCACAAACTTTGGCAGATTTTCCTTCAAATAATTAAAAACACTTACCACGTACTGCCACCGTCACTGATAGTTCTTGTGGATTCTGGGATAATAAAAACAGCGGTCGTGCATACTGCTGGTGGGTCCACATGTTTTGCAGAAACTGCTGCCTTCTGACTCTGCTCTGCCATTCAATAATAGCAAACAAACCGGTCAACAATGTGATCCAGCCTTTCCAAATCACAATGACTGCTGCTCCCAGTGAGTGACCGCGTTCATAAAGTTTACACTTCTTTTGCTCCGAGTCTGAACATTCAATCTTTAATAGTACTTGTGTCTTCAACTCGGCTCACAACCGTAGCGAATGTTTCGTGGGTTAAGTCTCTCCGTTTGAACTATTTAAAATTCTTTTGGGACATAAAGCAAGGAAAAGGGTCTTTGGATTGCAGAATACATGCTATTTACACATATAACAGACATGCATTTTCTGAGTTACAGGCAATTGCCCTTTGGTTTAGAGATCTTCATAGTTCTGCTTGAGCATCATATATGAGGAAACGAAATTGTTTGTTGTGTTGGCCAATACGATTCGTTGAGACGAAGCAGTTTTTAAGTGCTAGGATCGAGGTTGCAACAGCGGGAGTAATGCAATGGAAAGTAAATGATGACGAGATAAATGATGTTATGGAGATAGCCTTTGATCTGTCTGGGAACTCTGTGCCCTTTGCGTCAACTTTCTACACCCATAAGGGGTCGAGGTTACACCAACCTCTCATTGTCGCTGGACCCTGCTTCGATGTTCTAACCTCAGCGGTTAGCGTGTATTCTCGCGGTGAGCTTGATGTTGGTTGGTTGAGAGCGATGAGCGTCGCATCTTCGCTGTGATCTTTGCCCGAGGGCAAGGACACGGTACGTACCTCCCTTCTCTTTTGGAGTGCTTCGCAACATGAATTACTATCTCTTGAAAATAGTTCAACAAGTTGTGATGCAGAGTTCATTATTTGTTGCGAGTGAGATCTGCACCCCTAGAAGGACATTGGGAGGACATTGCGTCGATCAACAGGCCTGCTAGTGTTTCCTTTTACACGTCCTGTTAGCTGGGTACTACCTTCTCATCAGCTTTCACAGGTTGGATGAACGATTGCTGCTGCTGTGAGTTCTTGTACTGGAGGAACACTCGATGTTGTTATCGAATTGATCACTTCAAAGTCACTTTCTAATCAAAATCTGCCCTCTTTACCTCTAGGATTCTCATCTGGCTTTCGCAAGATGAATTACATCCAGCAAGAAACTCGCTATAGAGTCGTGTACAGCCCAATAAACCAAACTCATGCGTTAGAGGTACATAAGTCCATCTCACGGTAAGACATTTGAGGATTTTGACTCAGGTCTCTGTCTCTGATCATCTAGCTTTTGACATTTATGAACACGAGGTTTTGCCTCAGACAGAAAGCTTGCATTCATTGACACTATATTCCATCTCTACTTCTATTAGCCTGGACGTGACCATCAATGACTTACAACGAGAGGTCAAATATTTACAAAGCATTCTCGACTCAAAGACAAACCACTTACGATCAGCATGGGAGGCTCGAAAGCGATTACAACATCTCGCTGAGCACCAAGGTCATGAACTCACGCCAGCTCCACCATTGGTTGAAGTCTCTTCTGAATGTTTCGGGACAGAAAGTGATTCTTCTGAATTGGATGAAATCGATGCTTGTGACGACACGCCATCACCGCGAGAAGCCAAATACAAGTTGAATACAGAGGTCAAGACTGTACATCAATTATGGCAAGAGTTCAAGCATGGATTTGGGGGTATGTTTGACAAGGGTACTTTTGGACTTGGGATTACTATCTCGATCACTGTTGCCCTCCTGTCTCATCCATTATTGATCAGGTGAACCAGCAATTGAAGCTTTGGAACGTGAACATGGCTATTCATGGCGAAAAGGAGATGACCTGACAGGTACATTTGACAGTCACATCATGTATAGATGTGTGTTGCTCCGCTTGTTTGAGCCTGACTTTGGATCTTGTTTGAAAGGTCGAGCCATCAGTGATCGCAAGAAAATCATTCAAGCTGTCGAAACTGTGCAACGAAATGAACGTATCCCCTTACAGCAAGCATTGGATAGGTTCGAAGCACTACGAGCAGGGAAATCGTTTTCCACCCTATCAAAGAAACTGAGGGAACCTACCGCAAGAGCGAGAGATGATTCCTGATTTACTATTGCATATCTTGGTAATCTGTTTGCACACAACCCCGTCGATTGTCCGTGCTGAAAAACAATAACTGGCTCAACGTCGTAAAATGAAATGCCCCCCATAGATGTATAAAAACCTCTTTAAATTACTTGTACTACATAGAACAATCATCTGGCATCAAAAGCATGATGTCTCGCTTTCATCTTGTTGTTTCGTGTTGATCTCACACGAACAAGCGTACGTTCGCTACAAGAGTTTCAGGAAAGGATCCTTCGAGCGGATAAAGACTTATCCTCCTTGTTAATACATGCTCTGGATCGATCTGAAATATCTGAACTATCAAGGTATGTTCTAACTTTGTCGAGAGATTAACTTGAATCCGTGCCACTCGCTTCCCGTCAAGATCACAAAGATTCTTATCTGCTTTTGGCATAAATAGATTTATAATGGCATCGAGGATTTACAAGCCATTCAAGAAGGCATAAAAACGCAAGAATCATCCTTATCAACACAGTCACAAAAGCTGACTTGTATACTTGTATCAGTCGCATGAACAAGATCTTGAAACTACTACAAGACGTAGCTTCATTGATGGAATTCTTGGCTGATGACGAATTGAACGTATGGGCTTATCCTACGTTCAATTCGTCCAGAAGATTAAAAGGGCGCGCAGTAAGAATGTAAATAGACTCTTATCATGATTCCAAGATAGAACCGATGAGCATTTTCTCCTTGCTGCGTAGGAGCCCTCGAAGGTCAAGAAGTATAGAAACAAGTGATAGCAGTGCGTGCAACGTAACTTATTGAGAGTAAATTTGTGCATAACCGTAAGATAAATAGCAATCAATATAAGTAACAAAGGATTTGCTTGATTTGGGCTGCTAAACAGGTGTGGATTACATCACTTCATCAGCGATGATGGTCGCAAAATGCAACACAACCCTGTCTGTTCAAAGGAAGATGACTTGAATTCAGTTCGATTATTGTTAAGGGTATCGTAGCAACAATTTGCGGTACAATTTGTATAATCAAAAACCACTGGCGTGCCCAAATCGACTGTCGAGTCCGGCGGCCACGAGAATTCAACTGACAGAAAGGTTGTAGACGGTATAAACAAGGATTGATAGCATGCAACGCGTCCATAGAATGCATGTACGCCCTCTTGATAGTAAAGCAAGACCTCAAGGTTGGCCAATTTCTCATTTTTTCACTCATCTTCCAAAAAATAACGTTTCCTGCGGCACTTTACGATTATCACGAAAGTACACAAGATAGAGAACCAGGACGGTCACTAGTCTTCATAGGCATAACAGAGAATCCACCTACGGTCCCCATTCCTCAAATCAGCTCGTCGTTTGTTATTGACGGCGCAACATACGCAGTTTCTGACTGAGAGTCTCTTCGTTTGGTTGTTTAGAGGTAAGAGCATGAATATGCATGATTATAAGTAGTCTGAACGGTCTATATCCTTTGATTCATGAGCTCGGATTAACATTTTCACAGCAAAGCATAGATTCAATTTTGAATTTGTCAAAAAATCCAAATGGACCAACCAAGGAATCGAGGAGGAAAGTTCCTCCCAAAGGGCAAGCCAGCTGAATCTATCAATGAGATGCCAATGACAGACTATGAAAAAGACAAGACAGCTGCCCTCAACCTCTTAAACTTCCAACACAACACCACTTCCTTCAATACACCTCCAACGACCCCGTTCAGAGACTTAAACGACACTAAAACCCCAGATCCAGTCATCATACTAACACATAAAGTAGAATCTGAAACAGCTCCAGTAACTTCAAACTTGGACGAAGATGTTGTTGACTCTGCACGAAGTTTGATGCTGCTATTACATGGAAATGACATAAATCCACCACCACAGTCAAAACGAAAGTCCCCAGCAGCAGCCACAAAACGAAGTACCAGGATCAATGCAAAGCAGAATGCTCCTCCTGCACCAATGATCGAATCGCCTGCTGATACGAGTGCTGACGTTACTGAAGACGAAGAAGAGGATGATGAGATTGAACAACTGCAAGTAGTAGTAGAAGGAAGACCAAAGGCTGTTAAGAAGTGAGTACTGTTGTTTATTTTCATTTAGATCGCATAAGGAAGCCAACTTTAATCGTGTGATTAGGATTCCCATCGTCAGACCATTACGAAAGATTTCAAAGTAAGATTTATTGCGATATTGCAATGTTTTCCAGATACATATTTCTAACATTTGACATCAATTTAGAACTGAAAAGGTCGTTACTGCAGAACAGAAGGAAGCCAAGAAGGAAGCAAGGTAAGTCACTTGCGTTAAACACATGCATCGAAACTGAGCACTCAAGTTGCATGTCTTTAGGGAATTGCGAGATCGATCAAAAGCAGCTAGGAGCACCCAAAGCCGCAGAACAAGTATATACAAGGGTGTCTCAAAGGTATGAGGTCCACGGAAGTAAACTGTAATTTGGACTGAAGAGCCTAACGATTTCCTCGGGGTTTAGGATCGGGACAAATGGCGGGCTCGTGTCAATGTCAGAGGTCGATGCTATTGGATTGGGACATATGCTACGGAAGTCCAAGCTGCTCGTGCGTATAATAAATACGCTCTGGAGACAATTGGAGATGGTGCTACTCTCAATATCTTGCCAGACGATGCACCTGAAGGCACGCCAGAACCAATGGAAGAAGACTAAATGTGTCTTTGGTTTGGTAACTTATCGTCAATGTATACACTTCAAAGCGTGGTTGATATAATATAGAAATAAAAGGCTTCGCTTTCACAATTCGTGTTTCCTGGCAGACCTTTCGCGTCCTTTGTCATGCTTTTGTTGGTGCGCACAGCTCGTAGCATCTCCTTCTTCTGTCTCTACAGTTCTAAGGAATCTTTTGAACTTGATTATGCTGTCAAAATTATTACCAATTCTCAGATTGTTGCCGCAAAAATAACAACGAGGATCGTGAGGGACATAGGAGCATCAAGGAATCTATCAAGGCGAGTACTACAGACCTAGCAAATGAAACTATCCACGTCTTGTTTCGCAAAGGGGTTTAGTTTGTTGTCGTTTCATGGTCAATCATTTCCCAAAGATTAAATCAACTGACCTTATCCTGTATAATACAACAGTGCAGGACAGCCATATTCATCTGTGCTTGACATTGCTATTACTGGAGCTACCATGAGTCTCGTCAGTAATAAACGAAAGACAACAAAAACCACATCAACATCAAACAACAATCGAGTTGGTCGCAATGTATTAGATGAAACCATCGAACAAATGAACTCTAGGTTGAATTCGACGAAAGACATAATAGCCAAGATGATTCAGGGATATGACTCCTCTACTGTCCAGATGGATGATGGCAGCTACTCAGGGGACACTCCAGCATTTTCGCCCAACGACTCCAAGAGCATATCTGCCTCAGTCCTCGCTGCTGGAAGATTCCGAACAAGTGATAAATCACATGAACGATCTACTGCACAATATTCCGCAACAGACTCCAGTTCTCAAACCTCAAACGAACACAGTGGTAGTATAGTAGATACGAAAGAGAGCTTGCCAGATACTTCAGGATACCCAGCACCCTCAAACATGGATGACGATGTTGTTGATTCTGCACGAAGCTTGATGCTCTTGTTGCATGGAACCAATACCAATCCACCATCACCAAGACAGACCAAACGAAAGGCTCCATCCACACCTGCAGCTGTGAAACGAAGTCGTAGGATTGATGCAAAGAAGAATGCTCCTCCACCACCTGCCTTCGAGTCGCCTGCTGATACCAGTGCTGACGTTACGGACGATGAACATGAAGAGATTGAAGAACTTGTGGTAGACGTGAAACCAAAAATTACCAAACCACCCAAGATGAAGTGAGTCCAGTGTTACAGGCATTAGATCTTGTCCCAGGCGTAACCGTTGATCAAATTTATTAGGGTTCCCAAAACCAGGAATGCCCCACCACGAAAGACATTCAAGTGGGTTTTAACGCAATGAAGGAGTTGTACCAGAGATAGTCTCCTAACGATTACGTCAAATTAGAACTCAAAACGGCGCTGATGAAGATGCAAAGTAACTCATGTTGGCATCAACCCGATTTCAAAACTAGATATTGACATCATTATCTGTTTTAGCGATGCAGCAGCAACAGATACCATCACTCACAGTCGCCGAACCAGCAAATACAAGGGTGTCTCAAAGGTTTGAGATTACAATACATCCCAGTGTCGTTGAAAACTCATATAACAACATTGTTTCATAGGACCGTGACAAATGGCGAGCCCGCGTGAATGTTAGAGGTCGATGCTATTGGATTGGTACATATGCTACTGAAGTTCAAGCTGCCCGTGCTTACAACAAGTGTGCACTGGAGACCATTGGAGACAGTGCAACTCTCAATATCTTGCCTGATGACGAACCTGAGGGCACACCTGAACCAATGCCAGAGGAATGAGTATATATATAATTGCTTTGGTGCAGAGACAGTAAATTATCGCCATGTATACAGTTCCAAACGTAGTTGATAAACGAGAGAATATAAATAAGTTTAGCTTCCCTTTCATTTTGGCTAATGCGCGTTGGCATTCAATGCTCCTATATTCCTCGTAGCTCGTGTGTTTTATTGAATTTGTTAGGAGTTCAGTCCACACGAACTGAACAAATTCATTGCCGCAGAAATAAATACGTCAGTCGTGAACGACATAAGAGCATCAAGGAAGCTATCAAGGTGAGCACTGAAAACGTAGCAATTTGAAACATCTACATTTTGTCTCGCAAAAAGTTTTGCTTCGTCGCATCGTTCCTATTCAATTTGCAAACGTCCAAAACTGACAACATCCTGGTTCAACTAGCAGTGTGGCAAAGCTACGCTTCTTCATCAGAGCACAATATCGCTATTATTGGAGCTAACAAGAGTCTCAACCCCCATAACAAACTAATGACGACAAGAACGACATCAAACGAATCGGCAATGTGTTGAACGACGCAATCGAACATATGAGCACTAGGTTCAATTCTACGAAATATCTACCATCCAAGACTACTCAAGATTGTGACGCCTCCACGGATCCGATGGACGACGATGACGACGGCTACTCGATCGATGATTCTGGTCCATCCACGCCAAACGACACAAAGAGCACATTTGCATCAGTCTTTGCTACTGGCAGATCTCGAACAAGTACTACAACGTACCAACGGTCTGATCTCCCACCTCCACATATTCAACACCTAGAGCATCGAACGAACAGCGTAGTGGTCCATCGAATTTTTCAGGACACCCAAGACTCTCAGAACTGGATGATGATTCTGTTGACTCTTCACAAATGTTGATGCCCTTGTTGCATGGGAACCATTCCAAACCAACATCATCAGTTACAACAACACAAACCAAACGAAAGTCACCGATCAGCGTCCGTTGCAATAAAACCAATCGCAGGATCGATGATAAGAGATCTCACCCCCCAACAATTTGCCTTCGATTCGCCTGCTGATACCAGTGCTGACGTCACTGACGATGAAGAAGAGGACGATGAGATTGAAGAAGTACTTGCGAAAGATGTGAAATCAAAGCCTGTCAAACCCATTAAGAAGTGAGTATAGATGGTCTAATTGGTATTATGGACCGGTATTAACTTTGGTCTTACTATTTAGGCTACCAAAACTATAACCAGACCATTACCAAAGATTGCCAAGTATGCTCTCATGTAGTGTCGCAATGTTCCAGACATAGATACTAACGTTTACAATTGACTATGGGACTTAAAATTTCGTTGCTGCAGAACAGAAGGAAGCCAGGAAGGAAGCAAGGTAACCTTTAGCATTTGCATTGCAGTTTCAAAACTGAGTATCCACCTAACCCATATTTAAAAAATTGCGAAAACAATTGATCAGGGGTCAAAAGCACTCGGCCTCTCAAAGCAAGCATCTACAGGTGTCTCAAAGGTATGGTGTCGACGCAAGTCCAACCTCACTTTAAACTCAAAAGCTCTAACAACCTTGTCTCTTAGGATCGTGACAAATGGCGAGCTCGTATCAATGTCAGAAGTGGATCCTACTGGATTGGTACCTATGCAACAAAGTTCAAGCTGCTCGTGCTTACAATAATTCTGCTTTGGAATGACTTGG
Source organism: Synchytrium microbalum (assembly GCF_006535985.1). Classification (NCBI taxonomy): domain Eukaryota; kingdom Fungi; phylum Chytridiomycota; class Chytridiomycetes; order Synchytriales; family Synchytriaceae; genus Synchytrium; species Synchytrium microbalum. Next base: position 43,155 of record NW_022158365.1, read on the forward strand.
AGATGGTGGCATGCTCAATATCTTGCCAGAAGGTGCATCTCATGGCAAACCAGAGACAATGTCGGACTTGTGAATTTTTTTGTTTGGCACAAAGCCTAAATTATTGTCATTGCTTGTAAAGCTCACGCGTTATCAACAGAAATTCCATAAAACATATTCGCTTTTCCTCGGTAATTTGCAACTGTTTTAATCATCAATATCACGCTGAAACTGACTCTTCCAGTTGCTGGTCTACCTCGCCTGTTTTCAGAATGAGTGACGCTCAACTTGAAAATCATAATCGTGCCGCAAAGCAGACAACGCTCGCTGTAACAACATAGGAGCATCAACGAGTGCATTCGCGAGGTTGGTAGTACAGTATTTGTAGTTGAAACTAGCTTGGCCTCCTTGAGAAAAATGCTTTTGACGTCTTGAATGGTTTTCATGTTGTCACTCGCTTCCAAGTCTAACAACTGACTGTTTGCCGTCAAAGTAGTGCAGCTACTTCTTTGACCTTTATCCACCTGCGTGCAGTTGCTATTTTGGGGCCATGATGGGTCAGCCTACTCACGAGCGAACGATGACATCAAACGACGACGCTCATGCCTTCTCGGAAACACTTGATCGCATGAGAACTAGACTGAAAACCATGAGGGAAATAGTAGAGAAGATGATTAGAGATTGTGACTACTCGTCAGACCTTCCAGATGAGGATGGTGGTTATGCAAGTGACAATAGTGACGTACCGTTGGCATTCTTGCCCCATCACTCTCGCAGAACCTCTGCATCATTACTTGCCGCTAACAGATCCGGGACAAATACTGTAGCGCATGTTACTTTTATGCCTCCATCACCACCCGCCCCAATAGACGAGGATGACTTTTTGGTTGTGTTGAATTCAAACCACATCACCTCAAACACGTCAGGGTCAGTTTGTTTTTGGCTTTCTTATACAAGTGGTATTTTTAACAAGCTTTTATTCCATCACAGAACTGTCAACCATGTACAAAGATAGGTGTGATCGTGAATAGATGAAGGACCAATGGTTACCACTCACAGTGTAAATACATAAGTATACTTAAATACAGTGCATCTCTCCATACCAATCTGATTTGAGAGGTGATGTTTGCCATATTTGGGGTTGGGAGATTGGCAAAAAGTGTAAAGGAAATTCGAAGGAAACGACACGACCCACTGGAACTCATTCTTGGTTGGCCCTTTACTTGTGATCTGAAAACAAATGAATATAATTTCATACGCTGGATTTCATTACCTGATAAGTGAAATGTGACGCCATTTACAACAAATTCAACTGCTCGCCACAAAGAACTTCCGCGAGAACTCTGAAAAGTGAGCACTCATTGGCAACTAAATTCATTGCAACCGTAAGTGCTTCAGCTCCCTTGGCCTAATCCAGCGACATGTCAACTTACACTTTGGACTTTCGTAGAAATCATCATCGCAAACGATGCCATTACTAACAGAAGAATTTGGCGCCAGTATCAAGCGCCGAACCTGCGTAGAAATTCTCTCCATAGTCAAATGGATGATCTCCTACCTCAATGATGACGACAACACTTTTATAAAGCCTGGATTCTCGCCTTCCTCAAGGTCATCGGGACCATACTCAATATCCAGTGCATCAACCTCATCCTCAACTCCTATATCTGATAGTAAACAACCTGCTCCATCATGCGTTGGCTTGGATTTGTTACCTGCAGCTGAAGAGTTTAGACAAGGCTGTGATGGCAAACCTCACAAGCGGGAGGATAGTATGTATGTACCGTACTGAAGACGACGAAGACAATGAGGATGGTGATCATTGCACCTCACAATCACCATCTCCCTCGTATTTACCACCTGCTAGAAGGCCCAAGAACACCTCAAACTACCGCGGAGTCAGCAAGAGCAAAGGAAAACGATGGCGTGCAAGATTAAAGGTCGATGGTCGAGAAAAACAAATTGGAGTATACGCTACAGAGGTCGAAGCTGCCAAAGCATAAGTAGTACATAGAAAGCCTTTGCTGAAATACATTGATACTTTATTTTGAAACGGAAATGAAGTACTTTGAACGACGATCCACCTCTGTTTTCATTGAAAATCGGGAGTGCGTGTTTTTGTGAAGAAGTCTTTCAAGACACTTTGTAAGGTTGATCATATGTTCTGAACATTATTTTGACGCGTTCCAATTGCACGAATTACGGGAAGAACGCCTTTGAGATGTCTTTCACATGTCAGTGCAAACATCCAAACTTCGCAAGGACAACCCCTATTAAAAACACACTTCGTTCGCACAATCCAATTCAACAAAAATGGCAACGGCAGGAGTATCAGGCACCGTCTACACATCAGCTCAACTCAATGGTCACTCCTACGAAGACGACCAACCATCAGAAGATACCAACATCACTGGATATGACCCACTTCGTAAGTTTTTTTCTTTTGTTGGCACGTTTTCAAACGCATTGATTTAATTGATGAACACGACAAAGAGAACACGACTCCGTCCGCATAATATTCACGTCATGACTCCATTCCAACGTGCCTTTTTCTCTCTAGTTCCACCACAAATCATTCAACTCGAACATCCATTGACCAAACAAGGTGCCAAAACGGTCGCTCTAGGCAGAAAACAAGCAACTGCAATCATCAAGGGTGAAGACGATCGCTTACTGGTCATTGTGGGGCCATGCTCAATTCACGACGTGGAAACTGCCAAAGTCTATGGTACATTGGTGACTTCCTTTGACTGAGTCACAGAAAACAGTGGTGTGTGTGTGTTCACCCTAACAAAGTCTTTTTATTACAATAGCTGCAAGGTTAAAAGAAGTCGCTGACAAGTTGAAGGACCATCTATGTATCGTTATGCGTGCCTACTTTGAAAAACCACGAACAACTGTCGGTTGGAAGGGTAATCAAGTTTTTGAAGGCTCGAGGCGATCGTTTCAAGTACTGGAATAACCAAGACGTCATTCATTTATCACTAGGTCTCATCAACGATCCACAACTGGACGGAAGGTGAGTTGCACTTTAAAACCGTAAGGACGTAGAAAAGAGTCTGGCTAATGATTTTTTGTCTACAGTTTCCACATCAACAAGGGTCTACGAATCGCTCGACAATTATTATGTGATCTGACAGACTCTGGAATCCCTGTCGGCTGTGAACTTCTGGATACCATCTCTCCTCAATTCTTGGCCGATTGCATTTCTTGGGGTGCGCTGTGGTTGCCAGACAAGTGCCAACCAAAAGTCGCTCATCGATTTCAAAACGATAGGTGCCATTGGTGCTCGTACAACTGAATCTCAGCTTCATCGTGAATTGGCTAGTGGTGTCTCCTTCCCTGTTGGTTTCAAGGTATTTTCACGGTGACATTGTTTCTTTGTCTAACTGATCTAACCTTCGCTTACACTTCCTAGAACGGCACTGATGGAAACGTCGACATTGCGATAGATGCAATTCACGCTGCTTCTCATCCTCATCACTTCTTGGGTGTGACAAAGCAAGGTCTAGCTGCCATCGCCAACACCAAGGTAAGGAAGAAAATTCGTTTATTCTCGTAGAAGTCAACGTCCTAAATATCTTGATATCATAAGGGTAATGATACATGTCATATCATTCTCCGTGGTGGCAAGGCTGGTCCTAACTATGAGAAGAAATACATTGATGAAACTGTACACTACTTGACAAAATCAAATCTCCCAGCTCGTATCATGGTCGATGCTTCTCACGGCAACTCTTCGAAGAAGCACAAAAATCAAATACTTGTTTGTGAAGACTTGGTAAGCGTCAACAAAAAACATAGTGGATATGTATACTCAATGATATGGCAACTTATAAAAGTTTCTCCCTTAGTGTCGTCAATTACAAGCAGGAGACCCATCTATTGTTGGAGTGATGATTGAATCAAATATCAACGAAGGAAACCAAAAAATGCCAAACGATCCAAAAGACTTGAAGTACGGAATTAGTATTACTGATGCTTGTATCCATTTCGATGATACCGTCATTGTCTTGGAACAACTTGCTGAAGCTCAAGCTGCACGAAGGCGAGTTACTCAACCAGAGCATGTAAGTATCTTGTATAGTTTTGATCAGAGTTTTTTGGTTGCGTGGTTTATTGATTTTTGTATTGTAGTCAAATATGCAATGAGGTGTAAATTCTAGCATTCTTTTCTTCTGACATGAGCAAATATATTACACACATCTCACATTATCCGAAGAGTGTCCTTTTGGTCTGGTTTGTCCTTATGGTTTTCATTGGTCTGGCCCAAAAAACAAAAAGGATTTGTGCGATGAGCACCGAGGAGAAGGATTCGAACGTACCCTCCTGGATTCCGAGATCGGGTATCGTGTCGAAAGTCCGTTCAGGCTAAGGATGCACCGCTCCATCGCCTCCCACCAACCCGCACCGGGCTCACCGCACAAGACACTGCAAAATGTGAGGCTAAGATATGAAACCAGGGTCACTTTTATGAAATGGTTGTGTAAACCTCTGAGGATATCGGCATTTGACGCAAAAGTGAAGTGTTCCAAGACAAAGCAAAGACTAACTCCAAACATCATCTTATCGTCATTCGTGACTAAACTGGATTATTGTCATGATCTACAATCTCGAACTGATACTTCTGCTTGAATCAAGACCACTCCAGGACATCGAACTTGCAGACACAACCATTCTACTATACATGACGCTGAATAAAGCATTTTATGATCTCTAACCAGAGGAAAAGTAATTGCAAACCACGCATCTGCGGATGTATATAAGTAGAAAGATACCTAGCAATGCACAAACGTCTTGCTTGCTTAAAGTGCCGAAGGAACATCATCGCTTCAGAAGCAAAGACTGGGGCTCTCACCAGGAGGAGAGTCAGCACAACTTCCGAAGAATAGTGGTGGAGCGAGAACCTTACTTTCAGAATTTTTGGATCTTGGATGATGTTGGCTATACGATGGATGCAGAAAGCGCATGCTAGAATTCTGCCATGTAACGAAATCGTAGTATCCAGGATGAATTTATAAGCCATCAAAGCAGGTGTTGAAAGTCTGCAAGCGGACGAATCATTGTCATCAAGAAGAGTCGCAAAAAATGACGAAAGACTTATTAAATATGTGTAATCGTTGCATGACCAAGATCTCAAAGTCATTGCAACAAGTGGGTTCGTGGGTGAATTTCTTGGCTGGCGATGAATTTCATGAAACTAAACACAAGCAGCGGCATCACACAAATGAAACGCCAGACTAAAAAGAAAAAAGCCTTTGATTTTTTCTAGCCCAGCTTCAAACTTGCTCCTAGAGCTAAGAGAAGCAACAAAGAAAACAATAAAGCATATTTTGAGGGGACAGACCTCATTTTCGTTGCACTCGGAAAGGCCATAATCACATGCAAACCCTGCCACAATCACATCCAAACGACTCACACTGACACGAACTGACACGAACGTGTCATTCGAGTCAACACAAATTGACTCTTCATCATCCTCATCTTCTTATAATGGGTATCAGTCATCAGCATCAAAAGCTGTTGGGTCTCGACTACCAGCATCAACGGTCGTGGGTGTAGTGCGACCGGTCACCACAATCAAAGCACAGGACGCAAACGCGTATAACAAGAAGAAGAGAGAAGCATGTGATGATGTCAAAGTCAAATATGTGTTGAAATAACCATTCAAAGTAGCCACCGGGGCAGTCAAACTTAAACAGGGGATAAATGTAAGATTTAGCAAAGATATAACTTTGCTAAATCTTGACTTATAAAGCTAAAACTCGGTTTAAGGTGAGAAGAGAGGAGAAAAGTATATTACAGGCATATCATCATATTCAAATTCCTTGTCTTTATCTGCCTATACTTGACTCATAAAGGTAAAACTCGGTTTAAGACACTATGTGTCACACATCTATGTTTCAGCATTGGCACGCGCGCAGTCCACTAGCAGCAACACCTCCAAATTGCTCTCTATGAGAGACGCGGTGAAGTCTGAGTCTTTTCTGAGTGTGCGTTTGGCTCTCAGCACAAGCTATTGTCACGGTAAGGTCTGTGTGCGGATGGTTTGTTACGAACAGTTACGCCGTTTTCATGCATTATCTTTCACACGTAGTCTTCACTCCATTCAGAATAACGTAAAATGTCCATGAAAACACCATGTTGTATCAATACAATTAGAGTCGTTCTCCGGCATGTTGTGTTGTGTCAAACATCCCAGATGTTCACGTCCAATGTCCATTCAAACTCACTTGGCAAGCTGAAATACCAGCCTACTACTGAGGATCCGTATCCCTTTGATCAATACAGGTTGCAAGATAGCTTCTTCTGTGTCACTTTCGTGACAATCAAGCTCTTGCTTGACAATCCAAAGTCCACAAAAGGAAAGATTCAGAGTTTTGCAGCTTATTCTGTCATTACGAGATTAGCTTGTAGGAGGAGTCTGTGTCTGTATCTATATGAGAGCTCATTTGGTGCTATCGTGGTAAGCGCTTGCGCTTTGTTTGTAACGTTATGTCGAGCATTGACCATCGACACAATTGAACTGACGACTTGCCAAAGATTTGCAAGATCTGATCATTACCAGGATCATTAAAATATGCTATCAAGTGGCAAGAGGCGATTAGCATCTCTATTGACTGCTGCAACGCCCGAAGTCAAAGATATCCAGCAGCCAACATCAACCAGTCAAGAGCCAAGCATTCCCAGACCGTAACAATGGATTGGACTGCAATATTTCATTCATGAACTAATATTTAGTGAATCCATCTTTTCAGGGAAACACTAGCAAACAATCTCTTCCAATCGTTGCGACAATCTCGATACTCTTACACACACGCTCACTTTCCTAAATATCTCGAGTCATCAGACAACAAGATATCATTAGGCAATGCTGAAATACGTATAGGTAACGTGTCAAATTGTTGTGACCAAGTGCGCTCGTACACGCTTGAATGCAGAACAATTGCTTGAGACTGATCTTCGCTCACATCATAGGACCACACATATTTTATAACGTGGCATTCTATAGAGTTGACGGCCATACTTATTCATCACCACCCAACTCACCGCGTCCAATAACGTCATCAGCAACAACAAGCAACAAACGAGTCAAGTCTGTCGTCATATTCGAATTCCAGGACAATCCTGGAGTGATGCAAATATATCCACCATGCATGATGGATACTACGTCGAAACAGGAGCCATTTGATGTACGCACGCCGCTGATTGCTCCTCAGACAAAGGCTCTTGAAACACTGAACCTATTTTGTTTTGCTTAGATCACGACAGCATTCTATCTACCAGTATATGCTACTGAACACAAGAAGGAAGGAACTAGTGGACCTCAACAAGGGCTGATCGTGTATATCAAAGGAGCATCACGAGAATTGATGGATGCCATACGGTCGCTAGTCCAGAATCCAAACAATCTGATTGAAGAGATGATGAACAAGGTAGCATGCTTGTTGACGACTGGTTTAGACAACGATACCAATGATTCAATGCTTTTTTCGGCCGTATATGTTAGACCAAATACTTGCCAGTATTGAAAAAAGTCGTTGTGGACTTTCATTCAAGAATACCCGGAGCATCTCCCCCTCGCGGAGTAAGTTTCTGAACTGGACTCGCAAGTCCTGTCTGCAATACCGAAAAAAGGTGGAAGTTTTTTTCCAACAAACTCGTCTTTTCAGGTAAATATCGTCAAATCACTAGCTCCTGCAAATACAACAACCCCGTTAGTCCGACCACCTATTCCAGCAGCACTAAAAGCAACAGCTAGTGGTGTTGTCAAGAGGGCTTATAACAAGAAGAACAAACGAGGTGTAGGACGACCACCAAAGTCGGCGTCCACCATCAAGAAACCACCACGACGTGAATCCAAGATCAGCAGGAATGTTATAGGAATCGAGGAGGAGGAAGAAGAAGAGGAGGAAGAAGAAGACGAGAGTGAAGAAAAATCTGGTGGTGGAGCGGAATCCGAACCTGATGAAGGCGGCCGAGATGAGGATGTAGATATGGAGGATGAAGGACAAGAGATTCTAATCTGAATATTGATATAATCTAATCAGTATGGTCTTGATCTCTCTCGACGGCCTCCCGGCATAACACATATATAAATAGTTGCTGATGTGCAAATATAATCGTGTAATATAGTATCATACAAGAGGATTGTACATTCGATGGGAAGCCTTGACGAGTAAGAAGCATCACATTATCGAGCTTCGAATTGAATCACTAGATCCAAGAGGAATGTAAGTATTTGTTCGTATGAGTACAGGACACATAGCAACATCCATGACGATGCTGTTCCCTCAAGGGGCCTTACTTCTCTTTGTTCGTTTCTTGTACAAGATTCGACCTTCGTTGCAAGTTTTGCATCTAATAGGGAACATTGTGAGTTCATAGAGTCTCAACTCTCTCCTCGCCGCCATGCAGGTCACCCCAATAGTGAGATATCTTACTTTACTACATCTTTGGCCTTAATTTCATTGTCAGCACCACATTCTACAAAGGGTTTTTTTTGGTTTGATGATAAGTTGGCAATCATAGTAGCTTGGATACAAGAGCTGCAGGAAGGCAAAACACAAGCATACCTCCACATACGTAGATTACTTTCTCTGGTTTGCCTCCTTGACCACCAGCGTCCATCTTTGTGAGCTCTTTTCTGTTTTGCAATTTAAGAAAATGTGTAAGCCGAGCTCTAATGCAATGCATGGAATTAATGGCACTACTACACCAAAGTTTGCTTCGACCGATTACCTTATGAGATCTTTAGTTTGATGACTTTGTTACAGCAATGAAATCGATGTGAAAAGCTGGAGAAAATCACGGAATGCCGTCCAGCAAACAACAGGACGGATATGGACATCCTCTACGCGACAGGAGCCAACACTTGATATCAAACATAAATGCGATACACGTGGATATGCTTTTGGAACGTCCGGAAACGCGAAACGTATTGGTCTTTTCCAAAACTTTAAGATTTCATGATTTCTGTTTGTGAACCAAGGTGGAGTTTGGAGATATATGCCAGTGTTGTGTATGTAAACGCACGTCTCAACTTGTCGTTTGCAGGTAGAAACAGCGATAAACAGACTGATTGCCAAGTAAACTAGTTCCTGATCGTCACCTCCCTCAACAACTGTCAAAGCCTTTAACACAGCATTCCTCAAATTTGTCTTAGAGGGTGTGTAAGACCACCATCTCTCGTAGGACGATATCATTACCAGTAGATATATTATCTCTCTCTCTTGTTCCGCCAATCGATATGACTATTACTACGAGGAGGTCAAGTGGTCAAGTCACTAACGATGTGAAGGTCATGGTGCCGTCGAAACCAACAACTAAACGACGAACATCTCGAGTAAAGAAGGAAGTCGAGGACGCCCAAGACGATATGCCTCAGCTACGACACGAGTCGACCACTCCCGTGCCAGATTACGATATGGTGCTTTCGCCGTCGTATGAACCTCATTATTCAGAATTGGATAGCATGAACGATGACTCAAACGCAATCTATACCGATAAAGAGACCGTATCCTCGCCCATGGATCAACAGGAAGAAATTAATCATCATTCTGCTACCGCCGATCGTACACGTCAAACTAGTACTACACTTGACAGCACCATGAGGCAGGACGAACATGATGATTCTGCTGAATCGAGACCAACAAGAGGTTGCAGATTCTCTTCATACAAGTAAGTCCAAGTTACATTTCATTCTCCTTATCCCTCGATTCCACCACTCTCCTGCTCAATCATGAAAATTTATGCTTCATCTTGTGTTTCCATCACCCAATCCGAACGCCATAGTTGTTGACCAACATTTTTTTGTTTAGTGGTTTAAAACCAACTGCGTCGACTCATAGTAATGATGCTCAAATAAAGAAGGAGAGACCGAAAAAGTTGGAGGTGACTGTTGCTCCAACGCCATCAACAACATCACATGAGATTACACAGCCCATCAAACGAAAAGCAGGAAGACCACCCAGGAATAGGTATCCAATAACACCAGCATCCACTCCATCTACTACGCCCATATCATCTATATCTCGAGTAGCACGCAAACTATCACTACTTCCGTCTACCGCCACCACGTCATCATCAGCAGAGTCATTACAATCATTGTTATCTCCCGCAGCCACCCCGAAACCATCATATACAGCATCAGATGATCATACTAGAGATGGCCCATCGTCATCGTCATTCAACAGCATAATATACACTGATCCACCCGCAAATTCAGACAACAACACAGCAAGAACACCCAACATTGTCTTCTCGCCTTGGGACACCAATATAAAATCAGACTATGAAGAGCTCACTCTAGATGGCATATTGGCGCAACAAGAACGATCACGATGGAGGTCCCGATCTCGACTCTTTGATCTACCAAAACGTGTAGGTTACAGACCATACAGAACAGGTGTAACTAGATTAGCTGCTTCAGACTTTGAAGGTTGTAAATCGTCTATCTGGAAACCGCTGGTCGAGAATACTCGATTGCATGAACCTGAACGTGCATTCTATGAGACGCTGTTGGACTATGGATGGAGGGGCACTCCTGTCGGGAGAGCTGCTGTAGGTAGTTGGATTGAAACACATCATTCTACTGAAGAAAAGCTTCGTAGAAGTAGTGTTATCATGCTTGGTGAGTTGTCACATGTCAATTGGTGACATGTATCACTAGAGGATTTGTATTTTTGCCCCACACAAACTTTATGCTCACTCTTTTTTTCTCCGTCTCATCAGATGGTCCTGTTGATGTGAATGAATACATCAGACTCGACTCGGCGGAAGGAGATGTACATGACGATGACGAGTACTCTTCTCCTGCATCATCACCATATGACTTGTCTTCTGAAGTATCGTCACCAGCTGGTGTACCTCACACGCCAATGGATATGGATTCTCCTTCGTGTGGTTCATTCATGGATCATGATGGTCTAATGGATGAAACAACTTCTGGAATTGTAAAGGCCGCTTAAAAGCCTTGAAAGAAAAAGTTTCAAACCTTACTTTACTTGGGTATTGCATTTTTATAAAAAGAAGAAAAAAAAAAATGTCATTGTAAATAAACGTTATCATCATCCTCTCTACATCTCGATTCGAGAACATTGCAGAGCGGCTCTTTCGACGCGAATGACGCGTATAATAGTCGAAACAACGTTTTGAACCAAGTCGAAATCTTGTCTGATTTTGTGTTGACACTTACGCTAATTTGCCTTGAGGTTCGCGTTGTTCTGCCACCCAATTGTTTGACACTTCCAACGACAAACATCATGGCTGAAGTAGCGGCACCAGGTGGACCAGCACCTCCACCTGCAGATGGAGGATTCTTTGGGAACCTCTTTTCCTTCCAAGGCATCTCACGGTAAACATGTTTGAAATTACATTATGTTTGATCAAAATGTAATACGAGCTAACGTTGGCACGTATTTAACATAGGATGGTTATGATCTGGATGGTCACTAATGCTGTAGTCGGATATTTCACTCCAAAACCACCGCCAGTTCAACAAGTTCAGACGACCTCAGAGACTGGTGAATCCATTCTCGTTCCCAAGATTACAGCGTATACGCCTGCCTGGGGACATGGTATCAATTTGGTAATTAGTTTTGTTGAGCTTTTGAGGTTGAATCGCGTTTACTCATTGCCTAGCTGATAATCGCCAACACTGATTACACCTCAAAGCGCTAGCCTTTTTTTCTTCTTTCTCACACCAAACATCTCTACTCTTCTCGCTTTAGGACTTGTACGTATACCTATCTGAATCAGAAGAACACCCCTCATTCTCAGATGAGAAATCCTTGATTTGGTTTCAACCAAACATTCTATTCGGAAACACGTCTGAATATCGACGATTGGATACTTTTTACACACCTTCTGAAGATGTGAAAAACAATGGATCCTTGTATGCTCACATGTACTTGACTCCACATGGTGCAAGTCCTAATCCTGCTGCAAAGAGTTATGATGCAGAGCATACTTTGGAGTACAGTCAGAGTACGTGATTTGGCTGAACCGGCGTTCGTTCGTGCGATCTTGGTAGTTTTTTTTGTCGTCCTTCGTTCTTACGGTTCGTTTTGTGTAGTGGTGACAAGGTATAAACGTATGAAGAAAGTGTCAACCAAGAAGAAACTGGTTGGAGTTGTTGGATATCAATCAAAAGACCCAGAGCCAGTTGTTTCTGAGCAGGTAAAGTGTCAATCACGAAAATCCATGCGCGGACGCTCTAGGATGAATCCAAAATCAAGTCGTACATTCCACAACTTTTCTTATGTAGAGTGAAGAGCACGACGAAGAAGGAGCTGAAAAAAAGAAGGAGGAACTACCAATAATATCATACTGGTGGCCAAACATTTCTATTGCTCTGGTCATGGATCAAAATCAGTACCCTGCTAATCTGCCACCTCACATTATGAAGAGTGAGTGAGATTGAAAATTGCTGGTTGATATCTGATTATTAATAGATTGACACAATTTCCCTCATTTGTTTTGTTAGATGTGAAACTCACACCAGATGGATTTAGCTACTATCCAATCTTTTACATGAATGAGTTTTGGCTGCTGCATGAGAAACTATACCCAATTAACTCGACTACAAGGTGAGCATAAAAATATATGCAGTTGAGATCACTATTAAAAGCTGACTTTCACTTTCTCTTTGAACATTAGCACTTTGGATGTAGCACTACAATTCTATTCTTTATCATCCTTTTACCATCAAATGTATATGCAATTGGATGATTCATTCAAGCAACAGAGTCAAATGATGGGACAGTCTGATGGTGAAAAGGATGAAGTGAAGGTATGAGGATAAAAACCGTAAACTTTGTAAAATGCTTGGCTGTCGGGCTTTTCCACGACTCTCGCTCACAGCTTCTCTGGTATTTGCCAATCTAGCGAATGTTATTGGAAACTAACCCATACTTGATGGGTATCACCATGTTTGTCTCGATATTACACAGTCTCTTTGACTTTTTGGCATTCAAGAATGGTAAAAAAGATGAAGATACCAGAAACTATGACAACGACGAATGTCTAACAATACTCTTTCTTTCAAACTGTAGAGGTACAATTCTGGCAAAAGAAGAAGGACATGGAAGGCTTATCATTCAGAACCATTGTTTGGAATGTGGCTACACAATTTATTATCTTTTTGTATCTGATGGATAATGAAACGTCTTGGATGGTGTTGATTTCTTCTGGAGTCGGACTTTTGATTGAGATGTGGAAGATTAATAAGACTGTTAATGTCAAGGTGAGTAAGGTTATCTGTGAACAGAGTGTCGGTGGTTAGGCCTTTGGAATATCGATGATATAAGCTGTTTTGTTGCGCTGACAAACCATTCTGTTTCAAATCTAGACCAAAGCTACCTTCCCTTTCGTTGAATTTGTTGATAAAGTGAAGGCTAGCAAGCTTGTTCGAAAGACCAAGAAGTATGATGAGGTGAGTGAAATTATTCCTTTGTGTACAGTTTTCAAACAAAAATTTCTCCCGCAACACCGTTGAATAGATCGCATTCAGATATATGTCATACTTACTATACCCATGTCTACTTGGTTACGCGATCTACTCGTTATACAATGAGGAGCACAAGTCATGGTATTCATTCATTGTATCAACACTGGTTGGATTTGTGTACATGTTTGGATTTATTACCATGACGCCACAACTATTCATCAATTACAAGCTGAAGAGTGTGGCTCATATGCCCTGGAAGACTTTCATGTACAAAGGTATGAGAACATCGTTCACATACACGTAAGGTTTTTTTGTTCGGGGTGTTGGCTGACTCCTTCCTCCTTCTTCTTGGAAACTTAGCTTTAAACACATTCATTGGTACGTTGCTCAATTCTACAACCTCTCATCTCATCACGCTCACACTTATACACACCTAGACGACTTGTTTGCATTCATTGTGAAAATGCCTTGGTTGCATCGCATAGCCTGTTTACGTGACGACGTGGTCTTTTTCGTCTATCTATACCAAAGATGGGTATACCCTGAAGACAGCAGAAGAAGGAACGAGTTTGGACAGGTCGGTGAAGATGGAGGCGGTCAAGATGACCTCTCTGATGAGGACGAGGATGAACTTGAAAAGGAGGACAAGAAGGAGGAAAAGAAGGAGGGTGGTGGTGATGTTGACAAGAAGCCGATTGATGGCGCATCATCCAAGGGGGACAAGAAGAGTGGTGTGAAGGAATCGAAGAAAGTAAAATAAATGGGTACACTCATATCGTTTTGTCCGCCACATTTGTTCGTCTTGTATAATCTTAGCTTATTAAACTGCTATAACATGAGCAACCTTTTCTGAACTTGTTGCACAATCTCGCAATCAAGGTGAGTAGTACATTTTCTTGTTGTTTGGAACGAAGGGCAGGCAAAAAATCGGTTTAACAGGCAAGGTGTTTACCTCTGAAAGCTCGATTTTGCTGCACAGCGATGACATTGTTCTTTATTTTTGGTGTTTAGACATCTTACAGGATTTTTCATACACGTAATAATTCTCATCAAACTTTACAAAAGAGCAAACTCGTTTGCAGCGTTGAAAAATTCCGTCTGCAAAGGGGAAGGAGATCGAATAAGGTCCTGCGTTAAACGTTCCAGACGTGCAGCGGCTTGTAAAATGTCTTGACCGTAATCCCTCTCTACATCATTATAATCTCCTCCGTTCGCTTCTTCTCCCTGTTCTTCTTCATCATCACCATTTCCTTCTCCCTCTTCATCGTCTTCCTCGTCATCATCGGCATATTGTTGAAGGGGAGCTGGACCAGTGGCTTCGTCGATTTGATTGAGCTCGGTTTCAGGACCGAGATATTCGGGTGCTGCGTCATTGTATGCCCGAGCTAAAACGAGGGGGAAAACAAAGCAGTGTGAATACCATGTAGGTTAAGAAGCACCATAAGCATGAAACTCACCTGCGTCCAACTCATTGTTATATTCTCCAATAAAGTACAGCCATCGCTTGAAGTATACGTTGGCCTCCCATAAATCTCCCTTCTTTGTGACCTATAAAAGGTGTAAAAGCAGGGTGTGATCAGTTTGATGCGAGACAAAAAAAACTCCACACTATCACGCAATCTGGCAGAATGCTTACCCCAATATATTTACTGCCACTATCACTTATAGAAAGAGCCGCCTCAGGTCGAGAGTCACCTGATGGCGATGTACGTGATACAATATTACTTGTAAATGATGAAGACGAAGGGCCTCCTGTTCCGTTGGGTCTTCGTGCAGTACTTTTCACAACTGAGGAGCCGAGTGATCGACGACCAACACGAGCTTTTGGACGAGCGGTGGGGGAGAATGTGCCCACCCTGAATTGGAATAAAGCCGGAGTGTCATTGGACGGCTTTGTACGGATTTTTTTGTTTCCTACCTCGGAGAAGTTGAGAATCCAAGTTTGGTAGGTCTACCACGAGGCTTTCGGCCAAGATCTTGTAATCTGCACAGAGCATGACATGAAGACACGAATGATTTGAGAATCAGAAGGAAGAAAATGGTGTAACAGAAAGAAATCACAGAATTTCTCCAAACTCACCGAGCAGCAGTTCCAAGTAATTCAGCAAAATTGGCACTGTATGCATGAGCCGCTTAACAACAAAAGAAAACAGGTTGGATCCGCGACAAATTAAGATTTGACGAAAAACGCAAAAATTCAAAGCACAAGATACAAAGCATGTCTTTACCCTCCAGTTCAGTATTGTAGAAACCTGTGACAAGAGTAGAAAGCAAGATTACGTCAGGCACGAGGCCTTGGACATGTGTCAAAAATAGTTGCAAACTTACCAATTGACAAGAATTGTCCATCAATGTTAATCTTTGCCTGCCATCGATCACCAGCTTTATAAACTCCTTTGAACGTAGAATTCTGTTGTTCTTGGTGTTCCGGTGAAGTAACTGAACCCGAAGGGCCACTAGTAATCGTTGTAACTGTTGTGGTTGTAGTTGACGTGGCTGGTGGTGGAGGAGCAGAAGGCTTCCTTTCTGATTGTTGTTCTTGGTGCTGTATATCTTCCATCATATCGGGACCACTTCCACTGTCCTCGGGAGTGATGGGAGCGACAGGTCGTGCAGCGACTATGGGAGCTGCCGATGACACCTTAGGTTGAATGACTTTGGTTGCAACGTTTTGCTGTTGGCGTACTATGTCAAATCTATCTTCTTCTTCGTCTTCTTCGTCGTCTTCTTCGGGAGCCTCGGACTGTTGTGGTGTTGTCGCGCCTGACAATGACGGAGTACCGACCACAGGAACCCTTTGAGATATTATTCTAGTCCTGACTGGTTTGGCAACTCCATTTTCGGGGTTTGCTGCAAGCAGGGTTGGAAACAATAAGCGTGTAGATGGTCGGGTTTCGCGACCTGATTTTCGGATTTGTGACGGAGAGACTGGTTCTTGTTTGGGCTTAGGGACGGTAGTGGCAGCTTTTACAGGTGAGAGAGGTATAGGCTTGGTAGACCTGGTAGACGTTCCGTCCGGTTTGACCTTGAAGATATCTATTAAATGTTCGGAGTTTGATTTCGTATTTAATGAATAAAAAATAATCAAGAAGTCGTGCACAATTTTTCACTAACCTGCCATCACTATAATTGTTATTTTAGCTCGCTTCTTTACGAACTTCTGGTGTTTTGGGTGACAGTGCCTCGTGGTTTGGACCAGTTAAACGAACAAGACGACAAGAGCAGACCTATAAAAGGAAGAATTCGATTCGAATAATGTTTTTACCAACTGAATCGCGTGGTCGTTGATTTTGAAGCATGGTTTCAACTTGACGACGCCCAAAAGTAGTCCGCATACACTCAAAGGCACTAAGCTTCTTCGGCGAGACTCTCTTCACCACGAAAGGGGCCGGACATGAAGTCGATACAAAGAGTAATTGGTTGAGGCATCAGTATTATATGTACAATGTGTAGATAAGTCGCAGTGTGGACACAAATTCATCTGCCTTGCTTTCGAGCATAATCATCTATAATAAACGTGTCATGGTTCGTTTTCAGATCTCAAAAACAATCAAATTCAATCATTTATACCAACTCTTCTCGAATAATCCTCTAACACAGCCGCAAGTTGCTCTAGCTCTGTGACTTGTTGCTCAAGATCAGCGACTTGAGTCAAATATGGTTCAATTTCCTTTTCTAAATCAAGCCATTTCAGTCATTTGACGAAGAATGATCATCGTAGGATGTCTTTCCAAGGAACGTACGTGTCTGTTGTAAAGCCGTGAGCTCGTTGATCAAATGTTGTGATTTAGTAGCCAATTCAGAATAAACATCACGGGTAGCAGCATTTAGAGTCTCGATAGCTTGATAGTCATCAATTATTGCTATATCAAATAATGGGAAACTTGGTTAGCCTAAGACAAGTGATTAAATTTGAAACCGTCATTCAAACAATTGGACTTGCCCGTCATTTCAGATTGAACGGTCTCAGCGGCTTTATGAAGAGCTTCAACGACTGCTTCCTCTGCCATTCCTGTCATTTGCTACTACACTATTCGACGCCGTGTAGGCAGTTCCAATTTCAAATAAGATGCTAGAGTGTTATAGGGAAGGAGGAGCACTGATGCAGTCATATATTGCTATTATAAAACTACAATACTACATCGATTTCATTACTAGGCTTATCACTACAATCACCACAAAACACAGATGCAATGACACAGAAATGACACTTGATGCGGCGGCCATCGATCACGAAGTTCTCTTGCCCCAGTAATTCACTCCAGCCCTGTCGAGTACACATGTGTAGAACGCAACTGGAGTACCTGACTACGCAGCAAGTCTACACATACTGGTGTTGCTCAATGAGGTTCCATGTGGTCTCTCTATCAGAGTACATGGATTGCCTAGATGAGGGCCGGCCAACGAGTATCAACGGCAGCCGTGTGGGCGGCTGTGGTCTTCGAGAGGTCTCTCTCGTCTCTCTGCTAAGGTGTGTTGGGATTATTATGGCAATCCAATTATCAAATGAGGCAAGTTACCAACCCAAATACGTTCAGCGGGGGGCTGGAATCTGGCGTATTCGTGCACACACCTGACATATCTCACGTATCCATGTCCTCCAAATACGTCCTTGTTTCGTGCTTAACTCATTTTCAATCGTGTTACAATTGTCACGACCATGAAGCTGAAGGCAAGATTGCCAACCAAGAGCGCCAAGTCACAAATACATGATATCGGATATCAGACCACAGCTATACAGTTTAAAGAATCGAATATACAAATTGTTGAAAGAAACTTACTACTATTACCACCATACTTCAATACGCAATGGGTGTCGCCAAGTTATAGATCTTGGCTCCTTCACTATAATCCTTGCCTGGCACCCGTTCAGCCAGAGGTGGAAACTGTTGAAATTGAGCACTCAATGTAAGGGCATGACTCGGTCACGATATCTCAAAATGCCAACAACATACCTTTTCACGTTTGTCGTCGTAATAATGTTTCCTCATATTGCCGGCCCTCAAATCATTATAGGTCAAGTAGAAAGCTGATCTAGCCCTATCCGTATTATTTCCTCCGGATCTATGAGCAAGGTAGGAGCCAAATATCAGACAGTCACCAGAATCACAAGTTACTGGAACCCATGGTTGAGTAGCGTCCACCCAAGATCTCGCAATGGAACCATCTGCTTCTTGAGGCAGCACTCCCTTAGTATGTGAGCCTGGTACGACTTCTAGGCAGCCATTTTCTGGATTTGGAGGAGATTTTCAGTACAGTACTTGCAGATATTGTAAGAGACACTGCATACCGATTGTGGCAGGATCAACAGCCATCATAAGCGAAAGATGCATAGGCTGTCCGAATTGTGAGAATGCGGGAGCGTCTTGATGAGGAGGAAAACCACCACCGCCTTCATGTTGGATTGTAGAGTGTAAGATTGAATCAACGGGCTCCTTTAGGTCGTTACCACGTCAGCTGGCTTACCAGCGAGTTTGTAATTGATCTTTTCCTTAAACAAGACCATTCCTGGTGACTGTTCATTGTTTTCAGCGGATAGCAAGGCAGTAAGTACGTTCAATATACGAGAAGAATTGACTAGATCGTGAATTTCTTGATTGTAGGGTGTGAAATTCTCAGTTCTGCATAGGAGCGCCTGTCCATTTCGAACTTCTGAATAGTGCATCCACTTTCCTGCATATATGAAGACAGCATTCAATTAGAAATCATTTAAGGGGGCGATTGAAACGAAAACATGCCGGTGAAACCGGACCTTTCTCTTCGGGCCAATTCCTGATGGTAGAAGCAGCTTGTAACATGATTTGCTTCTGGGCTGGTGTTAGGAGGTCTTTCAAGACAATATATCCATTTTTGAAACTTTGCAGTTGTACGTCAGATAACGCGTAAGGCTGAGTGTTCTCATGGTCCACCATTTTCTCAATCAACACACTTATAAACCAGTCACGAAATGGACGATGCTCTAGCAAATCCTTGGGCTGCTCCTAGTAGTAGTCCAGAAGCCGAGCCCTCTTCTCCAACAGAGCCTATACCTACTAGTCCTCCTATTACAACAGCTCCAGTCTTTGACGAATGGCAGGCTATGAAAGCAGAGAACACGAGTCCCCAAGCACCAGCTTTTGTTATAAGTACATTGGAACCATCTATAATACCAGAAAAGTCGCCAAGTACTGCTTCTCCAGACACTTCAAAGCTGATACATTTCGATGAAGAATTGACATTTAATGCTATGACATCAAAGCAGACGGAATTTGATTATGACCCTGAGAGAGATAGTCTTGTTAGGTAGCGCTACGTTTTATTCCTTACTTTCTGATATCTGGTTGACACGTTATTCTCTAGTCAAGTATTGGAGTTGCAAGATTCACTCAAAGGTATTGGTTGTTATTTGCTTATTACACCATATGTCTCACAGTCATGCGTATTAGATCTGGTATTGAGAGTCCAAACTGCACGAAATACTCATTCTCAAATGTTGTCAGAGAATCAGATCTTGCTCAAATACATCAACAACCTAATGTCGGCAACTGATGGGGGTTCGCCGACGACTACGTCGAGAAAGTGATGATGGCGTCTTGGGTAGCATACATAAATAATCGTAATTGTATAGTCCATATAGATCAACTTCGCAGTCCATAATCAGGGTTCGCCGCCAGAATGAGATGGACAAACATTCGTGACCATTCATCCCTCCATTTGTGACTGTGAAACGGCCGACTCATAAGCCTTGCATTATAACACAAAGGGAACTGACTTTGGCCGCGTCTATCAGTGAGCTGATGAACTGGAACTATTTGATTCACGTAAAGAACAAAAGAATTAACACCAAACTTTTTTTCCCACCATTCATTTATAGTTCACAAGCTCCCTCCAAAAAGCCACTTCATCAGCACGCTCATTACGCGTCAAGAAAGCAGTCTATTCCCAGTCTAGTAGATCACTGCAAAACGCCAAACCTGCATTCTCTCCATCATCCTCCATCACTTATTAAAAAAATCACAAAGATGCAGGGAATCGAAATGAATGACGCCATCAAGGAGTATGAGTGGGATGATGAGGCGGAAGGTGATTCTTTTGATGATGACGAGTCTGTGAATCCATCTAGTCAAGCCTCCACTGCAACTGGCGCGTCAAGTTCGAGAATGAGCAAGTCTTCCAGAAAGAGATCTGAATGCTGGCCCAAGTCTGTAGGAGCTGATGTATCTAGATGGTAAGAGATTGCCGATTAGGTGGTATCGTTGCGCCCATTGTCCTACAGTACAGCGCTTGCTGGATGGACTCATTCATTTCAACCAACATTGCGTATTAACCGCTACTTTGTTCTGCTATAGGCTTTTGGAAAACTTTGAGGCTCGAGCTGATGCATCTATGCAACGAGAAGCTTTATATTCTTATTGTGAGTGTTCCGGGGCTCTCCTGGTTTGAACTCTTCATGGACAATCCTTTGAAGCTACGACTTTTAACATACTAAGCACATCATTAATGACCTCTTTTGCATGTATAGACGTCTCTTATCACACTACCAGCCATGAAGAATATGTGGCGGCCGCAACTCCGGCAACTTTTGGCAAGTTAATACGGCACGTCTTCCCAAAAGTCGGAACTCGTAGATTGGGTTGTCGAGGCTCTTCCAAATATCACTATATTGGTGTCTGTGTGAAACCCGATGGTCCATTAGCTAAAAGCGGGATGGTTATCCAAACTACAATCATCACTCCTGAACTAGTCATTCCAAAAAAGCCTACCAAAAGATCAGCCAAATCTAATCTAAGCTCGACGTCCACATCCGCATCAACGCCCACTTCAACAACAGCCCCGCCAACTACGGCAACAAAGGCGCGTCGCGGGTCGTTGTCTGAAGCTTCAAGAACCATCAAGAAAAACAAGGCATCACCATTAGCTCAACGATTAGGCCGTTTACAACCACCAGGTGGTCTAACTCCTTTAATCATCCCATCTCCGCCATCTCCATTCCTAGCCTCTCTACCAGGAACTCCAATGCCGGACTTTGCATCACTAGTATTGCAATCCCCACAAATACCAACCTCTAATACATCACTTATGGGAACCACACCATTAACATTCTCTGCTACCTCCGGAGCACTAAATCCTTCCGTAATGAGTCTACCTTTACTCTCAGGAATGTTGGGTAGTCCATTACAAATGTCACATCCTCAAATCACGTCACCACCAATGCATTCCCATCCGTTGGGATTCTCGCCGATTCAAGCTTGTAAATCCTTTTTATCTATAACGCTTGATGCTACTTCGACGTTTACGTGGCTGTGTGAAGAGGTTGAAAAGCTGTCGGCACATAGTGAAGCTTTTGGATTGGCAGTTGAAAAGATTCATTTGAAACTATGTGCTACCACTAGAGAGTTTGTTGCAAGGTATCCAGATGCCATGATGGATTGGAATGCCGTCAGATGGATTGTGGAATGCGATATCGTCCTTGCCAGCGTAAGTGCCAGGTCGTGCTCTTGTCAATTTTTTTGCGCTTGCTCCATAAGAGCATTGGCTGATTTTTTTTCTTGACAATTAAGGCTGTTTTGACGACCCTCCACGAGAAACTGCTACTGCCGCATACCATCAGTCCCCAAACCGTAGACTCTCTTCGATCGCTGCCCAAAATATTCGCTGCTGGTGTATCTGTATTCCCAATTGGACACGCCGTCCACGTCAAGAAGGCTGAAATCGTCATTGCCTTCCAGAAAAGTGTAGAAATGCTCATTGGATTCATTCATCTTTCGCTATGCTTTGGTCAAATCATACAGGATGGCCCTGTCGTTGATTCTGTCTCCAAGGAATTGGCTACTGTGGATGCTGTATGGGCTCATGATATGTTTGTGTCCCATTGCGGAGATGATAGCACTGCTGTGTTCATGACATGTATGTGTTGATAGCAAAGATGCACGGAGTTTTATTTTAACAAGTCTCTTTCTCAATTAGTACTATCCAACTTTATCTCGCAAATCGACAGCCGTCAATCTCTTATATCATGGGGTAACTGGGCTCATTCATTAATGAATGTTGGTGCTGATCTGGTATGCCTTGTGTGAGAGACCTTCCTTTTTTGCTTAAGTATCTCATCATTACCACTTAGGAAAAGGGAATGAGCTTATCTAACGTCAGAACATTCCAGTCTTCGTTCTCGTGGTTTATGAATCTGATACTCAAGACCTACCACTTTAGTGATGCTGCAAATGGTATGGAATGCTATTCTGCAGAAAAACAAAATTCATACTTGGTCCTCATTCACTCACAATCAAACTCGCTTAATGCCGGTACTGACGACAATCTATTATAAATAATAGCTTGGCTGGCTGTCTGCAAATCATGGATGGAAGCTTATTTCGACCTCTTGTCTGCCTTCAACCAAAAGGATGCTTCGACCACCTCTTTCTCGGCATGTGCTGTCCAACATAAAGTCTGGGACATGACAAATCCATTCCTATTCCGAGAACTCGAACGCATGCAGCACTTTGAAGAATACGATACTTTTGCCCGTGGTGTCGATGTCGATGTGCAAAATGTGGATGGTGATTCTGAATTGTCTAGCGAACAACAATATTGTTCCCTTCCTGCATCGTCATCTTCTGCCATGTTTAGTCCCAGCAAACAGCCCGATCTAGACTTTGTTGGGATGATGGGAATGGGCAGTAGTAGTGCCACTAGTAGTGGTACATTCAATCCACCATTCTTGACGTCACCTAGTCCGGCACTGGGAGCATATGAAGAGGGATATAGCTCTGATGGAATTTCATCGATTCAAGTCAAGCAAGAACCTCAAGACGATGCTGTTACAAAGGGAAGCATGGTTGGTGGTCGTGACACTTTTTGGTCTGGAGAGCCAGTACTTACGTCACCTCATCGCTATCGATCTGAAAAGAGACAAAGACTCAGGTATACTTCCAAATGACTGTTGAATATTTGGAGAGCCAAATGAATATCAATCGTCTAAGCGACACTCATCTTCATACAGCACTCAAGACCTCGCAATGATATTTAATAAGCAACAGTCACCAATCAAGCAACAAAATCATTCAAGTCCTTATGAGCTCATATTAGACTCGTGGAGTACACCTACTGAATTTGATCGAGATTTAAGCAGCATCACTGGTGGTCTTGCTGGATTCTGTGAAGACGATTGAACCGGCTGATTGAAAAGAAGACCACCTGTGGAATGATGATGAGATTGTGTGAATGTTATGTACAATAGAAGATGAGCTCAGTAACCTACATAATTGCATTCTACGCAAAATACCTAATTATAATACCTCAGTTAAAAAGCAACGAGATAACGAAATAATACAATCAGATTAATTATTTATATGACTGGGATACATCCTCGATTTGTAAGTCAGGTTGTGATGAGTTTTCGTCGCCCTTGTTCAAGAGCCCCAAACCTTCGCGAAAGAGAGAGAGAGTGAGGACAAGTTGCTCGTATTTCTGCATTTGGTATGTGCGAATCCAGAGGATACAGCATTAGCTACTTGAATTGGGATAGACGGTATTCAGTCAATCAAAGTGATCAGAAGCAGTTCCTGACTGATCTAGTAGAGCTTTGATATTTTGGTTTCCAGATCTCAGATTACTTTTGTGGAGCTCTGCATCGCAATGATTCGAAAATGATAACAAGTCCATCGTTAACATTATGGATGTAGCAACACGTGAATTTTCAATTTTGTCTATTGTGTACGTAAGTTTCAATAAATGTAACGTGATTCGAGTCAGTTTGTTCGTCGAAACAGCGTCAGTGACCGTGTTGAGCTTGCTTCTTGCGACAGATTCTTCAAGCTTCAAACATATTACGAAAGAAGGACAAAGAGCAACAGAGAATGGCCACAGGCAGCACCAGCCAAGCATTAGGCACATTAGAGGGCGATACGGCACAGGATGCGTCACAAATTCCTCGAGATGCCCGATTAATTTCACTCTTGTTGCAATCAATGGGAATTGAAGAATACGAGCCAAGAGTATTACATCAATTACTGGAATTTATGCATCGTGAGTACGGTTATATATGCTGTATCGAGTGGTGTATTCATTATTGTCAAGTTACTATGTCGAATTCATTCAAACATGAACATCAAATTGTAGGATATGTATTGGATGTTTTGAATGACTCAATGGTGGTTGCAGACCATGCTGGACGACAAGAAATCAACAATGCAGATTTGGAATTGGCTGTCTTGTCTAGATTAGAACACTCTTTTGCTCTACCACCTTCTCATGATGTAAGCTAATGTTGGCCTAGTCTGCGCACATTCCAACAAATTCCTCTTCCCGTTTGCTCGCTCATCGTCCACCAAATACCTTTCTATACAGGCATTATTGGAACTAGCAGCCTCAAAGAATTCAATCCCTTTGCCATCCATAGCAGAAAAGTTTGGATTCCGTGTACCTCCAGAAGCTAGAACACTCACTTCTCCAAACTTTGTCGTCACGCCCATTCCAACTAATGTAAGCGTTTGAGTCCAGTAATACTGCCTGAGTTGTTGTATACCACACATTCTTCTGACTAAATCAACTGCTTTTGTTCTGGCTGTTGATAAAGCAAACCCCAGAAGGAACACATTCATCTGGTATACCACAAAAACGAAAACAGGAAATGCAGCAACATCAGCAAGGAATGCAAATGCATCAACAGCAGCAGCAAATGCCACAAATGAATCCAATGAATCAACAACAGCAAATGATGCCTCCACAGCAGCAGCCAATGGGATATGTTCCTCAACAACCAATGTATATGCCTGCTTCTGAAACACGACCATCGCAAGATGATGATGAGGACTATGACATGGCATGAAACCCAAAACGTAACAGCAAAACCCAGACTAGATTGCTGTAGTTTTTACTACAGTGCGAATGTAGTCACTACTATCGGCCAGCTCCTCTGCAGCCTTTTTGTTGTTGCAAAATTCGTGTGTTTAAACTACTAAAATATAACTTATATGTTTACTATGAACAAAAGTCATTATATGATTCAATTACAGAGGTGATTTCTTCAAAGCATTCATCAAACACGTATGGAGTGTCATCACCACCATATTTCTGATACCAGTGCAAGAATGCTCCTTCAGTATACATTGCTCTTGCCTTCCTAGTCACGGATTCAAGCATGGGGACCACATCGTTACTGTTGTAACATAGCGTTAAAGATTTCTTGGTTGATTTAGGTTCAGTTGCTAGAATGTGTAAGTTAAGAAAGATGACAGCAAAAAGGTTGTTGACAAGGTATGAAGCTCATGGCAGAAAAAAAGATTTTCCAGAATGAATCATACCATAGTAGTGAGAAGTTTGGTGAAGTGATATTCTTGGAGCATTGAGTTTGGTAGCAATCCTGTTCAACACATTCACAGTTCGTAGTCCATAATCACCACCGTTAGTCCCTCGTGCTACTAGTGCACTTGATAATGTCCTGACATAGAGAGCGAAAAAGTATGTATCACCGTACAGATGAATTCACAAAAACGGATTGACAACTATACTATACAATCTCTTATGATCAGCAAAAGGCACACTAGCATTCCTCATCAAGTTGGCAGCCATGTCATCCCATCCTTCCACCACAGAGTGCCTATTGATATGCACAAAGAAGGTCAGCAAGAAATGTTTGCTGTTCGGGCGTTATCATGATCGTTCATTACTTTGAAGCTTGACGAGCTATACTAGACGACGAGAATGAAGCCATCTTACAACAAGGCATTGGTGTTATGTCTGTTATCAATGCCCACGGGTCAATGGATTTTGTGGACAGCCTAGATAAGTGATTTGGGGTGGTGGGTTGAAGGTATAAGTGTTTTCCCCGGTTATTTGGAACACACCCAAACCTTTGAAAATTTTACCTTCCATTAACCAAGTCACTTGTTGGCAACAAGAATGCAGCTAGGCAAGATGCAATATACTCATTCAGGTCGTCAAGTGATACTCGATTGTTGAGGGTGGTTGCTGAAAAGAAGGTGGATGTTTCCTTTGAGAATTGGGAGCGGAAAAAAACAAGCAAGATACCCTGTCATAACAAACCTTTGCCAGCATAAATCCCAAGCTGTCTATGTATAGAAGCCATGACGGAATCATTTGAAAACAAGCCAATAAAGTCGACGTTCCTTTGATTTTGGAAGAGAACAAGGTTAAGGTTTGAATGGCGAAAAAACCTCTTACACAAAAGGGATACCTCTGAAGCCAGCCCAGAGTTAACATTGTGTTATAGCTTTGTAGAGTGGTTTCTCCAGATTGAAAAGGTATGACACTAGGTTTATTAACGTCAAGTTTGTTTGGCAGATAGTGAGAGCGATACTACTCACGCGGTCGACATGATGAAGCCTTTAGGAAATGCATCGCGTATTTCTTCTGCTAGCCTGGGTGAGAATAAAACAGTTTAACTATTATCGGCGCAAAAATAAGCCAGTTCCAACATGGAAACTCACCTAGATCCTAGACCAGATCCAGTTCCTCCAGCGACACTATGAAAAGGAGAAGACAAAAAGCCGTAAGGCTCCTGACAAAAAACCCGGCACTTCGACAGGGAAACTGGGTACCTGTGAAGCAACATACACCCATCATAACGACTAGCCTTCTCCGAGACGGAACGATACAATTCCATGATATCATCTAATCGTCGTGTATCCCAATACCCATGAGCCCAATTGTTGCCTCTTCCTGATGTTCCGTTTTCAATGTATGAAGCAGGGAAGGAAGGATGTGCTGTTTGCTTTCGTTTCCTCCATGTCTGAATACATGTAAACAATCACATGTTAGAAATTATGTCAATTGTAAATTGGAAACAAAAGCATCCACATAGGTCGATCAAATCGATTTTTTTGGGGTACAACATAGTTCCACTTTGAAATTGCCAATGATGATACTCACTTTACGCTCGGTATCAACGACTAATTGCTTGTAGGTGTTTAATGGGTATCGTAATTCGACATCTTGATACCTAATGTTGCAACCAACGTCAGGTTTGCCACAACCACGTGGTTGAAGCACTAATCAAAACGATCAATTAAATTATTTACTCTGATGCAAGCTGATCAAACAGGCTTTGGCCAACTTGAATGCCACACTAAGTGAGTCAAGTTAGAAAGCAATAAAGGAATAAAACATCCAAGCTCTTCAAGTTTAGTGCCTGGCCAACTTGAGTAAAGATCATATTGTATCTAGTTATGTTAGCATGTCAGGCTGTTTGGAGCAGGAGGTCTGGCGTGCAAATGGACCTGAACAGCTAGTACGAGAATGGGGCTCAGAAGCAGTAATTCCAAGCTGAGAGTTGAACCAAGCTGGAGCCAAACGCGTTGTGAATGACAATCATAATGAATCATTCATACTTCATGAGTCGACGATAAACGCAGTTCGCTTATTTTGCACGGTCGAGGGATATCAAAAGCAGGTGTCTTCAGTAATACGTTTATTTGTGCAACACGAAAGCTTAAAAAGAAAAACTAGAGGAAATAAGGAGCTTGTTGTCTCGGAGGCACCGATCTGTCATTGTCTGTTGGGAAGAACAAAACGAGGACTTCAGCTTTCCAAATTTCAATTCGACATCATCACACACGCAACAACTTACCAGGAACAGCATTGAATATCTTGAATGACTTTTCGTCAATATTCAGACTCTCGTCCACCACCATTATCGATGCAACATTCCCACAGCGATAACAATAGTTGGGTGCGGACCATACTGTAACTAGATTGGAATCTGGGAACATGTACTTGTATCCCTCTTGAACCAATTGATGGGCTCGTGCAATTAAAAGCAGATTGTTGACATGGTTGAACTAGTGTGAGTGATGGATTGTTTCAGTTAAGAAAGCAAAACAAGCGCAAACCAAAGATAAAAAATACCTCTGAAGTCACTTTGCTACCAAACAACCATCCTGCTCCTCTAGGACTGACGCCCCATGTTTCAATTTCCTCAGGATCTGACCACATCAAGTCTAGAAAGCCCATAGTTAGAAAACCATGTTCAAACTCCAACCTTCAGAAGCACTAGTCTTACCGCAGAAGGCACCCTCATGAGGAATCTCTTGGCATCGCTGTATTGTTCGAATTTGATCCAATGTACGTACATCCGGCGATAATCCACCGTGCACACATAGTACTCTGCCGTCTACAATCTAAAGAAAACAGTGAGTGAGTACTTTTTCATGTGGGAAACTTCTTTGGCATAATTTTCGTTTCTGGAATATATGCTACGTACTGCAGCCAATGTCAAGTAATCAAAGACACCGCAGCAATACTTCCACACATTGGCATTGCCATATTTTGTTTGGCATTCATCTAAGCGTGAGCGAGAAGAGTAATGAGATGAATTGATCAATAAAGATATTGATGTCTTCGTTACCATAGAAGCCATATACTTGTGTTATCTGTCTGCTTTCATGATTTCCTCGCAATAGTGTAATCTTGTCTGGATACCTACAGTAGATTTTTATTGATTCAGACGAGATCCAATGACAAAAAACGATATTTTTATCTGTCGTACCTGGCCTTGAGGACCAGCAATAATGTAAATGTTTCTAGCGAGTAATATCCACGATCTACAAAGTCACCCTAGGGTGTGAAGGATGTGCTTGGTGAGCATTCTATAGGCTTACATCTCTCCAATGATCTGTATTATACCATAAATATGTAAGAGGTAGTAGGAATCTCTCCTCCGACACGAAACAACTCGATGAGGTCAAAGAACTGTCCGTGGATGTCACCACAGACGGTGACAGGACTATGTACAGGTTGGATGTTTGATTCTTCCATGAGCAAGTCTTTGACCTATCGTTGTGTATATGGTTTGGTTTAGTTCTATATATATTCGTAATCCACAACATGTTGTTGATGTAAGGGGGCGGACGAGACAGAGAAAGCCCTTGCGTACTGTATCGCATAGTTTCTTTATATCGGGTTCCGGCAGATACTGGCATTTCTTGACTGTCTCCAACCATTCATCTGGGCCTAGTGTTCATACCCGAATGTGAGTGTTTGGGCGTAAAGTGTAGACTGCTTGTTGTTGTCAGTAGTAACTTTAGGCCAACTTACCAGGCATTCTACTAGTGCTTTGTATGGTCTACTGCTGCTACTTGTCTACTTATACAAGAACCAAGTTCCGGCGATTTGATTGGGATGTGAGTGGTAGTATCGACCCTGCCTATTTTTTAGTCAACTGAGCACCGCGACTACCAATTGCTAACGAACTACAGTTCATTTTACTCGGCCTGTCTACCACTTGATCTCGTGACTTGGACATCAAATTCACGTACCGGTGCTCGACATGGACTGGAACTCGGTTGAGAAACGAGACCATGATCGCAATGAAGCCAATGTCAAGCTTAAAGAATATCTCAGCAAGCAACGAGACGAAGCAAAACATGGGTTTGTACTGGTCCAAGTGCCGCATAAACGCGTATGTACTTCTCACACTCGCCACTAATTATAGGAAGGCAATGCAAAGGCAACTCGAGATTGAAGAATACAGGAAGATGAGCGGAATTTCATTCTCAGACACCAGCCCTGTGCGTCTTTTACTTCTGTTTGTTGTGGGCTTACCTGGCAGAATGCAGACAATTCCACCATATCTGACGCTTCTCATCATCGCAGAGACAAATCAGAGAACCAAGGGAGCCTGCCGCTCCTGCTCTACAACAAGCAGCAAGGTCTATATCATCAAACACAAACAATTGGCCAAATCCGTCTGACTTTTTGGGAATGCGTAACGCACAAAGTCAGAACGACTACCGTACAGGAGTTTCAGCGAGACCACCTTTAATGCCTTCTACAATTATACCACCAATCTCATCACCACCACGACCAGCATCTCTACAGATACAGATGCCAACATCGCCACTGCGAAATTCCGTACCTCTTCCTCCACCACAAACGACACAGTTGCAACAAAGTCACAACAAGGATTCAGGCATTGACTTATCATACAGCAGACCTAACAATGGCGCATCAACATTGCTGCAACAGTATTCGACCTTGAATTCTCCTATAACGCCTTACACGCCGTATTCAGCTATAACGTCACCTGGATCGAATTTTGGAAACATGTCGACTTTAGCGTCTCCTGTCAACAACAACAGCAGTAGTAGCAATCCCTATTTGAATGCATCATCAGACGTTATAGCCGTTGGAGTAAACGACCAACAACAGCTGCTGACGAGGCTAGCACAAACAGAAGAACAGTTATACCTCGAACGCAAATCTCGCTCACACATGGAACAAGAATTGTCTATGGGAAGAACACTACTAGCTGCATTAGCCGCCAAGGTAGATTCACTACAGGAAAAGGTCACATTGGATTCAGCTTCCTTACGAGATGTAACTCGTGTAGTCTCCGAATCTGAATCTCGTAGCAAGACCGCAGTAATGGATATCAATGCACGACTTGAGAGGGAATCACAACGTGCTAATAGTTTACTTTCCGAACTGGTATCTCGCCAAAACGTGCATGATCGAGCATTACATGAAGACGATGAACGCAGTCGTGCCTTGCAAGAAGAGTTAGGACGTGTGAGATACCGTGTCGAAGGAGCCACGCTCAAAGCAGTCGAAGCTGGTGCCGAATTAAAATCCATTACCAAGGAAGTCGAAACTGAACAGCAACATCTAGGACAAGTTGCTCGTGCCGTTCGAGATCACGATCAAGCTCTTGAACGAGTCAGATCTGGTGCTGAGACTGCTATTGATGCAATAGCAAGACGATGTGAAGCTGCTATTAACGATATCAGGAGTCGAATTGATGCTGAATCGAAAGCTAGAGCTCAACATGAAGTCAACATCAAGGATTCGTATAGTGAGATACGTCGTGTTATGGCTTCTTTGGATCAAGCTGCTATACAACGTGTTGAATCTGTCAGAGGAAGCATCGCTACTGCTTTGGGACAAGAACGTGAAGAACGTGATAAGGCTCTTAACTCCATTGTCAATCAACTACGAATCATGGAACGACAGGTCGTCGATCAAAATTTTAAACTCGTGGATGCAATAACCGTTAAAATCACTGATTGTGAAAGTGTCATCACCGACGAGCGTTTGCAACGTACCAAATTTGAGTCACGATTACGACAAGATGTGGAAGATATCGTCAAGGTCCTGCAGGTAGACATTTCTAAACGTGCTGAAGATTTGCAGGCTCAACAAGCTGATACTCGTCAGCAAACCGCTGTTGCAGTTAAAGAATTGCAGGAAGCTATCTTACTCGTTGAGAAATCCGATATTACTCGATCATCGGCACTTCAAGAAGTCATACGCTCTGAAATTCGTGCTAGGATGCAAGTTGAAGCTCGCTTGGAGACTCTGACTAGGGACGTTGCTGAACGATTCGATAACGTTGATCGAAACCATCGTCAAGATATTGATGGTTTGAAACAAGAGTTGATGGAAGCTCAGTTGACATCAACACACGAAATGAAGTCTCTGTCAACTGAAATGAATGCATCACGAGTACGACAAAGTGATGACTTCAACACTCAAATCACTCAAGTCAAGAACCGTGTCAAGGACGCTGAGACGGTGTTTAACGACCACATTAATCATCTAACCGATACCATTGCATCCGTTCGCAAATCTCAACAAATTGGGTTTGAAGACTCGGCAACCACAGTAGAGAAACTCGTATCTGAAATCATTCGAGAATTGAATGATACCAAATCCAAGACTAGTGAAATTGAGGCCAACGTATCGAAGTTAACCAGTGATTCAGAAGCTAAATTACAGCTACACAGTATTCAAATTGATACAACTATGGCTGCTTTCAAGACAGAATTGGACGCTCGACCAACGTCTAGTCAAGTATCTGACATGGAGTCTGGAATAATGGTTGCTGTATCCGAACTCCGTGGTGGCGTTGAAACTATTGAGGAAATCGTAAACAATATTTCAGGTGTCCTCAATTCCAAAGCTGGACAGTCTGAAATGGATGATTCTGTCGCTCAATGCAACCAAACATTGCAAACTTTATCGACAAGATTGGAATTACTGGAACAAAGTGTCGTCAAATCAGGAGATTTAGAACAAGATGATCATATATCCGCTATGGAAGCTGCCATGAAGGGACTACAAATGATATCAAACACGCAAGAAGAATTGAAGAGTGCGCAATCACGACTTGATCAAGTGGTTGATAATATGCAACAAGTGCAAGAAACACTTCCATCGTTGTCGCTACGAGCCGATGTTCTAGAGACGGAAACCAAATGCCTGAATGCAGTTAAAGAGTGCAACGACACTCGTTTTGCTGATGTGGCTCGAATGGAGTCAAGTGCTAGTCAATTGAGTCAAGGAATCGCTACACTTGCAGCAGCTAAAATCGTATTGGATGAGGAGTTGGCTGTCAAGTATGATAGAATTGAAGAGGCTTTCACTATGAGAGATATTCAATTGAAGGATGCTCTTGCTACACGAGATGAGCACTTGGTCAAGGAATTGAGTACAAGAGATGCTCACCTTGACGCAGCGTTATCGACACGAGATGCTCACATTGCCACGGAATTAGCTACCAGAGACACTAAATTGCAACAAGCTCTAGCTACCCGAGACGAGTCCTTAAAAGACGCGCTGGCCTTACGAGACTCCCAACTACAAAACTCCCTATCCACTCGAGACTCCAACCTGCAAACCGAATTCTCAGCTGCATATGCCCGTCTTGATCACGCAATAACCAAATTTGATGCCCAAATCCAACAAGCAATCACTTCTTCATCCACATCACTATCACAAGCAATCTCATCACAGGACTCCAAACTTGATCATGCCATGCACGAACGTGATGCACGATTAGATGAGGCTATTGCTATGAGGGATGCTAGAATTGACATGTTGGATTTGCAAATGGATGCTGTTACAAGCACACTAGACGAAAAGTTGGATGCTTCTACTCATCAAGATGCTCAATCGGCATTGACTACCAGTATTACTAAATTGAGTGCTCAGGTAACAATTTTGGAAGCTCAAGTGTCCAGTTTGAAGAGTACTTCGGCTACTCATTCGGAAATCGAGACTGTGAATGGTGCTTTGGATAGCACGAGAACGGCATTGGATGCCAAATTGGCTAGTCAGAATACCATGATTGAATCCATACGATTGAAACTGGTAGATGATGTCGATGCGTCTCGCAAATCTTTGCAATCCCAATTGGGTAAATTGGATGCTCGTTTCGAGGAACATCAAATCCAATACGTGAAATTCAAGGGTACTTCCGAAAGCAAGGCGGCTTCATTAGACGATGCTTTGAACGCCCTTCCAGCCAAACTAACGGAATTAGAAACCAACATGACGAGCATCCGTCACCAAATCACCGAATCCCTCGAAACCGAAACCAACACACGCTCACAATCCATAACCGAAATCAAGGAATTCCTGGCACTAAAATCAAACGCTCAAGAAACCGAATCC
This sequence comes from Synchytrium microbalum, assembly GCF_006535985.1. Lineage (NCBI taxonomy): Eukaryota > Fungi > Chytridiomycota > Chytridiomycetes > Synchytriales > Synchytriaceae > Synchytrium > Synchytrium microbalum. The sequence goes on from NW_022158365.1 coordinate 76,972, forward strand.
GTAATATCTGAAATCAAATCCAACCTGTCTCGACTATCAGCACAACTGGAAGTCGAACAACCGTTGACAAAACAATTATCTCACGAACTCGCCGAATCCAAGTCTCGTGAACGTGAACGTCTACGAGATGCACGCGCCACACACGAAAAGGAACGTGAAAGTGACGCACGAGAAACAAAATTATGGAGAGACATGACTTTCAAACGCATTGACGGAATCGAATACAGTATTGCCCCGCTTACCAAATCACTCGATACCGTAAAGGAACAAGTGAAGACCATCCAACGAGAGCTCGACCAAGAGCTCAGTATCCAGTTACGAACACTCTCCAACGACGTGAATGGAATTAAAGAACACTCGAAAACTTGGGTTGATGTCATGTCGTTTGAGCAAACCACTGCAAACTTGCTGTCGCCCTTGCAGTTGAGGTTGCAAGCCTTGGATACTAGTATTGAATACCTGAGCGCTACTGTACATAGACCTGCTGCTGAAGTTGGGGTGTTGAGTAACAGTGTTGGACCTGTGACTGCCGGTAAGGCACATTAACCTGTATCTAATCTTTTTTTTGGTTACGAATTAATACTCACTTCAAATCAACTTTTAGCAGCACTCACAACCTCGACTTCACCACCGGTACCAGCTGCAACCAGCTACAACGAGCCGATTGAGGCAGTTGTAGCACATACTCCTGGTACGTTCTTCAATGCGCTAGTCTGGTTTTTTTAGCTCACCCTTCTTGCTGGCAACTCTAGCTCCACTCAAGTCTGCACCAGTTTCAACCAGCAATCAATCACCGATTGAAGCGGTAACAGCATCAAATACTCCTGGTATGTCATTCAAAGACCCATTCTGAAACCTTTTGTTCTAATGATCATTTTGCCACATCAGCACCACTCAAACAAACTTCTCGAACCCAATCCGCTGAAGTCTTAAAGAGCAACTCCTCCATCGCACATGAACTCAAAGCCCGACCGGCTTCTGCACATACAAGCACAGTCTTGGCTCCAACACTATCACAACCGGAGCAAGAAGCCCAAGAATAGTTCGTGTACCTAGCCACCGCAAGATAGTAGTAAAACCCCCTTTCTTGAAATATAGTCCAGTTTTGATAGTGATTTATAAGTTTTTTTCAAGCAACTCGTTCTTTACAAATATCTACCCTCGTTTGGTACACAGTTTTATTCAGTTTCCATAGGCACAACCGAATCATCACCAGATGGAGCAGTAGGTTCATCTCCAGTAGGGGCAGTTCCAACGACACCATCAGTAGTTCGCAATACATTCAAGAACTTTGTCAAGGCATCACCTTCCACGATTTCAAACTTGTTGTCTTTGCCTGTGATTGCTAGATAACAGTTTGTGGTGTCGAGTTCTTTGTCTTGTTGTAGTGTGTCACGGAGAGATCGGAGTCCGTGGACTACAAGGTCGTCTCGTGATGCTATTCGAAATAATTGGGAGGTGTTTTCGTCGTCAGAGTTGTTGAGGTTAACAAAAAAAGGAAAACCTTGCAAGGCTTTATGTCGTAAGATAGACGTGAATACAATCTTACCATCAGCAAAACTCAAGTAATGTTTCTCCAAATAAGTCTTTGCTGATTGTGATCGTGCTCCAATGCTCATTGCAATGTATTCGAAAAAGTTCCCAGATGGAGAGCATTCGTACAAGTGTGGACCAGTTTCCTAATGGAAGGGAGGTGAGCAAAAAAAGCTATTGCAACAGCAGAGAACCAATTTTGGATTTGTGGCAAACACTCACATCATATCCACCAACCAACAATCCAACACCATATGGCCTCCTTCCATATCGTTGAGTGTTGACTTGTGCCTCTAGTAATTGTTATGTATCGTTCAAGTTGATTATTGTTTCGTTGAGACTAGAAACTAAATTTGAGAATAACGTACTGTCACCAATTGCAGCGACAATTCGGTAGATGGGTATAGGCCGGTTGTACACCATGCGAGAACGCATAGCTTCAGTTCTCATAAAGTTACTAGGAATTGAATGAGCAAAACGAGAACAGGTCAGATGGATAATGCGTGACACGTTTATCTTCCAACAGTCCTTTTGATGATTGGCAAAGCAAACAGCTACTCTAACAGATCAACTACCTCAATACACGAGCATCTGAAGTCAATCCAGCAAAAGCAATACCCAAGTGGTCATCAACTCGTACGAGCTTCTTTTGGGATGAAGCCAGTTCACTTGGAGATCTCTTTATAAATTCAAATAAATAATAAAAGAGAAGTTAGCATCAACATGCTGCTTCCAATCACATTTAAAGTTGGACTCTCAAACAATCCATCATGAGTTTTACTTTTAATGATAGGAGAACAACATGAGTTTTTGAGCGCAGTCCCACAGCAGCAGATCCTTGCTTGACAGCTTCTAGTGCATATTCGACTTGATGTATACGTCCTTGTGGAGACCATGTCGTGATATCATTGTCATATTGATTCCTATTTCAGATGAGGGGTGTTTTGAATTTAGAAGCATTGAAACTCTATATACCATAGGACTTACCTGAACATGATGAATGCCCCTTGTAAACAGTAATTACTGCTGAGCTTTTTATCCTCTTCTTAAAAGCTTCGTCTCCCTGCTGGTTTTGTTGAACAAAGTAGGTGACGCGTTCAGACCAGCATTCAACAAACAACAAACCACGTATAGCCATATAGCAAAAATTGCTTATTTACATTTGCCACTACCTACAAAATTATATTACACGAATTCACCGCGTGCAAACATGCGAATATTGTTCAGAAACACTGCAAGATGCTCCTTGAATCGACGTGCATCTCCTGCACGAACAAAGTCCGCTAATATTTTGGGATACAGGAATTCAACCTCAAATTCATGAGTCACTGTATTCGATTGCTAAGGGCATGTGTGTTAGCTTAGCTGTGCAACAAAAGGAGAGGATCGTGTTCATGATCACCTCCGGAGTGCCAGTAAGATGCTGCGTCACTTGAGTCAAATCGATTTGACAGATCTGATGTCGATACGATACACGGTCTTTATCACGGTATGAGGTCATTGGTACGTGTGATGGTGGGAGTTGAGCTAAAAACGGAGACATTGGATTCGCTCCCTTGCAATCAACTTGACATAGCTCATACCTGGAATTTCAGCGTTGAAACTTATTCTGAAATCAAGTTCATGACGAGGACAATGAATATTTATGTCACCAAACTTGCGTTTTTCAATCACTCCATGTTCTGGAACCACCTAAGAACAAAAAAAAGCGATACGTTCGAGGAAGTCATACTGGACCAAAGTAGTTCACGCTGTGTTTACCTTTAAGGTAGCTAGATCCTTTGATACTCGAACTCTTCCATCGGTGCGTGTAGAATAGAATTCATCTCGGACTTTGGTATGAGTAGCATAGATTTGTGATCCCTATGTTTTGAGACTGGGTCAGAATAAATTATTTCCCGCTAGTATTGATGATATTTACCGTGTAGCCAGGCTTCAATTTTTGTTGATATAGAGTATTTAAAGTCTTGTTGAAGAGTTCGTGTCGTTTCTAGTAGTAACCAGAGAGTAATTCACGATGTACGCTGTAGATATTTTGGCGAGAGCCTACCATCGTCATGTCACTCTCAAAGCGAAGATCTCTGGAATCAGGAAGGACTAGTATGGTCGTTTTAGGAAGTCAGTCGAACAAAAACAGTCCTGTGATGCTAGGAGGATCAATGCTACCTGCTTCGGTAGAGTACACGCCATGGACACGTTGATTAGTTCTCTTGTCTACAAATACTCCAAGCTTGCCCTCGATCTAGTAAAAGGGTATTGAGCCCATGTTCTTGAAAGCAGAAAACGTCGTAAGCTTGCCGAAACCAACCTCCATGACATAATTTGACGATGGAAACTTTGATATTTGCTCCCATAGAAACTAGAAATTGAAAATAAACCATCAGTCTAAACAGTTGTGCAGCACGCTTGATCCAACAAAAACCGAAGGCAGGATGTCGAAGACATACAGCACAAACTTCATCCAGAATATCATTTCCAGGCGTTTTCCCATGTACTATGCATTGCTCCAGTGGTTTTGGTTTAGTAGATGCTCCAGCTTGTTGTTGATTTTGACTCTCGTTGTCTGATTTGACATTTGACGATGGGTTGGAATTCGTTGCAGTGTGTGGTGACGGAGTGGCATCAGGCTCATCTGGACGCTGTCTCTTGTTGGAAGACTGCTCGGCCATTACAGACCTTTTTCGTCAGAGCTGCTAAGTGCTGAGTGGTTTGATTTCGACATTGCAGTTCGAGTCATTGCATGGGACGGACGCGTTGTTTTTGAAGCTCGGTCCTCGTATTTCGATATTCCGGAATTGCTAAGAGCTGAATAAGACGTGTCTTCCAGATGCTTGACAGGGAAACGCATGCTGCAATCCGCAACTAACACCTTTTTGTAGACCCAAATAAGTGTTTATAAAATATAATCACAGAATTGAATCAAAAAGTATCTCGTGGCAACTGTTATAGTTGTTGTCCCATGCGTGTGACGTGTTGATATTGTGTACTTCAATCTATAGAAGCAGTGAAACGAAAGTAGAAGGCAAAACAAGAATCTAGCGATTGTGTGGTGTGAGTATCGAGCCAATATCCAACATTTCTGGCTGGACAAGTTACCTCTTTCGCAGATCGTCCAGACAAGGACGTTCTCTCCTTGTCTTTTGCCATTAGAAGGTCGAATACTTGACTCACGTATCCGCTTCGCCCCTCCGACAGCCACCAAATAGCGTCTCCTGCCCGTACAAATGCACAGCCTCAAATTCACTCTTCGATACCTGGCAAGACCAAGAAAGGGTTAGTAAGAGTATAGAGTGTTAATTAATCCTGCACATACCTGTCAGATAAGAGAAGCTGGCCTGTAATCCAAATCCTCTGCCACCCATCATTCGCCCCAACCAAGTCCTGCCAGGTGAGGATCAAGGCAGCCGGTTCAAATGGCAGTTGACGCTTTGCCCAGGTTCCCTCTTACCACTGGAGAGGAGCGTGTCCTCGGATGAAGTTTTTACGCTTGGGCAGCAACCACGCAATGGTCTCTTCGTGGAATTGCGGACAACCGTTCCTTCCGTTGGCTCATGAAACGTGGTTTAGGATGGTGATTGAGTAGTCTTGAGGTGTTTCATATTCAGGTAGCCAAGTGGTAACTGGTTGTCTGATATGCCTATGCGCCTAAAGAGTGAGTGTATGCTCTGCTAACGACATCTTGTCTCGTCTCTTGCCAGCCAATTCAAAACAAAAACAAAAAATGTCGAACGGTTGATGTGTGGTTTGGGAGAACAGTCCGAAGGCAGTAGAAGAGAGAGAAGGAGCCATCCAGATCATGATCCACTTGGTATGAGTAGTGTTGGCTCTATTACAGATTTGGAATCAGCAAGCCGTCTCAAACAATGACTGGAAACTGCGACAAACAGCAGTTAAGAATTTGCCAACATTTGGCAGGCGATAGATTGATCTAGTGACGATAGCACAGTAGAGCGGACTCACCACATCACTGCACTACTTGCTGAGAAGCGGCGCCTGTCCGCCGTGGTTTGCTTGCTGTAATCTGTTTTCCGATATGAGTTGTGAGTGTAGGCACGGACGACAGTTTCAACCAACACCTTGTCGTTCACGAGGTATCTTTAAACGCTGTCTGTCCTGTTGAGACTTGAGAGCATGAACTGGGGTCGGCGTCGCTCGCATAATCTGCCATTAGCGCTCAATGTGGAAGCACCCATCGTCGACAGAGCTACCAAACGAACATTTGTAATAACAGTAGAGGAGCATCTGTGTATTGTAAAGTAGTTAAGTAGTTAACATAAACCAACGTATCTGAAAACGTAAACTTCACGATTCCAGCGCGATCAACGCCTGCGAAATCGTTCAAACCACGTCAAGAAGGTGATTTTCTATACACTCTGAACGTTTTGCAAGGCTTCTTCGCGTGTCTATGTTGGTGGTCAGACGACGAGGCGCTCCTGCATTGCTTTGTCGTGAAGCTTCACTTAAGGCGAAACACACCCTTACTTACCAAAAAACCTAAGTTTCATCAAAAACACTATAATCCTAACGAGGTAAGAGCGGCATCCGCATCGACAGTGGCATTAGTTGTACAACTATCGGTACCAACTAACTCTCTTCCTCCTTATCTTCAACAGCTTGTGGATCTGCAATTGGCACCATTGTATTTCCGAACTGCTTTTCGGCCTCGCAGGAGGGCGTACCCCCTTGGCACCAGCAATCCATAGCCTCAAGACGTATACCCTTAATACCAGCTACAACTGAAGTCATGAGCACATCTCAACGGGTCCCTTTGGAGTATGTAGCAAAACGTTCTGGGACATTGCCCTTCAAGCAATATGGCCCCGTCGCCCTTCAAACCACCAGTGTCCCCTCTAATTCTAAGGGCAAAGCACCCATGCACGTAGCTTTTAACGGTGTACCGTCCCGTCTTGATGCTGTTGGACCTATGTTAGCAACATTCAAGTCACTCAACGATGAAGACTTACCGGTATTCAGTGATGATGAAGATGATTTAATGGATGATCTTCCGGCAAGAGCTGTCAGGGAGAGGAGTCTGTCGGTGTAAGCTTACGAGTTGGAACAGTCATGTTTACAGTCAATCCATAACTTTGACACTTTTATTCGTTTCTGCTTTCGCAGGAGCGATATATACGCATCTGATGTAGAGGATATGGAGATTCATAACGATGAAAGTCAAAGTGACGAGGAGGAGCAGGAGCAGGAAGACGATGACGAGGAGGAAGGTCGTCTCGCTACGAGTCCGCCATTGGCTCATGAGACAGAGGGAGAAGACGACAAAGAAGAGGGTGAGCTAGACGAGAGAGAGAAGGAAGACGGCGAGGTGGATGATGCTATCACTGTACGTTCTCAGGTCGTAAAGGAGATTTTCGCTCAATCACCACGGGCCCCGAAATCAAACAAAAAAACATCCCAGTTCAAGGGTGTATCAAAGGCTAAATCTGGACGCTGGCAAGCAATTATCAGTAGGGCTGGTAAAAAGATTCAAGTTGGCACCTTCGACACAGAAATTGAAGCTGCCAAGAAGTATGAGGAAGCGGTCGCCCGTCGCTCTGATATCAATACGGTCGCCCGTCCCTCTGATGTTACTATGCCCAGGCAAGTACTTAATAAACGAAATCCATTGCTTGGCTTGGGGGTAAAAACGGAACAGCAGCAACTAACCACCAATTCGCTCCATCCGTAGAGTCAAAACTAGTCAGTTCATAGGAGTGTGTAAGAATAAGAATAAATGGGGTGCCAAATACGGTGGCAAATGGTTGGGAGTAAGTGAAGTACCTCACTCATTTTCAGCAAGCAATACAAGATTCTCATCTTTTTCTTTCATTCTCAGACCTTTGATACTGAAGAGCGGGCAGCTCGTAGACGCGACGAGCATGTACTGGAAGTGGGTGCTGATGCCCCTCTGAACTTCCCGTGAACCCAGCATGTCGAAAGCTTTGCTGCTGCTTTGAAGGTGGCTGCTTGCTTTGCTTGCACAAAAACCAGATTGAACCTTGTCTCCGTTTTGTTATTGTATATTTTTCATTCGTAAAAGCAGTATATCATGTAATTTTTCGAAAAATCCTCTGTTCCCGCTCACGTGGGGGGTTTCGATTGGCGACAAGCGTAGATCGATTGACATCCCATGCGTATTCGAGCCATTTTTGGGCCATGTGAAGCTAACTGGACGCGTCAGGTTGTGTATTTTACCAAAACTAAACTATAGCAATAAAACTAAACAGGTGTAGGCGCAACGATGCGAAGAAAAGCCCTGACAATGTTTTCAAACCCCGCCCTCCATCTGAAAAAAGTAAGGACCGGAAGACGGTAAGCCATACACCAGTCACAGCTTCACCTGGCCTATATTCCATTGTGACTCTCTTGGTCCATATCCTCATAACTTTGGTTGACTGACTAGTCACTGAGTACCGTTCCACGCCTACAGTTTAATTTGGTGTACCACTTGGCATCATCAATCCACAATCGCATTATTTTTGACACAGTCTATATCAGCTATAACTGATCACTAATCGTCATGAGCTCTTCTCAAACTGTTCCACTGGAGTTTGTCATCAAACGTACAGGATCATTGCCGTGGATTTACGGAACGATGGGGACCGTCCAAACCGCCAGTGTGGCATCCAGATCTACGTTCAAAGAGCAAATTGTGAAAGGACTTAAACGGACACAGTCATATGTTGATTCTGATGAGTATACGCCACCGAATAAAAGACGTCCCATATGGTATGGAGATGATGACACGGCTGAATTCACAGATGATGAGAATGATGGCGAAGAAGAGGTAGTGCAGGATCGCAATGAACGAGCGAGGAGCCTGTCTGTGTAAGTGGAGGCGCTTGGATCATTATGACGAATGAACTTTATCCTTACTTTTTTTCGTTTGCATTCTAGGAGCGACATCTACGAACATAACGACGATTCTTACAATTATGAGCATGATATTGCTGTCAGTCAGCACCGTTCCCAGAGCCCAGACATTGAGGAGAACAGCAACGGCGACCGCGAGTCAGATACTGACACTGTGACAAACGGGAATGACTCTGGTCAATCAGAGCAAATCACTTCTTCCGCGTCTTTGAAATCGGCCACTCGAACATCTACGTATACAGGCGTGAGGAGAGCAAAGTCAGGACGGTGGCAGGCTAGGATATCGCAGAATGGGCGAAAAGTCCATATAGGGACATTCGATTCCGAGATTGATGCAAGCAAAGCATACAAGGCTGCTGCCGCTGCTCGTCGCTCTGCAACTGGGAATGGTGTCTTCTTTTCAAAGTAAGCAAATGGGGAAGAGTGACGTTTTCAATTTGTTGCGAGTCGGACGGCTGGGTCCATATCTAATCTACGTTTTATTAGTAGAGACGCAAAACCTAAGAGTAGTAGATTTATTGGCGTGTGCAGGAAGAGAAACAAATGGAGAGCTAAATACAGTGGTGTCTACTTGGGTGTAAGTATGAAGCACCATTGTTTATTTGTGGAAGCTTTTCAGTCAACGATGTTCAGCAGTCTGATCACTTTGGTCCTTTACTAGGCCTTTGATACTGAAGAAGAAGCAGCTCGTGTACGTGACGCACGAGTACTAGCACTTGGTTCGGAAGCACCTTTGAATTTCCCGATAGTCGGTGAAGGAATGTCAGTTAGGGAATGTTAAGGAATGTCAGTTAAGGAATGCTTTCTGTAGAAAGTTCATGTCGCTTTAGGAGATCCGATATCTTGTATATCGGCCATTCGTACAATCAGTGGGAGTAGTAAGATATCATCATGTAATATTTTGTGCAAAGTCTTCATTCCAACAAAAGTTTCAAAAGCACGTCGCGAAAAGAGTGAGAGGATCCATATATTTCAAGAGATTTAACTGCTTGAGCTTCTATAACTTGAAATTCGACAGGTGTAAAGCAGGCAAGGCGCAGTTTAGCGAAGCCTTGCTTCGTGTTGACACTTCTTTTGTTGTTTTCCGACTTCAGGTGCGACATTTACATTATTTACATCTCGTTCCTCGGGGAGATGGATTGCTCAGATTGGGTATAACACGCGAAGCTACTATGTACTATGTAGGGACTTTCGACGCTGAGGAAGAGGCAGCTGAGAAGCGGGTAATCATGTATATAATAAAAAAGTTGTATAAATTGAAATCATTTACATGCAGGCCAAAAGTCCTTCTCGCATATTCACATCTCAAGTTTGGTACCATCCTTCTTCGCTAGTGTGAATTCATCAGCGACCCACTCATCAGGAGTATCATGACTCCTCCTTCTTCCTTTGAATCTAACTGTGACGGGCTCAACGCCTGGGGCTTCCACTGAAAAAACGAAATCGGCTTTTCCTCGTACACTTTCAATGCTGCCATTGATCCAGCCCTTGTTGTGTACTAGTTTGCTACTAGCACCTGTGAATTCAGCGACTCGGCCATCATGATTGAGAGTATACAGAAGACTTCGAAAGACTAGAGCAATGAAATTGGTGGTGGTGAGTTGAGAAGGTCAAGTTTGTTCAAGCTTCTTTCGTTTGCTCTAGCTTTGTTTGTGGGACAAGTTCCTGCACCAACACGGCTCCAAGCCTGACGATGAAAGACCTGACGTCTTTGGCCATCAAAATTCAAACAAAAGCCCCATTTGTGGTCGACAAAAGTTTGCAATCTTACTGGAAGTGTGTGTAAGAGATTGGTTTGAATTGTTGAGGAAAAAGTACGTCCAGACAGATATTCCGCCAACAGATACAGCTAAAGCTGCTGGAGTCGATAATATCTTCCTTATAGATGCCATTTTCTATGATAATGATACAGTAGATACTAACGTACGATATAGCGTTAGTTGCATACTAATGTTCACGACGACAGAAAACGAATTGCTTGACTTTACCAGAGATATTTGGATGGAACAAAGAGACTCCGATTCTTTGGATTGACAGCACTTTTGGCTTGAGTGTTGCACACCAAAAAACCTCTAGCTTCTATATGACGTCCTTTGATATGTCTAGTAAAAACAGACAGGGAAACGAGATCGCGACTTGCTGACTAGAAAAAAATCAAATTTACGTGTTCAAAGTGCGTTGCTTCAGTTCCTCATCTTGAAAATCGACGAGAGCATTACCTCTTTCCTTAAAACTCTGTCAGCTTTTCAAAAACAGAAAATGTACAGCGATGGCACCGGGCCAGGCGCGAGCATGCCAGCCAATAGTGCTGGAATACCATATGAAGGTGCTAACTCTCCTTCTAATGTAAGTCTGTTCTTAAATCACGTAAAGAAATCAAAAACAACACGAAACACTAGTAAAATCGTCCTGGGTGACAACAAGCACATTTACTCTTATGTCGCGTCCTTTTCTTATCGAAATTCATCACATTAATAGGGAATCTGGCTGCCACAGCTGGCTATTACCGAGTGGCCCACAGGTTATACGTTAATCTCTCAGCAACCAACATCACGACCGCCCTCTCCCACTGCTTCTGCTCCTCGTGCACATTCGCCTACTCTTGCTAAACCTCGCGTAGACCATAAATTATTTGGTCATCCAAGCGGAAAGTAAGTTGAACCATCTCGCAATGAAACTAAACACACACTTCCGTGTTGAGCGTTTAAGGATGGAATCATGAAACACGAGTTTTATGGAAAGATGCCAAACGCTTCACATTGTCTCTTATTCATGCCGTGATTTGGGTTATGACCATTTCCTTGTTCAAAACTCTTTGCAGAATCCAATTCACGAAACTAACGCGTCAGTTATACTAGATATTATCAGTCACCTAAGGAATTCAAACCTCATCTCGACTGGTTACGAGCAGGTGGACCGAATTCACCAAATCCGTGTGATTGTGTTTTATGTGTCCAGACCTCACTAAAGGGAATCCCGCCGTCATCATTGACAACATACACTACCAGCACTCCTTCACCACAAGTCACTACAGGTGTAGATCCACGACATAATCCTCCTATTATAAATACTGCCCGTCAACCAGTAGACGACCTATTGGAGGCAGCATTGCTGCATATGGGAACTGTGACTAGGTCGAGATCAAGTAGTCCTTCGACTTTATCTATGCCCAGACCATTCGTCAAGTCTGAAGAAGGCCCCAGTCAACCTGTAGAAACTTATATGGCTGATGCTCAGATGCCTCAGATGCCTCAAATGCCAGTCGTAGCTCAAATGCAGCAAGTGCCGGTCGCAGTACCTCAGAGGTCATCAACACCAACAGGTGGTAGAGGTCGTGCTCGTGGCCAAAATACCCGTGGTAGAGGTCTCAATCGATCAAGTCCTAAAGGCATGGGAAGAGGAGGTTCGCTGGAGCCTGAAGATCCTGGTGCAATATATATTGCTTCTCCTGTTCCTCCTCTTCCACAATCGTATTCAGCAGAACAGCTACCGTCAATGACATCTTCACTGCCACCACCACCATCAGTAGCAAGAACATCGTCGCAGGAACGTAGAAGTGGAACTCCACAACCGCAAACATCAGTTGTCTCACCACAACCACAGTCGCCATCACAACAACAGCAGCAACCATCAGCACCTCAACAGCAGCCAGCACCAATAGTATCAGAAGAGCAACGACCTCCTAGAAGGCCGCGTGGTTACAAAGGCACTACATATACGCCCATGGTAATCCAGAGACCGCCAACAACTCAAGCACCAGCTCCCTGGATACCAGGAATGAATGCCCTGTCACATCCAAACCATCCTTTTAATCAGAAACAAGGAAGATCCACTGCACCTCCCAAATTTGCGTCTATATCATCACAGCCATTTTATACTCATCCGCCACGAGATGGAACACCTCCTCCCATTCAGCAGTTACCTCTAGTAGGTTGGGCTTGGCCTAGTGGGCCTCGTGAGGGTGAATTATGTTGGGCTCCATTAGATAGACCGCCAGAACCTCAACGTGCAATGTCACCAGCCTTCTCCGAATCTGTAGATACTGTAATGGCGTCACCTACACCGCCACCAGAAGGTCGATTCAGTTTGTTTTGGGTGGTGCAAGTAGTTGCTAAAATAGGACCAGTCGCATCAGCCATTGTGAGAAAAGCTGGAGCTGATGATGGCCTAAGGATTACGTCTGCAGGTGGTAGTCTAGATTTGCTGAACCTGGCTTGTGCCGCTGACGGTATGCGTGTGGATTCAGATGGAGAAGACGAGGAAGTCTCTGCACGAGATCAAAAACGTGTGAAAAAGAGTCCTGGAACTGCTGGTGAAGCTTCAAAACCATCTGACACTATAGCTGGTAGTTCTGCCAAGGGACCAAGGACTTCACCAGAGAAAGCAGCGAATGGCATCCCGCCAGACAATGTAAAGAAACGAAAGACAAGCTCAGCCTCAAAGCTACCAGTTGAAGGAGAACCCTTGTATATAGTGCGTACCTTGCCTCTCCATACTCTAGATCCCAAACGACCCGATCCAACCGCCGAACACTATTTATTACCAGCTGCACAACTATATCCATATCTTGCTCATGAGCCAGAGCCACGACGTGATATTCGATTCAATAGAGCTGCTTTGCAAGCTGTCGATATGGTTGGAGGGTGGCATATACCGGAGGGATCTGAACTAAAGAGGCGCTTCATCACTCGCATAGAACCATCACCCGATGTGAATAGTAACCCTGCTCAAGCCAGTCCCCCATTAACATCACGGGACATTATAGCTGCTCTGAATAAAGGCTTCTCCATACCGGGTCGAGCACTACCAGATTTGAGTGATTTTGATACTTATAATCCAGTACTGGAAGCAGCCAATAGTAGTGATACGAGTATGGCTGCTAGAGTTACTGCAGCAGTAGCAGGTCGTTTAGCAGATCAAGATAAAGTACGAGTAACGCAACTTCAACGTATACGCTATGGCTCTGAAGTTCTGGAATTGGGTGATCTAGTACGACTGACAATGAGACAAACGGAAAAGAAGTCTAGAAATAATCCAAATGGACCTGGAGTTGGTACTCGACGATCGGCTGCTGCATCTACAGTCAATGCATATGGAGGTGCTTTTGGTAATGTGACGTTTAATCTCGTACCCAATCAACCGTTACAGCCCAACGAGCCTGAATACCTATGTATAAGGCATATAACAGTACGACGACGTCTAGTCAACAATACGGCCTCTGTACGCATCGAGGGTGAGATATATCACCGTGTCGCTGTAGCTCTCCCGAATAGTGATGTAAAAGTCAGGTGGCGTCGCTTCAACGTCCATCGTGAAGTCGAACTAACTCGTATAGCTGGACGATGCTATGGAGAAACGGATATAAAGCATCGAATGCCCGTGGTCTGTGAAGTCCGTGACTGGGATGGTATTGAACGTCTAGACCCAGTAGACAAAGAACGTGAAAAGGAAACCATAACAGCAGTAGTATTACGAGCTCCTAAATCAGTGCTTGAACCACAACCAGCCTTTGATGACGCAGAAGGAGAGGAATCCGACGAAGAGGATTTGAATGAAGAGGAGGCTGGTGGTGGAATGACTGAAGATGAACCTGAACTCGTAGCTCCACCGCTCAGAAAACCAGCTTCTGCAGCACCGCCACGTGTTCCCACTGGTCGTCCAAGAGGTCGACCGAAAGGATCACGTAATAAAGCAGGTCGTCCACGTCGCGCTACATCATCTGACGAAGACAGTGACGAGGAAGTAGAATCTGAAGATACAGAAGAGGATTTGAACTCGAACGAAGAGTTGGAGGAAGAGGACGATGATGAAGATCTTGATGATCGGGATGATCGTGATAGCTCACCCTTAGGTCCTTTGCCTCTGCGGATGAATACTACTGCATCATCGGCTCCTCCTGCTTGGCGGCCATTCCAATAAACATACAACCACAGTATATAAAGAACACGCTACCAATATTAAAAATGAAGAAGCATATATGTAGTAGTATTTGGGATTGGGCAAGCACAAAAATACATACTTGTTCAGACTATCAAGTAATCTTTTAGAACTTTGCGAAATATGGCTCGGCGGTTGCTTTGGTCTTGTAATAGGCTTCGTCGAAAGCTAACAGGATCTCTTCGGGTAGCTTGCTTTCGCTTTGAGTGGCCTTGATGTTTAAATCCATTTGAGCAAATGAGGATCCGCCCAAGATGTAACCGTCTCCTTTTGCTAAACCGGCAAAAAAGAAGCTTCATAGTCATGTACTGGACGGCGGACTGAACCTTTGCCCAAGCACTCACATCCATCAAGACCCGAATGGAACTTCATCCATCGCATTGAGGCATCCATAATATCAATATTGTGCTTTGAGCATACATTTTTGACATTCCCGACTGCTTCCAAATAGGATTCCTTCCAGAACTATGGGTGTCGAGTTCTGAGTTAGTACAACTGAGTTGTTTGTGATGGAGCAAAAAAAAGGCTGATTAGGCACCATGTCACGGTATCGACCAGCCGAGAAACGAGTTCCAGCCTCCAAGTTCTGAGTGATTGAAGAGTATCGATTCGTAAGGAGGCCACCGGCAAGTGGTGAGTACGCGTAGAATGCGATGTTCATTTGTTTTAAGGCTGGGAATAGTTCTGCTTCCACGTCTCTCTATACGAGAATGGTTACGTCGTCAGACAACACTACGTGATGCAAACGGCATTGACGTACTGATAGTGGGTTGTAGATTCCTTGGTATACTGTCGGTTTCAAGTAGCCATTATAGTTGCAAATGTCGTATATCTGACGACCAAAAAAAGTTATTACGACAACTCAATGTTGCAATGGTTTGCACAAACCTTTTGAACTTCAAATGCACTATAATTTGAGAGACCAAAAGCTTTGATTTTGCCTGTTTGAGCCAAAAACTTAGTTTATAATCGCCAGGGTGAAAATATGAACACTCACCTTCTTTGTAAAGCTCATTGATAGCCTTACAAGTTTCTTCTAGCGGTGTAGGACGATCCGGGAAATGCAGATACAACAAGTCAATCGTCGTTACGTTCAACGCAGTCAAGCATCGAGTTGCTTGTTTCCGAACACCGTCTGCTGAGAATGATCCAGCTTTCGCGGGGAAGAGCTTTGTAGCCACTTTCAAGGATTTGGAGTATCCCATTCGTCCAAGAGTTTCTTCAGACTTTCCTATATTACGACGGCGTTAAAGTTGGCAAAGAACGTCGACGAAGTAGGGAGATGGCACCAACCTCCTGCATAGATCCTAGCGGAATCGAGCTCGTTGTAACCAGCAGCTATGAATGCATCGATTGTCTTTTTCAGATCAGAGTCCGATAGCCTCCCACCGACGGCGTTGGTTCTGAATTTTAGGTTTGATGAGATGCAGTTAGCATGCAAAATATCAAAGATCGAGAGTTCGGAAACAAAGGCACGATCATAAATTGTATAGAAATATAAATACGGAAGCTTCATGTCTGATCTGACGAGCATCGACCACAATCTGCTGTTTGTCAGCATTTTGCAACATAACTCCATGTATTTCGCATACGTAGTATACTGTACTCGAAGATCAAACTTCCTTGACGTACGTACCCAAGAATCACGTTTGGTACCGTCATGATTAGCTAAATCCACTTGAATGCGTGTAGAAAGAGAAATGCGTCCAGACGTAACACACACGCAAAAGTGGCACAAAATGTAACGAGAATTGCCATTTTAATTGATACTAACAACATACTAACTTGTTCATTTTTAACGTAAATACTATGCTATTCAAGCAAAGAACTGGTGTGTCTTCCTGACTTTTTCAATCGTAATCATATCGTCCTTGACAATATAATCAGCAGCTCGCTCAGCCAACATGATTGTTGGTGCGTTCGTGTTTCCAGTGATTACATCGGGCATTATAGAGGCATCACAGACTCGGATGCCTTGAACACCGTGTACTCGATGCGATTTGGTATCAACCACTGAATCTGAAGGTGATGACCCCATCTTGCAAGTGGACGTGGGATGGTAGATGGTTTCGCTGAAACTACGTGCGTATTCTTCAAGTTGGGCATCAGTCTGTACTGATGGGCCAGGAGCGATCTCTGGTCCGAGATACTTTTTCATTGCTATGATAGAACGATACGAATTAGTTCACTTGCAAAAATGTGCCTGGTTTTTCTGAATCATTTGAAGGATTCTGACCTTCTTGTTGATATATTTCACGAGCTAGCTTGATTCCGTTTACCATCACGTTAATATCCTCAGGAGTGCTAGAAATATGGCAATGGTTGGGATTAAGCGATTTTGAAACGGAAATCAATATTCCAAAGGAAAGATCGACTAATGCTTCTTACCTGAAATAGTTGGGAATAATCTTGACATTTTCGAATGGATCTGCGGATGCAAGAACAACCTTTCCAACAGATGTTGGTCGAACTACTCCAGGACTAAAACAAATTCGTCCTTTAGAAGGCACTATCCTTATTCACATAAATCAAATACATTGCATGGCAAACTTACGCGAGGAACATTCCATGAGGATTCTGCGGTGGTTGAGGGTTCTTGAAACCATGTTCCAGATAGAACGATCCAGCACTGTGGGTTTGCATAGTCGGATATGCAAGCGAGTGGTCAAACAAGTCATCTCCACCTGACCCGATTTTGTCTGTTCGAATCTTGTAGAATGCGCAGATTTCGGCAATGTTGGATGATAATGGGCCAGTTCCAAAGAGCTGTAGCTGCCTCATTGATTCTTCTGCGTCTGTTTCAGCGAGAGCAATCGATACGGGTTGTGAAGCCTCGTGACAAACAGAGCACAACAAGTGGTCCTGTGCAAGCGAAAGTTTGAATTAAAACTTACAATTCGCTGGTGCTGAAACTAGATGTTACGAACCTGCATATTCTCGCCAACTGCTGGCAAGTCAACTACGACTTTGATGCCATGTTGCTCCAGCTGTTCACGTGGACCAATGCCTGAGAGCATCAATAACTGAGGAGAATTCAAAGCTAATCGAGAAATGGTTGTAAGCAGTCCAACCTTTCAAGACCATTGTCACATTAGACACCACAAACTCACCACCACCACAGAGAATAGTCTCTTTAGCCATGATAGTTTTAATAGTTTTGGACGTCTTGTCCATATATTCCACACCAACAACAGTTGGATTACTATCTCCAGAAAAAACCAAGCGAGTGACATGTGCATTCGTTACGAGTTTCAAGTTATTGCATGCCGCCAATGCTGGTCGGATATACTGACGAGCTGTCCCTGCACGGAAACCATACTTTGTTGTGGTCTGTACATATCCAATCCCTTCCTGCTCTGGAGTATTCAAGTCGGTCACGAATGGAGCGCCACCACGTTGGACTGCTGCTTGCAGCAAAGCTTCAGAAATGACGTTGACAACACGATCAGTTACATTTAGTGGCCCGCCAACCCCGTGGAGTTTGGTCATGCTAGGGTCTCGGATTGACGCACGTTCGTTGTGCTCTGCCTTCTTAAAGTATTTGAGGGCATCTGCATCGTAAGCGAGAGATGCGTCACCAGTAGTTTCTGCCCAT
Organism: Synchytrium microbalum; assembly: GCF_006535985.1. NCBI lineage: Eukaryota > Fungi > Chytridiomycota > Chytridiomycetes > Synchytriales > Synchytriaceae > Synchytrium > Synchytrium microbalum. The sequence goes on from NW_022158365.1 coordinate 94,904, forward strand.
CGGTCATAGTCACCCTTGTTTCCTCGAATATATACCATGGCATTCATGCTTGTACACCCTCCAAGGACTTTTGCTCGTGGCCTATACCAGAACAAAGAGCAAGTTAGTGGAGGCCCATGTCGAGTTGTGGCAGTTTTGAGCAAAAATCAGGTCATCATAGTCTCACCAAAACATGGCTCGATTGCCAGAAGTGGGTTCAGGCTCTGTAAAGTACTGGTAATCCAAGTCCGTCTTGAAGAGTTTGCCAAAAGCCACAGGGATATGAATAAACGGATTGTCATCGACCGGACCTGATTCCAATAGGACGACAGACTACAATGAAGCGTATTGAGATGTTAGGCTGCAAGTTTACGGTCTGCTTCCAAGACTTGCGACGTCCAATGTGCTCTCGGTGACACCAAGAACTTGGACTTTGAGCCATACGGTCCAGTACAGGGATATTTGAATCTTACCTTTTCAGCATCTTCAGCAAGCCTCTTCGCCAGAACTCCACCTACAACAAATGCGAATGCTCTCGTCAAACAACGGCCAAATGCCAAATGTCGAACGAGGCAAGAAACAACAGCCTGACCACATACCGGCAGCTCCTCCGCCAACAATGATGTAATCCGTGAATGCCATTGTTCTTCACAAAAAGGATTGCAGCGAGGTTCGAGATGGTGGTGTGAAGGAGAGTGACCAACGTCACGTTTTCGTCGAGGACACACAAACAGATTGCTATTCGTTAGAGAGTTGGCGACGTATTTTAGTAGCTTTGACGTTGTTCTCGCTTAGTTTGGCTCTTCAGTAGTTCCCTGGAAGAAATCCGCAAACCTCATCACTCACGAAAAAATCGATCAACCAGTCTCGAAATTCAACACTTACGTCTCGTGCGGAGGATCGGAGTGCTGAATACTGAATACTTTGGCATAAATTTTACAGCTGGCGGAGTGTGATTCTGCTCGATTTTGCGTCCTTCGAAAATGTAGCAGAAAAGCAATCCAGCCGAAACAGACGCAAACAGGAAAACGTTCTTCAGTTCCAAAAGTTAGTGGACGAGTACTTGAAGCCTTAAACTATGAATCCGGCTCCATACTGCATATCATCCAGGGTATCGAGCTAGGCCTTGCATCTTTCAATTTTCAGTGCTTTGGCTGGTTGATTTTTTTCGGATGAGCCTCATTTGCGTAGGTGATGAAGCCCCGCACACGCTACTCTCGTTCGAAAAACATTCTATCGTAGGCTTAACTAAAGTCATGATTTGGACCACGACATTTTTCTTGAGCCTCATGCTGATGATTCAGCAGTGCAACGCACTCTTCATTCCACCGTTGACCTACTTGTCAGACACCGAAAATCAGCTAGTCAATCAATTCAAATTGAAGCTCCCATGCAGAAAAGGTGTCGTGTACACGTGTACATATCAGACAATACACAAATTTTTGCTGAATTTTATGAGCTAACCTTTCATCGGTTTCCTCGCCCATAGTCAGTTTCATTTATGCACGAGGCTCTGGTGGTATGGTTGCTTGGTTACTGAACTGCATCCATCGCCATCAAAACTCTTTTAACTTTGCCCATTTGATGGACGATGGACCAGACTATGATGCGGCATTTGGTTAATCAATCCAAGTGCGTGTGCTGACGAGAAGTTTCCAATTAGAGCTGGGAAACGTTGGAATTGCAGTTGGGCCACCTGTAAGGCGCGAGCGTTATCATGAAGTCTTATGCAGTCCTGATTTTGATTTTATGCGCTTTGACAAGCTCTTCGCATCTTTATCATTCATTTGGTCACATCTTAGCTCTTTTGGACACTTGGCACAAAGATGAATGCAGACAACCTTGCTCTTCAAGGTGTCGATTATCCGGCAATACTGTCTGTAGGACTCAATGGGGGTGATCCAGGTAAGCTATCAACTTGCACGAATATCAAGATGGCCTCAAATCCTCACACGACTCCCCTTAGCTGATGGACACAAAATGGCGGACCTAGTAGATCAAACGACAGTAGCTTGTCCAGCTACTCAGATTGTTTTGGGGGGGTACTCGCAAGTATGTCAGAAACGCCCCGTTGCAATCGTTTTTGGCCCAACCATACTTATGTGAATTACTAGGGTGCAGAACTGGTTCGCCGTGCATTGACATTCTCAAAGAGCGTAGCCAGAATTGTTGCTGTAGTAAGTAATAGTCAACAACAGTCTCTGTCGTTGGAATACTGAAAATTCTACTGACGAAACTTCTCTCATCTCAAGGTCACTTTTGGTGATCCACAGAACACTGCAGCTATGGATTCCAGAGTGAGTTCGAGTCTCACCTGCTTTGGTCATTCTTTGCTTACAACATTTTCCGCTAAACCGCACACCGTAGGTCGATGTTTCACGAATAAAGGTGTATTGCCACAAAAATGACACTGTCTGCTCAGGCGCACACCTAACGAACTTACTTCAAATCTCGGCTCCTCACTATACTTATGGACTTTTGGATGCTGGAGATGCTGCTAGTTTCATCTTTTCCAAACTCAAACTTTGATCGCAAAGTGCTCTATGGGTGATAACGATGTTAGAGAATGATTGGTTATCTGATCAGAATTCCTAGCCCAGTAGTGACTTATGCCATATCGTAGTTTGTCTCTAACCTAATACTAAAATACTAACCATTGTTGTTGGCAATAGAGGCAGTATGTAGTGAGCTTCGTCGTTGTGGACTGTTTCGAAAGGTGTTCTGAACGCGTAGAACATCGAAATTGATCTAACAGTCCAGATACAATTTTCTCTCTCTTGTCTCATGAGCGATCGCGTAGGTGAATAAACGTGAAAGCCAGTGTTAAAGGATTAACTACCCTTCAGAACTTGATATTTGGTTGTTTCAATACCGACCTTGCGACCTTACGACTGTTCCATCGAAAATCACACAGATCGATCTTTCGCAAGTAAGTTTATTGTCATCCACTAGACAATATATGTCAAGGAGGGACAGAACTCTTGCCTCCTCATTATACGTATGGCCTGGATGTTGATGATGTTGCCAACTTTATCTTTTCCAAATTGACTTTGAGAGTTGCGTGAATGATGACGATGTGATTGTAGTACAGAATGTCATGTTTTTCTCAACAAAAGTATATCCTGGTGTTCTGTGTACATCGTAACATAGAATGAAACGACTGATTTTGGCATTTGAGGCATTTCGGATTTCGGAATTGCGAGAATGTTTCACCATGTTTGGACATTCGTTTTTAGATTCTCAAATCATGGCAAATGACTTGAATTAAGTATTGGAATCATTGATGTTCCCTGCAGTGAGCGACCGTTCGAGTGAATTTCTCTGTCCAGCTTTTGACGAGTTTTGGCAAAAAAATAATTCAAAGTCCGACTTAATCACCACCTCGTGCACTACCACCCAATTACGACTTGGCAACAACAATGGCTTACTATCAGAGGCTTCTAGCACGACTCCAGGTATGTACCGAGCTCTCGACTGCCGATCTTGACCAAGTATGCCCTCAATTCGGTGCCATACCGGATGTATGCAACCACTTAAAACGCTGCGCAGAACTGTTTCGCATCACCAAGGAAACAGCAATTTAAGTTGTGGCAATCAGAGAAATGATACTGATGGTGGGATTCAACCGTTGAATGCACCTGGATCTCCTTCGGTTGTCCACGAATGTCACATTTTCAGATATCCAAACATTTCGATCCAATCATGCTCAACACAAACGGTTGGCACCCAAAGCCTCACTTCTTTTAACTCTCTCGATCACACCTAGATCGGACTCTCTCTCTTCCTCCTAATCATCAACACCACCGATGCCGGGCCTGCGTCTCCCATACAATCGGCCAAACTCATACCCAATAGCAATACCGTACAACCTAGCCCAACGGTATATTCACCAGTAGATCTAAACTCAATTACTCAGAATGGGCTTCTTGCTGGACCATGCAAGCCCGTGACTGTTATTTGGGGGAGGGAATCACTTGCGCCAGGGAATGTAGGGCTTAATGTTGGACCTCCATTATTTAAAGCGCTGGCTGCAGTGGTGGATATCTCAAAGGTTACTCTACAGTGAGTTTTCATTGAATGTGGAACTGACGTTCATGTAATTTAGTTTTCGTAGTGATTCTAACAAGTCTTGTCATTGTAGGGGCGTTGATTATGCAGCTAATCTTATAGTAGGCCTGGCTGGTGGTAATAAAGGTACGTCGCTAGTTGGCTTATCCAAACCGTGTAGAGAAAAAATGTTCATCGCACCAACCACTCCCACCACGTATCTCACTCAATTTAACTCTGACGGAATAGCGGATGGCGCAAACATGGCAAATCTGACAGAGTATGCAGTTGCTAAATGTCCCGGAACGCAAATAGTCCTCGCAGGTTACAGCCAAGGAGCTCAACTAGTACGCTTCTGCACGAATCAAACCACAGCGCTTTCCAGTATCAAGGCTGTAGTAACGTTTGGAGATCCATTCAATTTAACGGCCATGCCAAGAGTTAGTCCTTCCATTGTCAAAGTGTTTTGTCATCCTGGTGATTTGTTGTGTAAGGGACTACCCATAATAACTCTTGCACACGGGGGATATGCTGCTGATACACCTGCCGCAGCTGCATTTATCGCTTCGAAATTAAAGTTCTGAAAAATACCGCCTGCTTCATTTTTTATGTGATTTGCTAATCTGATTCTTCTATTTTCCAACTGTTACAATGCTTTCATGTAATATATTACACATACAAGACCTCTAAAATTTCCTTCCAGAAAAGATCTAGAGTTCTTGCGTATTGTATTTACTAGCCAAGTAGTCCGTTACGGTCACAGTCAAGAGCTTAACACTCTATAGCCTCCCACGAGTAGTTGTTTCAATATACTTTCTGAGTTGTTCGACAGCGTTGAAGCCAGAGTGACTACCACCTACAATTACATTGCTAGCAAAAAAAGGTCGATGGATCCTTCTAATAATAATCGATTGAAACATGCTACCACTATAATGCCTCCTAACATCCGACTTCCATGTAAACACAAGGAATTCATTTCTTTAGACCAGTTATCATCTAAAAGAGCTTTATCTCAGAGAAGGCAACTCCCGGTCTGTGTCAGCTCAGTTCCAGCTTGACCAGATTCGGGCACATGTTGGGAATCATCGTCCAGTCGCCAGAAGTTATATTTGTGAGCTTAAGATCAGTCAATTGAGGTTGGGGCCTCTCGAAGAAACCGCCACATAAGGCTAATTGGAAAGCTCATTCTACTTGGAGTAACTTTGGGAATGCAGCGTCTCGGAATATGGACTTTTGTAGAGCATGTGGTCCAGCGAGATTCAGAGATAGCGTCAAGTGTGTTTGATACCGAGGCCAATCCTTGACAGATTTCCATTTATGAGGAGAAAGAATGTTAGCGATATATGTTCATACGCATCCTGTATGATACTGTTCGTTGCTTTCTGCTGTAAATTGCAAAACGACAAGGAAGCACATTCGAAGAGACACCGCAATTACCTTCCGATGTAATTTTGCTATGTTGATCAGTTGACAGATTCAGAGCTTCTAAACGAGACGGTAATACTTGCATGATTCCCTGCCTAGACGATATACCAGACAACCTCAACACCTTCAAATTCTTGAATTCACCGAGATTAAAGTTTTGAGACATGACAACCTCCACCAAAAACAATCTCGTTTACTACAATTTACTTCCAGCGACGAGAGCCTTCCATATCGGCATGACTAGTTCACTGGTATACATATCTAGCTCCTTCAGATGCCAATGTCGTAATCCTAATGGAAAGGTTCGTGGCAGCCTATCCATTGTGGTCTTGAATTCGACATTTGGATGTGCGAGTGCCCATTTAGTCCAGTCGTCGTGAGTTCTGTGCTGCCAGTCCGAGAGATTCATTTCAGATATAGATGGTGGAATGGCCCAAAATATGGCGTTGGACATGCTGTCTCTCCAGAGTGCTCCTATATTTGACGTTTTGTGCAGAGCGACAGGAGTTCCTTGATCATATATTCATCAGCGTCGTCCCTTTGACAAAGCAGACGTCAGTCGAGAGTGCAGGAAGCACATTCAGGCTCCCCAGTGTACTGCTGCAAACCCACTAAGACACATTCACTTTGGTACCCAGTCTCGCATAGCATCCCATTCACATCGAGATCCCGAACACAGCGAAGTGGATTGTGTTGTCGATAAAATCCGCTAGGAGTGACTCTGTTTACAGCTTTGAAGCATGGCTCTACGGGCATGACCTTTTTCTCCACAAATGGCATGCATTCAAATTCTTGCTCTGTGACTTGAATTGCCTACCATAGTATTGGTACGCCCAGTTCATTGAAATGTTTTGCTATTGTAAAATATTGTTTGGTAAGTCTAAACCTCCATCACCATTGGCACAAAAACTGAAGTGGTTTTAACGTACATATTGTACATGTTTTACAGACGTCTCCCAGAGTTTTAGTGTCGAGCCTGTAGTATTTGAATATACGGATCCATACATCATCAACTAGGAATGGTACATCATCGTCTGCAGACATTGATGCCTGCTTAGGGTGCTCGATCGCGTTGTTGCAACTTGTGAAGTTGTGAAGACAAGGAGTGAGTCGATGCAACAGAGGTCTCGAAGCAGAAGCATCAACGAAATTGTTTCGACGCTTCATTTGTTGGCAAATAGTCTATTTTTCATATGAACTTGCACGAATGGCAAACAAACCAAACTGCCTCATATCGCACTTTCTTAATACAGAGGGGATTCGCTACTATTTGGAGGCTTGTCTGCGCTACATTAGTACACGAGGTCACTAATATGGTCTTAAAGGGAGCGATCGGGGTTTGTTTTTCACCCGAGATTCACTTCCAACAATATGCCACGATTTCTTTTGAAACGCCTGGAGTTACCTCATTGGCTGACCTTACTCCCTCAAACGTTTTCCCCTTTGCGGAACTGCACACCCGCTGACCTTGTGGGAATTCTTCCTCTCCCACCCTTTGAACACGTCACAGAAACTTTGGTTTGTCAGAATTTACCGACCAGCACTACTTCCACGCAGCAACTTCAAAAACAACTTTCATCAACACAACCTGTTATATCTACTAGTAAATCACCCTTTGGCACGTACTGCATCTACAGCAAGCTCACGGATCTTCCTACAACTACGTCACAAACCACTTTTGGTAAGTAACTTAACTTTCGCCGGCATTTTCAGTTCAGTTTGGCGATCACCTTGAATTTGAAAAACCAACTTGCACATTCCAACTTTACTTATCTCAAAGTGCTAAATCCACCCTTCCCACATATATCTTCTCTCATCGTAGAATCTACACTCAGATCAGATCTTATAATGCCATTCCGTAACCACATACGCCAATCGTCAGGCGATTCCACTTCCCACAGACATTGGAAGCCAATGCTTTGGGGATCCACTACCACCGACAGCACCGACTCTATACCATCTATAACCGACGAGATCCTCTCTACATCACCAACATCGTCATCGCCTCTCTCGGATATATCATCGCCAACACAATCATCATGGGCTACATTCAATAACTCGTCAACCGAATCCAAACGTAACTTTATACATCATCCAGTACGCAGGTGTATCCGATCCGGCTCTGGAAGCTCGAAAACACATAAAATAATCACAATGTTTATGCCGCTGGACCACTACGCTTATTCCGCTCGTATGAGTGACGAGCATGATGATGTCACGTCGATAGATAGTGGCATGTCGGAGGAGGATCTGGAGATTGATGAGACGTATGAAATCATGTCGCATCTGCCGGGGGTACATCATGTCACCATAAGGAATATAGATGAGGGTGGGATCTGGCTCGATATAGAGGGAAAGGAAAGCATGAGTGATGTGATAGAGACGGGAGTTAGAAGGGGGTTGACGTTTGTCTCGCTGTCGCTCTGAAACTATGTTGACTATACACCAACCATATACCTTATAATCCCTCACATCATATCATATATAGCGGCATCAATAATTTTAATTATACCACACAGCAAATTTTTGTAACATGACACGCCAGCAATAGAATAAAAAAAAAAGAAACAACACACTGTGCTTTTTTGGTTTGAGATGCAAAGTTCTTGTTTTGTTTTACATCGGTCTACATACATAAGTGGGTTGAGATACTGCATTCCTACTACGAATACTTGTGTGTTTGCCTATGTTCTTGTCTTCTACAATGGGTTTGTCCGCCATCCAGAGTTTGTTGAATCATCCTTGACGAATTCACAACTGGGAAAGTATCGTTCATTCAACTTGATGCTCAAAACAGCTGGCACCTAACGTGACAATCAAGACAAAAAAAGTCCGTTCAGACAACAACAACAACAACAACATGGAATCAAATCGTCCCACTACATCTTCTTCTTCCTCTTGCAACAGCAGCTTTTACGTACCAAATCAAACGAGATAGTCTTGACTCTACAATATCCAGTCTCTCCTAGTTTGGCCTTGACCAGTATGATGACTTTTACAAACTCATCAAGATTAGGTGTTGGCATATCATTCACAGACACAATCCATGACGTGCTAAGCAAGCCATACATTCGAGCTAATGAAATGAGAGGGAGTTAGATATGCGGCCTCTGCAAACGTCCAAATCGATCCCTTTTTTTACCGGGACTTCCTTGAGAAGTGGCAGAGACGTAGACGCGACTCGGCAGTGTTGAAGACTGAAGACAAGCTGACGGATGTGGTGGCTGTAACGTCGCACCAGCCCACGAGACCCAGCGGTTTGTTCCTGAACCATGCAACTCGTCCGTATGGACTCGTAATGTCATTTCTTTTTTACCCCTGACAATCACCTAAATAATTAACACAATTCCGTTAACAGCTAAGATTATTCGTATTTTAAGCTCCAAAAAGTCTTACCATTTCCACAGATTCACCCCAATTAGCAGAAACATCCATCTCTGATATACGAGTCAAAATCTTGCCATTGATGGTCAAGATTAAATCCAATTCCTTTAGTGTCTCGCAAGTATTGCTCCCAGTCACAATTTGACGAACAACGAAAAGTTGACGTTTCTTTGGATTGGCTTCTTCAACTTTCTTGACCCAGCTTAGAATGAAGAAAAATACTGTGAGCGTCGGAAAAACACCTTAAAACAAAAAACGACAATTTAGCAATTCCCGATTGCTTTTGAAACATACCCATCACTTAACCCCATATCTCTGGCTCGTGACATCTGAACAGGTGTAAGTTCAACACTGAAACCACGTATAGGCGATGTTGAATGTTGTTGTAGCTTGGCCAAAACTGGCTGGATACAAGAAGCACGTACGCCCAGTTCATACCTACATAAAGGATAGCCCAGAGTAGGTGAACAAAAAACGCGGGTGATTTGCAAAGTAAGGCTAGAAAGACATACTGTGATATACGGCCGGAAGCAGTAGTAGTAGATTGAAACGTGAGCCAAATCGCTTGTACTCGTCCTTCTGTATCAGCTAAAACTCCCGAAGAGCAGTGGCGACCGACAGGAGTGTCAATGGTAACTGCATCAAAACTGGAATTTATATGAGTTGTTACCATTGAAGAGTAATAAAAGTCAATACAATCAATTCAACCAAACACATAAATCTTACTTGATGGTACGATAACGAGGTATAGGGTTTTGAGGAATAGTCAACGCAGTAATGTCAGTAACAAACGTGTTTACAAATGTCGGCATAAAATTATGATTCAAAGCCACGAGCGAGATAGGAGATCCTTGACTGATCTCTACCGGTGACATGGGAGCAGACTTGACTGGAGTATCTCCAATCAGTTTAGGATCATATGATATGAATGCGACACCATGTGCATCATCCAGATACAAGAGTTTACCACGGACTATAAGAGAATCAGCGAATGTGATGATGATATCACCCATTCCGAATGGCACGACATTCCTTCCAACGATGGCAATGCCTCTTACTGCATCTACTACTATTCCAGCGCCCGTCATAAAGTTTCGGTTCACTCCATCAAGGCTGAAGGGCATATAGTACTATATAGATAAGAATCAGTAGAAGCATTAGCAAAAAATTGCAATACTCGTCGTCATATTTTTCATTGCTGCTTTTGTACCTGCACTTTACATATCGATTTAAAGAGATCTCTGCAAGCTCCTAACGAATCCTCCATCTGGGCAAAGGTGGTTGACATTGGAATTATGGGCCTCGGTGGTGATGCTGCTGGTAGTTTCACAACATCCCAAAAGCCTGTAGCATCATTTCGAACCATCATCTTAAATGAAGTCCAGTGCCTCTCATTCACAACAATGTCCATATTTATCTTATGGACATCTTCAATGTCATAGTACGTGATGGCTATACGTTCATAATCAGGAATTTCTTGCATAACTTGTATGAATACGTCCAGATTCGGCGTTGGTTTGTGGTCTACGTGTGATATAATCCATCCTTCTGTAGAGCCGCCTAATAACAACATGCCACTTGCATGAGCGACGTATACACCACGACAAGGCACGTTATACTGTGACGCCAGCTGATACGATAGATTATTCACCACCGCCGACCCAATTTCAACAAATCGGTCTGGTGTGATTGAATGCAGATCTTGGACCGTTATGAAATATTCAAACTCTTTACCACCACGTTCAATCTTCATTTTGATTTGTTTACCAATTCTGAATGGGAAGGCATTAGCTGGAAGTCACAAGTGATCGTGAGAAAACTTACAGAAAACTTACCTCTCATCCAAAACAACCTCTAGAGGCAAGAACTTAGTAATAACGACATCATCAACAGAGATTAATATATCTGACTCTTCCAAAAACTGCGATCCTGGACCTTCAGGCACTATCGTTTCTGCCACCAACATTCCTGCCAAAAAACTGTTGTAAGCCACATCGTTATGGTCAAACAACTTCAGCAAACTGTACCTGTCTCATCAGGAAACAAGGACCTGATCTTAAACTCCAACTCTGGCGACAGACCCAGCCTTCTGCACTCATCGAAAGGCCGGTGAATCCATATCGTCTGAATCGTTCCTCTATCAATATGAGCATCTCGTCTAAGGCAGTCTAAAGCTCTAGTGACTCGATCCAGCGGCAAGAAGAAATCTGTACTGGCTGTGGATTTGCCACCAGCATGGAGCGCAACACAGTGTCCATCTATATCTAATACGGGCGATCCAGAAGACCCACCCGACAATGCTAATGCGCCTTGGATGTAAAACGTATTGAAATCATTGTATGTTCGTTGCCCATATCCTAAAAATTGCAAGAGGGTTAGGCTTCAGACGGATCTTTAGACTTGTGAAAGGCCAAACAAAGGACTTTCCTGGACTGTTGCGATCTAGTCGAGATATGGTTCCAGCGAGTACAGAAAGCGTTTCTCCAGCGTCGTTACCAACTACACGAACTTCTAAACCAACTTTTGCTCGTTCAGGGGACAAGTGAATCTCCTGAAGTGGCATATACTTGATTTTACTCGGGTCGAATTTCAAAAAGCCGAAATCGTGAATGGGATCTCGGTAAATTGCAAACACATCGACCTCTTCCTTGTCGTGAAGAATGGCTTCTCCCGTAAAGATCGTGGCGGAGACAACTAGGATCAAGCAATTGGAGTTAGCGTTTTTGGAGATTTTCCACGTGTATACTGTATAAAAGGAAGGCAACATATGCCATTCTTTATAGTACCATGTCGATTGGTAAGAATCAAACCACGTTTAGCATCAACAATAAATCCTGTCGCGACAAACGTTCCAGCTTCTTCGGTATCAAACTTCGTGACACACGCGTATCGTAATGAGACTACAGACAAGGCGGCCTTCTGAACCATGCTTTGCCAGCTAAATAGTAGTAAAAGAGATTGTCAACAAGGGTTGGTTGTTCAATATTCCACGAGGTTTTGCACTTTCCGCAAGACGCATTCCAAAAGAGAACATCAGACGAATACGCAAAATTTCTCCATTCCTCTTCGTCTTTTTCCAACGCCAGATCATCACACTCCCCAAGCGTTACAACAAGCCAACATCTCAAAGTCAAAACATACGTCTAGCAAAATATAATCCAATGCTTACACGACAGATTCAAATGCAGGCGAAGTAGGAATAGCAGAAGAGTTCAATCCACTCATACTAGTCATTGATTCCGTTAAAATGACTCTTTTCGTACTAGCGTCTCCAGATTTCCTCCGTCCGAGATCGGCTTGAGAAACAGGGAGCTCGTCCTCGTCCACGTCCATTGTTTAAGCTTTTTGTGACCTACTAGATCTGGTGCTGATCGTGTCTGTTTCCGCACAGGGATTAGAGCCTCTCGATATATGAAAGTGCTTGCGTTTTGACGGATTGGAAATTGCAAGTCGCGACTGTAACATGGTGTTGAAGGAAGGGACGCGTCAATTGAGCTGAAATGCATTCTTTAAACTTCAAACTACGTGAATAGGTGGCATACGTGGATCGGCCAAAAGCTTTGTTATTTAATTATGTTTACAAAATATTAGTACCCGACGATGCTATCAGTCCACCACTCATTCAAAATCACTATGGTATTCAGAATCTAGCTCATGCTTTGACTCTGAATCCGACGATGCAAACAAATCTGTCTGATCATCGTCATCAGAGAGCTGTGGAGCTGGCTGTACTATTACATTGAGCTGACAGTTTGCACCTAAATACCGCTGAGCAGCTAAATTATATGCCGTTGCTGCTTCCTAATATAAAGCGAAAAAAATCATTAGGTTGTTCCTGACAATTTGTTCAAGCACACAACACACGAACCTCTTCAGTATTATACGTCCCACATTCATACGACCACTTCTTGAAATCCACATGTGCATCCCACTGATCTCCATTCCGCGACACTCCGATGTATCTAGACACTTCATCAGGCTTGTCATCTGCTCGTGTCATCATACCAGACGGCAGTCTACTGTTACTGCTACCACCACTACTTCGTCTCGATTCCCATTTAGAGCTCGACGTCTCCTCCTGCGCCCTTCTCCATGAATACGAATGCCGACTACCACCACTATGATCCTCATGACGCCCTTCTCTCCTCGATCCTCTCGTTGCCCTAGTCCGAGCTCGTGCAGCGTCAATAGCAGTCTCGAAAGTCTCTAAATAGACATCTCTACCATCTTGCATGATTCGGGCCTTCCATTTGCCGCGACTTTGTGGCGCACCTTTATACATTGATTCTGGATGATGATTGGGGTTGTTGTGAGGACGTTCACGACGCCTAATAGCTGGTTCTAGTGTATCGATTTCCTCCTCGTCAGATTCGGGGAAATTATCACCACCATCTTCACAGCCGCCATCGTCTGGGTTGTTGTAATTACCAGGTAATTTGGCTGTTTTGCGTCTTTTACGAGGATTGTCGTCCTCGAAAGGATCTGCAAAGGATTTATTGTCATTGTCTTCCTCGTTGTTTTTTACTTCATGGGACTCACGGTACGGCTCTGGTGATTGCGGTTCATGTTTTTCACTAGGTGGTTGTGGTGTCGGGTTCGACTCGTCGTCGGATTCAGTTGGGACAGTCGATAACGGCCCGTCGCTCTCGTCATGGTCGACATAATGTTCATTCCTTAAAAAGTAAGACTTAGTCGTTTTTTTGCTAACAAGTCACACTGCACTTCGCAAACTTACGACGACGAACTCCCAGAAAGCGCAGGCATCAACCGCCCACCACCACCATTCACAGATCCATCTCTAGCCCTCCCATGACTCGCACCACCACGATCAGACAGCGATCCATCCCTCGACTTTCTACGACTCGCAACAGCACCACGTCCAGACTCTGACTGTGGCAACGGGCTGGAACTCCTCCAATCTCGACTTTGCGAACTACTTCTTCTGCTACTACTCGAGCTCGAAAACGGCTCGTTACTACTCCACTGCCTCCTTGGTGATGACGGTAATTTGGCAATTCTCGTATAGCTGAAATCAAGTTCTTGAATGTCCTTGGCATGCTCATTGTGCGAGTCACATATAGCGTCGATTATGCGTCTCATTCTTTGCAGGTTTTCTCTCATTTGCTCAATTGGGTTGTCGAGTATCCATGTGCGGTTGTCTGATGGTGTTGATGATGAGGGTGGTGGTGGTGACAAGAAGTGTTGTTTTGGAATTGTGCGGGTGTGTTCTTCCTCAGTGAACATATTGTCTGAAGTTAGCGTTGCATTTAAATGCGTCCTTCCTAATGAAGTGTTGTTCAAATCAGCATTGTGCGACAAAATCAAAGTTTTTGGGAGCTTTGTAGAATTAGCAAATTCCAAGCTAAAGCTGAAAAGTACAGCATATTTCAAGCATTCATAAGCGCATATAGCCTACCTTGGTTGTTACTTCCTTTGACCTGCCTCCTCAGCTTCAGTGTTTTGTCGGAAGAGGAACACAACGTATAAAGACAGACGCGTCACAAACTCCAACAAAATTCATGAAGACGATATAAAAATACATATTGCACGTCATTATCGGCAGTATTCTACGTTTCGTTCCATTTAGAAAAATTCATGCGAAAGAAAATCATTCGCAAACAAGCATAGATAGGCGCTTTATCGGACTTCGATAGACAAAACCTTGACATCCTGCCATGGCTTATCATTCTTGTCCACCTTGACATTTTCAATCAGATGAATCACGTCCATGCCAGCAGTAGCACGACCAAAGATGGTGTGCTTGTTATCCAACCAAGGCTACGAAAACACAGCAAGTCAGGAATCTTGATTTACGTCGATGGGCAGATATGTTGTATACGCATCCTGACTTACTGTTGGTGCAGTAGTAATGAAGAATTGTGATGCATTGGTTCCAGGCCCAGCATTTGCCATGGATACAGTGTATGGACGATCATGTTTGATTGCCTTATGGAATTCATCCTACATAGAAAAGATGGCTGGTGTCAGTGTTTTGCTTGGTTGACACTCTGAGGGACAGCAAAAGATGCTCTCGCTCGGAGAACAGGTCACTGCATACCTCAAAATCAGATCCCCACAACGAATCACCACCAGTCCCATCACCAAATGGACAACCCGTCTGCAGCATAAACCCTTTAATGACTCGATGAAAAATCAAATTATTATAATACCCTTTTTTAGCCAACCCGACAAAATTCTCTACCGCTTTCGGTGCATATTCAGGAAAGAATCTTATATGAATATCACCCATAGTAGTATGAATAATAGCAGTCGACCCAAGAGCTTGTTTCAAACTCATGGCTGAAGCAGAAGCAACAGTCATTTCTTCTCTTGATGGCTTCTCATTGAATATATCTCGTCCGCCACCTGCAGTTCCCTGTTCTTGAGCTTCATTAGGGTCTCGTTGAGTGAATAAATAGAATCGGTTTCGTTTATAAGCTGTACAAAATAGTGTTGGGTCGGATAATTCGGCGTTTTGGAGGGCTGGATTGTCGGATGCTGCCATGGCCATTGTGATTAATGTCTTTTTACGTGGTGCACCTTGATATAGAGCTAGGTTCATGAATCGTTGGGTTTCTCCACGTCCTATTACTTTTACAACTCGATTGGTTGTGATGTTGATGACTTTGATTCCAAATAGTGTTGGATAGAGCAGGAAATGACCAGACTCATCAAATACTAAATGACAGTTTTGATTAGTCTTGAAAATGTAAAATATGGGTAGTCGACAAGGTTTGAAAGAGCACAAGAAAGACAAGACCTAATTTTTGCAGTACCTGCGTTGACCGTTGAGGCTTGACCACCTGGTGTCTTTTCAATCTCACGTTCTAATGCTAATCTTCTACCAAACTCCATATCATCCAGCTTATCCTTTGCTGTAGCCTTCTGCTGCATTTCAGATATAGCGTCTAGCGACTCGTCATACTTTTTGATGATCTTTCCAGTAGCGAAATTGAATATTCGGACAATCCGATCACCAAATCCGAATGTGACAAACTTGGAATAGTCTTTGGAAAAGTTTAGTGATGATGGTACTGTCTGGAGCTAAAATGACAAGGGTTTGTCAGATTTCGAGTGCAAAAAACCACAATTGGACTTCGTAATCGTGAATTATACAACGAGTCACGCAGAAAAACAGCAATGAAACCAACCTTCTTGAATTCATATAAGTCCGTATCAGATTTAAACTCCCAAGTGACTTTGGGTGGCAGAGGTTGTGGAAACTCCTGAGAAGGATCAGGCTCCCAATACTCGACATATCCTTGATCGTCTACAGACAAAACCACTTCGGCGCTAGCATTATACTTTACGATTGTTACTGGATGATTATGTAGATTCGATATGGTATGAGATGGCGTAGCGTCGCCTCTACCGTCGAATATGTGAATGGCAGAAGAATCTCGATCGGTACTATGGATGAGCGAAGAAATAAGTCTCAAGAGATTGCATAATTCACGCGAGCGATGGATGCGATGACATCTTTGATGTACATACCATGCTAGCCAAGCCTGAGCTTCTCCTTTACGAAAAATCCAACAAATGGCTTTTGGGAGAAAGGATAGCTTGATCAAGTTGATCATATCTGTTTTGGCCAAATAAAAAGGTGGAAGTTAACGGCTGGATGAAAGCTGAAACACTTGGAATACTAATGACCACAAACATCTGTATAACAAAGACTTGGAAGGCATAATATGTACGTACCAAAGTTGATTATGTCGAATATCTTTAGAGCCTTGTCAGCCCCCGCAGTAGCCAACAAGCTTCCATCATCACTAACAGCAATAGCAACGACAGCACCCAGATGAGCACGATAATGCTTTACGAATTCGATACCGCGTTCCGTCTTTTTCCAGAATTTGATGTGACCGTCGATCGAGGTGGTGATTATAAAGTCTGTCTTTGTGACTTCTACGAAATTGACAATGTCACGATGCATCAGACTCTTTTCATACATTGTGATGAGTGGGAGATTTGCGAGATATAGTGATTCGTGTTCCAGAGCTAGTGTTGTCAATATAAAAAGACAGAATGTGAGCTAACATGCTAACCCATATTTTAATGTGCAATGTTTCCAGTGTTTACTCTTTTGCTTTTTACGCTTCCTGGTAGGCTCTTCTTCCACGGCCGCCGCGGGCATAGGTCCAATGTCTGCATCGTCGTCTTCATCGTCTAGAACCACAATAGTTTGTTAGATTTAGTTCAGCATCTGCCTCAAACAAAAATCCAAACACCAGTGGTTTTTAACCAACGAGCATTTCGAGTACAAGATCAAGCCATACCTGCTTCTGGAGCTCGCTTCTTGGATGCCTCCTCGCTCTCCTGTCCGGGCATGGCGGGCTATAAGCTCGTTTCGAGATTAGTTCGGCCTTGATTAATCTTTTCAAGTTTAATGTGGACGAGACCTCGTATGGCCTGCACGGCCGGATTTAAAGTGCTTTCTACATGTCACCAGTCGCCTAAATATCGCATCGCCAGAGTCAACCGTCGAGCTCAAATCGCATCAAAGAACATTATTCAATTTTTTACAAACAGGTTATAAGATTCTGGTTTTTAAAGTAACTTCATGGGCTTGTAGTTTGGATCCACCATATACCTGTCGAAAGAAGCATGTGTCAGTGTTTGGTCCACTCATGGCGTCAGCCAAGAAATATGACATTACCCAGCAGGACAGGTCATAGCTGGCGCTACAACTTTGGCTACGTTACCACCAGCACTGGACTGAACAATCACAGACGCATAGTTCCATGGACTACCAAAGTTCCCAGACACCACCATTGCTGTTACGTTCATTATGCCTTTGGCGTCTGCGCCAGGCATCCAACTGACATCCAATGTGGTCTATCAAAACAACCAAATTGAATACTTGCATCTCAACAAGTGCAAATTCCAATCTTACCATGGTGTTTGGCATCGAATGTGTAATCATCTTCGTATTTCCACTTCCTATTTTATCGCAAATCTGGAAACTTCCCGTTGTAGGAACGGCTAATCCACCAATATATCCACCATTTACGTCTTGAATGCCTATGTGTAACATGTTACTAGATATTCTGGTTTGTCTCCATCTGAAGCTGAAGCTTGTGTCTAGATGTTTGGGTCTGTCTCCATCTCAACGGTCAAATGCTTTACTAACCCAACAGTAATCCACTAATAACACCACCACTGATTGTAAATGTCATTGCCTTGCCAGGCGTATACATTGCAGTGGAAAACTTGATATTGTAATTTGCTCCTCGTCCAGGTGTCGAATGGCCAGTTGCTCGTTGAAATGCTATCGTATCAGGTAAAGGAAATCAATAATGAGTGATATATAGTTGAGCCTCAATGAAAAATACGAACATCCCGTGGTCCCAACATCAATCTGACACACAGAAGAGCCTCCCGGTTTGCCTAAAGCCAAAGTGGTGTACAGAGCAATTATCCAGAGAATTGACGAGAGGTGCATAGTCGATCGGTGAGGCAGGCTTATAATAGTTGATTTTATGCTTAAAACGGTAAAATCACTCTTTTAGGGAGCCTGAAAGTGGTTGCAAGGAACGAGATTGTTAGAGTGAAATGATAAAGTTACAACATGTTTAGTGTGAGTTCTCTGACCGCAAACAGAGTAAGAAATCGTTGTGTCGCGATAATAGCGATCAAGCCGAATATTTGCTGTAATGCTACGCGTCATGTAGCAACAGTGGTGTTGCTCTCTGTATAACAGAAATTCTCAATTTACGCAAATAGACTTTGAAGCATCAACATGACTCGAATCCCCTTGGCGATATGACAAACGGTTCTTGGTAGAAGCTGTTACTTATTAAGAATGTAAATATTCACTCCTCATGCTAGTACAACGCTGGTTGGCGTTGCAAATGATGTTTGTGGTAGGAATGGGAAACTGAGCGGAATAAGCGAGAAACTGGGCAGGACAAAAACAACGTACAGGGAAAGTACTAATGATCTCCCGACCCTACGCTGAATCTGTTTTACTAGGTCAGGACTATGCAAAGCAGTATTAAAGTATTAATTGCAGAAGATTTTAGAGTACGCTCTTCCAACTGAGCCACATGCCGAGATGGAGACAATTTTCACGAGTGATATAATGTACGAATGTTCACTAGAAAGGTCTGTTGGCTGTGAACAGGCGCACTGCTTCATAGACAAACGACTTCGGCTTCAAACCAACAAACACGATTCCATCCATTGGAGCTGTAAACGAAATTGTTTGCACCACATAGTCATTTTAAGTTGCATAGCACCTCTTTTTTTAACAAAAATGAACGTGAAGACGTCAACAACTTTACAATCTTTTAGCAGTGGAACTGAAAGCAAGCAAGAAAACACACAGCCAACCCTCTATACACGCAGAATGAGACACTCGAGAGACGACTGATAATGGAATATGACGCTACTTTTACAAGAGGTAACCAGATGCCAATATGGCAACTGCCGCAAAGACGTATCCAGCAACGACTGAAGTAGTCCCCGACTTTGGTGCAGTTGTTCCTGTGGTGGTTCCACCAGTAGCAGGGGCACCAGCACCAGCAGCACCACTAGTAGTAGGGTATGCATCAATGTCAGCAAGGTCGACGTAGCACATTCCGTCAGCTCCAGCCTTGAGTTGAGTGAAGGTCAGCTTGGCACCAGTGGCCATTGGAGTACTGCCAGTGCCTACGAGACAGATGTATCGAGGATTGTTAGAGGACGTATCCTCAAGTGTATCCAACATTGAAGTTGAACGAAAACTCACTTTCAACATTGAGATAGTAGTATCCGTCCGTCGCGTTGGCAACCAGTTTGGCTGTGGTTGGCGTAGCTGCTCCAGCATTGACTGCAGCTAGAGTAACCATTCCCGCTGGACGAGTCCCCCACTCGAAGCGCACAGTGGAAAGCGAGACTGCTCCATACTAATTTTCAATAAAACAAACGGGACTTATGTTATTGACAAGTGGTAGCGATTGATTGAATGAAATGAAGAACAGCTTAGATTGAGAATGTCACTTCGTACCTTGGCAGTCCAGTCTACTGTGAAATCGACCGAATTCTCACAAGTAGCTGAGATCTTTGACTTCCAACTAGATGAAACCAATTTGAGATCTTTTGCGTTCATAATGTACATTAGAAAGAATCTTCTTCCTCTCTAGCAACACATATATCGCCACCACAACAGTTTTCAAACTTACACGGGGAGGTTTCCAGGCGGTGTAGCACCGGTGGTCTCGTAGGTACCATCGAGAACTGCGTTGCTGAAATCATAAGGGAAATGTTAGTCGAAGCTAAACCGCCACAAAGACTTGAGAAATCGAATCGAAGTAACATGATTACTCACTTTGGATCAGATGTTGGATCAGTGGAACTATTAGGAAGGCGTTGTTAAAGAGATTGCCGAGTGTCTAACCAAATTGAAAATGACACTCAAACTTTCCTTCTCACCTTGCGGTACATGCTGCGTTCAAAGTCAGGTATTTGGAGTAATCAGTAGCAGCCAAAGCACTTCCGAGAGAGGCAGCCAATGTCATAGTAATAATTGAGACCTTCATTGTTGCTTTGTATTTGATTCTACAAATGGGTTTTGGTTCAGCCAAAATTTCGTGTTGGCGACTAAAAGCAAAATAAGAGACTCTTGCTAGTCTTTGTGTGCCAGTACCAACCTTCGAGTAATGAAAGAAAGTAGTTTTAGATCGATAGAAGCTAGAGCTTGCTAGTTTGATTAGTATCCGAGGTGTTGGCAATGTTGAAAGAAGGTGTTGTCGACGTATGAAATCTATAATTTTTTACCGCTACAACTTTGGGACCCGGGCTTTAGCGAAACTGACGCCAAGAGTGGGAGGAAGCATTTCGATCCTAATGTTACGGTGAAGATTCATCGCCGTTGGTGATACGCTCCAAGATTTTCCAAACTGCTTTGCGGCAATTTGCTCGTTAACATGCAAACCAGCGAAGAGCGCAAATCACCAAGCACACCGAGAAGTAGTAGTCACTCAGAAAATAACAACATTGTAACCTGGATGTCTTGTCTGGCTTATCTAGTTGACGTGTCAAAACGGTCCTTAAAAGCGAGTGTCGAAGTCATCAAACACCGGTGAGAGTCATCTTCAAGGCGAGCAACGTTCAAAGATAAACATATGGGCAACATATCTTGATTGCTGTACAAACGAATCTATTTATCAAGAGGTGTAATATACCGAAAGTAGTCTTGAAGAATTTCCCTGACCAGCAGAGAGAAGAAACGAGAAACCACAAAGACACCGACAAAGATTCAATACAAATGACGAGATGGAAAGAAGGAGGAAGACGAGACTACAGGAATACGCTCGATACTAGCACAGCCACAATGGCGAATACAGATCCTGAAGCGAGAGCAGGTGCGACACCAGAGTTTGTTCCAGTAGGACCTGTAGTTCGATTTGTGACACCAAGTGCAGCGCTAGGCACATACAATGGATATGCATCAATATCTGCTAAGTCCACATAGCACGTATTGTCCGTTCCGGCCTTCAAATTTGTAAAGGTCAGTTTGGCAGCCGTCGCGGTTGGCGTCATTCCAGTGCCTAGCCAAAAAATAGAGTTCTGTTAGTGGAACAATCCCAACGTTTATATTTGAAATAGGTCAAGCAGGATGCCCGACTCACTTTCCGCATTGAGATAGTAATAACCATCAGTTGAATTAGCAGTCAAAATCGCAGGAGTCAAATTGGAAACACCATTGTTGATAGCTGATAATGTCACGTTTCCAGCAGGTCGAGTTCCCCATTCAAAACGGACGGTTGACAACTGAACTGCTCCAAACTAATTGAGCCGTTTCGTTAGTGGTGTTCTGGCATGGTCTTAAAACGTGCTATTACTTTTGCAGACCAGTCTACGGTAAAGACAACAGACGCCTCACAGGTAGGTTGAATCTTTGACTTCCAACTATAGCAAAGTGACAAGTCAGAAAAAATTGGTTGATCATGCTGTATCATTGCGGTATCATTTGTACTTACACTGGAAGATTTGCAGGTGGACTCGCACCTGTAGTTTCGTAGGCACCGTCTAAAACCACATTGTTTGGGTTTGAAGTGGTATCCGTCGAACTGGAGATTGAGAAGGTTCAGCGTTAGTTTTTCATGATTCGAGATATTCACGTGGATTCGAAGTTGTGAGCGATGTCGGTGAGAGGTTAGGGACATTTCATCGTATAAGACAGCGAAACAAAAGAAAAAGCGGATTGAAATATAAACTGGAGGCCAGTAATAACAATACGATCTTTCGTCTTCCTGAGTTTCAGACTTGCCTAGATGTGCAACTGGCGTTGAGAGTCAAGTACTTTGAGTAATCACTACTTGCAGCAACACTTTCAAAAGCGACAGCGAGGGCCATGAGTACTGTTGGGGTCTTCATTTTGAGAGTTTGCTGGCCGGGTTGTTGGTTTTCTCACAATGTCGGTTTCTGCTCAAAGTTTGATGAGTTGAAATTTCATTGGAGGTGTAGCCCCTTTCAAAACTTCAGGGACCTCCTACGTTCATATATCATTTCAAGTGAGAAATCCACGATATGTGCATTCATAGCTACAGAAGCGAAATGACTTTCAGCATTCCAAAACATACTCAACGTTTTACAGCATTTAAGGCACTGTTCAAAGTCAAACAAAATGCATCGTGCGATGTGCCTTCCAATAAGTTGGAAAGCGCTGTTGGTCCTTGTTGAGTCCACTAATCGAGTTTGCGTCCTCCACCTAGCTAGTAGTGGCAGCATATTGGTTCCAAGGGCGAAGTCAATCAACGCGTCGCGTTACGCACCTTCAAACTGCATACAGGTTGCAGTTGCTATCCGATAAATCGCTTCTTTTCGCGAAGAAGCTCTTGCTTCTGTCCAATATCCCTATCTAACAAAGAACAACCAATTGGACCCCCAAAAAGGACACCATACAATTTCCAAAACAATTTTTGATCAGGAAGCCATCTACTTGAATGCTTACAAGCAGAGCATAAAAGTTATGTAATTATTAAATGTTTCAACCACACCAAACACCCCAAAGACTTAAATATTGGAGAACACACAGAGAAATTAAAACCACTGAGAAGGAGACCAGCTCTCTCAGAACAAGAAGACAGAGATCAATGCAGAGCCCAAAACTGATGCAACTGCAACTATTGAACCAGCAGTGTGCGCAGCACCAGATTTGACACTCGTGGTAGCACCAGTTCCAGTAGCAGCAGCGTTGATGGCGGGGTAGGCATCCATGTCAGACTATAAGGTGTTACAATGTGGTCAGCAATGAAGAGACTACAGTTCGGCACCAATCTCGGAATTTAGGAACACATACAATGTCGACGTAACACGTTCCGTCCGCACCAGCTTTCAATTGGGTCATAGTTAACTTGGCTATGAGTGATCACAACTTAGGTTAATGACACATTTCTTTTAACTTAAAGTTTGGAGGAGTATACCAACCTGCAGTAGCCATTGGAGTACTTCCAGTGTCTAAAAACAGATACGATAATTGTTTAGAGCCCTTCCATCAAAAGCTTCAGATTGGTTCTTGAGTGTAGCAATTAGGACTCACTTTCAACATTTAGATAGTAGAAACCATCTGAGGCGTTAGCAGTTAACACAGCAGGAGTGAGCATGCTCATTCCAGCGTTAATTGCTGATAATGTTACAGCACCAGCTGGTCGCGTACCCCACTGAAAACGGACTGTAGAGAGGGGGACGACTCCGAACTGGATTGAAAATTGGGTTTGATGAGAATGTCCGATTCACCCTCGCCCATCTCAAAACAACAAACAATACCTTTGCAGACCAGTCCACGGTGAAATCGACAGAAGTTTCACAGGTGGGTTGGATCTTTGACTTCCAACTATGGCATGGGAAGATATATTATGAGAATCACATTTCCTTGGTTGAGACGGTGACGTGGCAAAGTACGCAATAACGAAAGCACAAGCGTTTAATGTACTTACACGGGTAGGACGGCTGGTGCAGGCGTTCCGGTCATCTCGTAGAATCCGTCAAGAATTGCATTGTTGGGGTTGGAGGTTGGGTCTGTCGAACTGTTTCAGATTGAGATGTTGAAATGTTAAGTTTATCGTCGAGTTCGAAAAGCAACGAAGGTCAAGTTGAATTAGGGTTGCCAAGGTCAAGTTGAATTTGGGCACTAAACCAACAAAATTTGAATGGTTTCCCTTTGGCTTTGTTTCTAACCTTGCTGTGCATGTTGCGTTGAAAGTCAGATACTTTGAGAAGTCAATTGTAGCATAAACGTTTCCCACGGTAGCAGCAAGAGCCATAAGAAGCATTTGGGCCTTCATGTTGTGTTCTCGGTGTTCTTGGTTTTGTTTTGGTACGGTCTGTGTTTGTTCCAAAGGTTGGAAATGAGAGGTCGAAATTCCCTGGGATAAGTCACTTTGAGACGAGACGAGATGTAGCTCCTTCGTTATTCAACAGGAGTGTCCCAGATGTACAGGCTGGAATCGTGCATAGAAGTGAGATCGGCATCAACTAATCGTGTCCTGTCTCGATAATCAGTTGCTTTGAGAAAGATGGATAATTGATGAGCAGAGCTCTTCAGCCTTTCCGAGGCGAAAAAGTCAAGTGGTGAGTTGAATTACGCGTCCTGGGGCTGTACAGAGCATAAAACTGGGTACATTCACGTCCTTCAGTATGGGGTTTCGTCCAAAAGCATGCAAGTCCAAACTAGTACTGATTTGTTGTTCTTTTTGCATACAGGATCCAAGCAGGCAAAGTGAATGGAAGAAGCTTCTTTACATTATCATGGATGGCACTATGAGTCAAGTTGAGCTGGTCAGTGTTGCATTGCATTCCCTAAGTGGAATCAAACTTGAAGCTAGTTTGTAAGTTCTCAGAGCTTCAGATGTTAACCAATTCCAATCTGAAATAGGCCATTCAGCAATTATATTCTTCATTGGCTCCTGGACAAGTTCAACGTGCTCAAGTCTGGCTCCAAACGCTGCAGAAACAACCACAAGCTTGGAATCTGGCACTGCAATGTCTCAATTCTCAAGTACAATTAGTTCTGAGTTGTGATTCACTTGATGCACCGTGTCTAACTATTGAATATAGTCTCCAAATACTCGATTCTATGGCTCGCAAACTCTGGCAATCAAAATTGTTCAGGATTGGTAACGTTGTCACCACGTTGGCAATCAAAATCTTGAAGGATCTCAAGCTTTTGCTTTCTAAACACAGGGAATCATTGACAGAAGAAGAACGTAGTGGATTGCGTGATGAACTACTCAAACAAGTCACACGGGCATCCAATGGACCACGCTTTGTATTGACGAAACTATGTGTCGCGGTACGTGAGGCCTAATTCGCTAAGCTCTCCGGGTTTCACCATTTTCATATTATCAAATATAGCTGACTGAATATGCTATACGTGCTTGCCCATCTACATGGCAGAATTGCATTCAGTACACATCGCAATACTTTTCGACACAAGCTCAACAATCCAACGACCCGGCCATTCGACTCGCTTTGCAATGTGCTCTAGTTGAATGGCTGACTGTACTTGCAGAGGAAGCTCAACGACAGGAACTGCCAGCTAAGCTCAGGTAAATTAATTCAGACGAGCAGTTCTTTCGTCAATTTTTGACACGTCACGTTACAGGGCGTCTCTTGATGGTGAATTGTTGCTTGGAGTACCAGTAGCATTGACTATACTAGAGGAAGTATTGGATATACCTCAAGAACAAACTACAGAGCCAATCAAGAGCTTGAAAATTCAAGCATTCAAAGCTACGAAAGGTTGGGTCCACTATGGAATTCCCACTGCGTGAGAGTCACATCGCAGTTGATTTTTTCTTATCGGAATTTGGCTTTACAAGTTTTTGTGGACCTTAGGTCTATGGGTCAAATGTTTTACAAGATGATGGAACAAATGTCGACACCACTATGGCCATTAACAATCGATGTTATTGAAGAGATTGTTACGAATCCGCGGATGGCTGGATACGACGGTACGTGACAGGTGACTTTCAATTTTTTTTTTGCATGGAGTCTCATCGTTCTCGTTGTCCAGAAACGATTTCAAACGGGCTCTTGAATGCTGTTACAGCTGGACCAATACATACCGAGTTCAAACGTGCTCTTAGTGGTGCGCCAACTTGATTAATATCCACTCCTTCGATTCTAATATTTCGCTTGCGTTAGAAGGGGACGATGAATCGTCTGTCAAAATATGTCAATTACTGATCGAATTTGGAGAGCACTATGCAACATTCTTGATATGCAACTTGTTGCGTCAGGATGTTACCATATACATGGACATGTTGTTGGCATACTCACAATATCCTGGTGTCTTTGCGGTTGATGAGGAAATCTCGTAGGTCCTCTTGTGGCAGGATCTTTTTTGTCTCGAAGCTCACGCCTGATTGTTCTAGTGATTTGCCTCTTACAGTCTGGTCAAACTTTCAAGAAACTTTACAGAATGCTGATATTCTTCCACTCGCCACTTCCGACAAGTATGATTTGACGACAAATCCTCACACTGGAGCCCCAATATCTTCTGAAGAAGCTTCCAAATCGAGCCGTCGAGTTCCTGATGATCAAGTCACGCAGACGTGGAATACTGCTCAAGCCTTGTATGCCAAACTTGTGAACGCATTGATTCTCAAGATGGCCTTCTCTACAGATGCACATACATGGTCTGCGGGTAAGCATCAGTCTGCATAACCAGCGTACTTCGTCGCCTCTTTTTCGCTTGACACATTTGAAAACTTTGGTAGATGAGCGTGAAAGGTTTCGAGTGTATCGAAGAGAATGCTCGGATGCCTTGTTGGTTTGCTACTATATTCTACGACAACCTGCATTGGACAATCTGGTGAAAAGAGCAGTTGCTTTGACTGCACAGTTCTCCCCTCAGCATTATGGCATACCACAGGTGACCATTACGACCATTAATTTATATTTTCTCATCGTATCGTTCTGTGCCTGATTTTCGTTTTTGATACTTGCATCAGGAGCTCGAATCCGTTCTCTGGGGTATCACTGCATTCAGTGAAGCAGTCAGCGCTCAAGAAGATGCACCGCTCGCAACGATATTCGGAGAACAAGTGTTTGGTAGACTCTCAACAGTTTCAGCACCCTTCATGTCTCGTATTCGACTTACACTGTTTGTACTCATTGGTAATGTTGCCACTTTCTCAGGTTTTTTTTGTCTTCAGCTCTCAATTAACATGGAAACTTTACGCATTAGAAAGCTTTGCTGAATACCATAGTCGACATCCAGAACACTTGTCTTCAATCATGCGATTTCTGATATCTGGGTTGTCATTTGAGAGTGAAGCTCCCTATGCTGCCAAAGCACTCAAGACACTTTGCTCAGAATGTCGTCAAGGTCTGGTTTCTGGTGCAGATTGGTTGACTCGTCTATGGCTTGAATCTAGTAGCAGCATTTTGGTACACTTTCCCTACTTTTTTTCGCCGCGACACTTCTTTTGTGTTCTCTTCGCATGGTTTCCTCATCCCTTTTTTTAACAACATTAGCCCTCTGAACGACCAAAAGTAGTAGAAGCTATATGTGATGTCATTCAAGCTCTATCTCCGACAGAGGCCTTGATTCGAGCCTTGGCCATCATGCACAATATCGCTTCATCGCTTCGTCAAGTCCTGAATGTCGCTCATCAACATATGGACGTTTCGAAAGATGAAGTGATATCACTCATCTCTCAACTCAAGTCTTGTTGTCGTGGAATGATTGTATCTGATGAGATTGATTTGACTCAAGAACAATCCAATATTATAACAGTTACACAGGCAATCCCTTTGAAGCTGGCTGCTACGGCAAATGAAGTTGCAGTGACTCAATTGATCTGGAATTGTTTGAAGGAGGTTGTTGGCTTGTGGTCTCAAGACGTCCAAGTTGTTGGTGTATGCATGATTTGGTGGTCTTTGTTTGGCTCACGCACATATTTTAACGTGCAAACTATTCCATATAGGAAATTATGGGACTCTTATCCACCAGTTTCAGCAGTTCACTTCCATTACTGGCACCATCTTCACAAGATCTCGTCACAGTCTTGACAGACTTGTTTTCTCGTCATCCCAGTCCAACAATACTATCTACAGTCGGTGCTTTCGTCTGTACAGTATCTCGGCAAGCCAAAACAGATACGGTTTTTGCATCAGATGCTATCAAGTGGATTCAAAATATCTGTATTCAGTGTTTGCAAATCCTGCAAGCTGTTGATTCGGAGGGGAGGAGTGGGATGGTGGTCCATCCTGATCTAGGAGAAGCATTCTTTGAGTTGATGAGTAGAGTGAGTTATCTCCGTGTTTCCATAATGCTATCTAGATCACTGACTTTTGTTGCTGTATAGTTGTTACAAAAGGCACCCATATTTCTATTGGCACTACCACCGCGAGTCTTGTCTGCCATCTTTCAAGATTTGCTCATGGCTGGTCTACGAAGCGAGGAGAGATTTACTCTTACGGCTGTTTATACTCTTGTGGTATTTCCCAGATACACTTGGTCTTGTTTTTGTTTGTTTCTGCGTATTCACTCACCATTTTTGTACTAGTTGGAGTTGATTGCTTCAGACATTGGCTCTTCAAATAGAGCAATATTTGCTCAACAACTCATATCCTCATGTGGAGAAATGATTGTTCAGCAGTTGTTGTGTGTGAGTGAGATGTCGGCTGTAGTCTTCCTCGATATTTGTTCCGATCACTCATCGCTTTGTGGTGCTTAGGACATTGAAAGTCGATTACCACGAACTCAAGTTGCCAAACCTTCTGAAGTCCTCTTCCGAATGATTTCCAAATACCCTGACATGTGTCGCACTTGGATGCAGACTTGGACGGCCTTACCTACGACATCAACTCGTGTCGCAAGTGTGGAAAGGAGCAATCTTGTCAAGGGTTTGCTTGGGTCAGTGAGCAAAAAAAAACGCACATGAAATTGCATCCTTTTGAGTGTTGTTTAACCCCAATTTACGTGAACCTCATAGAACACGACATCTCAAAGTCTTCAAAGAACACATCCAAGCATACGCAACTCATAGTAGATGCCTAGCATAGAAAGCGAATTTCCGTATAGAAGAAACTCATTTGTACACATTGGCGCTGCATGATGTCAACTAAATTAATAGATTTGCCCGAAAAATATAATATTTACATATGAGGTGTAAAAATATATGTTTTATGATGTGCCTTCCTCTGTGCGTTCTTCATCCATTGCAAGGACCCACTTGCTGCTCCCAACACCATTCCTCTTATCAAACTCGTCAACCATGATTTTTTGGATAGGTTCTGAAGCCACATCGTATGGTGATTGATCGTCAATGTCTTGATGCGTTATACTAGCCCCTCGTGATACGAGTATCTTGATTACGTCTTCACGGTCTGCTAGTACGGCTGTAGAAACGTATGAGCAAAATATGCGTAAAACTATTAGAGAGTAGTAGATGTTTGACTATGAAACTATTCGCTTTCTTACCGTAATGCAATGCAGTAGCAGCATCTTGATCTTCTGATTCTATTATCGCGCCCACGTCCAGTAAGTTCGTTACTAGATCTATGTGTCCCCTATCTGATGCCCAGTGTAGTAATGTAGCCCCCTAAACAACAAGAGAATGTGAGAATTCACGTGGTATCGCACATCGTTTGCCCGAATCATACCTGTTCATCAACATCATTAACATCAACTTTACCACTGTTTATTCGATCAAGGATTTGTGTAATGTTTCCTTCTTCTGCGAATTGGAAGACTGTCTTGTCTTCATCTCTAGCGGGGAAAAAAGGCAATATACGTCAGGATTGGTGTTGCGCTTCGTTGTCAGCCTGATATCTCACTTGACGAATATGTCTTGTTCTCGTTCCATAATAGATACACTCATTGACAAGCCACCATCTCCAGGCTGACTTGTGTACACGTCGTGTTCAGAGTTTTGATGCGACTCCTGAGATGTCCGTTGTCAGCAGATTCCGCGTATGCTGATGCGTTATTGCAACGTACCGGTTTGGCCTCTTGATCATCACGTTTCCAAGACGATATAGACTCGACAAGCTCTATATATTGCTGCATTGCTTCATGACGACCCAAATCACCTAGTGAATTCCAAGCATCCCACTAATTTGCAAATAACAAGAGCAATCACGTGTGAACATTGGATCCGAACTAGCTTCGACGTTGATCAATCTTGTACCTTTGCACGTCCAGCGAAATCCAACATTCCAGGTCTCGACACATTACATGCTCCAACGGTTGCGAGCTTGTATAGGCCATAAAGCTGTAACAAGATATTTTTAAACAGGATCAGTACAAAGACGATTTGACCATGATGCGTCTTACATCCAGCAATTTGGAATTGGGCAGGTTTTTGACCGACTTTACAGCTTCAGCAGCTCGTTGGAAGGTCTCTTCAAGTTCTAAAGTAGGGATACGGGTTACGATTGGTGGTCTGGACGAATACAATGAGGGGCCTTACCTGCTGGGTCCATCATCTGATGTCTTTCATCAAACTGCTCACAACAGAAAATGGCAAGTTGATGATGCTGCGTGCTGAATAAGAAATTCTATGTGGGAGATGGAAGAGCACACGTCCTTGAACGCTTTATGTAGAAACACGTATAAGTGTGTTCACTTCTTCGCTTTTCATAACAAACTTGACGAGGTCAATGACTTTTACCAACTTCACGTCGCGAAACAAAAAGCAATTGACGTCAAGATCACGCTACGAAAGAAAGTTAGTATAGAATCATGAACTGATCTACTTTTGCGTCCTTTTATTCATCTCAACAGACCGTACCGTGAGCTTGACCACTATCACAATTCAAGAAACACAAAGAGATCCAACAACGTCATCAGCAGAGACCATGGCCAAGGAACAACTCGTAGTGCTCGTCACCGGAGCCACCGAAGGCGGCATAGGGAGTGGTAAGCGCAGGGCGATCACTATCAATTTTATCGAGTTTGCGTCACCCGGTTGGTGGTTTGTCAAAAACCCATGATTGTGTCAAAACCAAACTCCATTGGAAATGGAGGTCTGTTGCTTCAACATTTAGTGGCACGAAAGAATTACCCTTTCAATCGTTCTAGGCCTAACTCGAGCTTTCAAGAACAAGGGATGTCGAGTGTTTGGGTCGGTGAGAAGTGAGGCCAAGTTTGGCGAAGCTCAGGCTAAAGAGGGCATTGAGATGGTTTTAATGGACCAAAATGACAAGACATCAATCCAAGCCTGTATCGATCAAGTTCTGGCAAAGGCTGGAAAGATTGATATCTTGATCGTGAGTCTTGGACCAACAACAAGATGGTGTCTTTCAGGCACTGATTGTGGACTCAGCTGAACTATTTTCCGTGCCTTTAGAACAATGCTGGTGTGATATTGACTGGACCTACGGCAGAGTACAACCTGAAGGCTTTACGAGATACATTCGAAACCAACGTTTTTGGAATTCTTGAAATCATTCAATACGCCTTCCCAAAGTAAGCTCTTGATGCAAGTTTGTTGAAACAAAACAGGCTCTTAAGCGTTCCCTGGTTTGTAGGATGAAGTCAGGCTCTAAAATAGTCAACATTGGATCAGTCGTTGGATGGATTTCAACTCCATGGGGTAAGAAGTTTAAAGGGCTGTTCAAGTATTTTTATCGAGCTTGGTCCTTTGAGTCCTTTGATATCATTTGAAATCTGTCAAAGGCATTATCCAACACTCTGTGAAATATTAGCTGGTGCATATTGTGCCTCAAAATCGGCCCTCCACGCCTTCAACCACGCCCTCCGCATGGAGCTCGCTCCCTTCGGAATCGACGTAATCCTCGTATGTCCCGGAGCAGTAAGATCCAACATTGCGAACGCCGGCCTGGAAAAGATCGAGTTACCACCAAACACGAAATACGCCGCCTACAGGCCCTACATTGAGAAACGTACCCAGGGTTCTCAGCATGCAGGATCAACACCAAATGAAGTATTTGGGGCAGAGATCGCTACCGAAGTGTTGAAGAAGTCTCCCAAGGCAATCATTTGGGCTGGAACTGGGTCGTATAATTTCTGGACGTGGACGTTCTTGCCGGTGACTTATATTCAGGAAAAGTTTAAGGCCGTGTATGGGCTGGCATCGAAGCTCTAGGTGGCCGCTGGAGTCCTGATTCTGCTGACATCGCTGTGTCGAGAACGGTTTGAGTGTAATCAATAAGTGTGACGAGTTTGTATTTGCCAAAGTCTATAAGCTACCGAGCACTTTGAGTGTACATGGCCTAGGGCCTAGCATCTGCATGTTGTGGATAGGTTTGAAATCACGTAAATTGTGCAGTCCAATTGGCGTTTGAGACGCGAGGCGTACAGATGCGGTACCACGACACTCATGAGATAATTATGTCCAAGAATGCACAGTATCCAGTCCTCGACTCGTGCGGTTGCTTTGCGTCTTGAGGGAGCTTTGCGTGTTTGAGTGAATTCCAGATTCTTACAAACGGATTGCAAATCAGCACCTACAAAAAGTCAAACAACGGCAACCAAGGCAGTTGCAGTAGCGGTAATAGCAATTTGTATGACCAGCTTTTTTAGCAGACTCTTCTCTTCTAAGCCGAATCCCCCTAATTTACAGGCAGCAATGGGCATGGAGTGAGTTTGTGCAGAATGTGAAGATGGATCTGGACCAAATTCATATCTAGACCAAAAATCATTTACACCTTATTGACCAATGTTGCTAACATTTTGCCTATTCTTGACAGACTCGCCACTTTTGGAATGGGATGCTTTTGGGGATCACAGAAGATATTTGATGTAAGCATCAACATTGCGTGCTGCTCAGACTTATCAAAGGATTGTGTACTGACAATGTGTCTATATAGAAAGGATTTGGAGCACTAGGAATCAAAACTCAAGTCGGTTACGCTGGTATGTAAACATTGCCGATAGTTTTACCACTAAAAGTAGCTACATATTCGATCGATACCAACCACGTTTATATCTTATATCTATAGGTGGCAAAACTGCCAATCCCACATATCGCCAAGTATGCTCTGGCGATACCGGACACGCCGAAGTAGTCCAAATCGAATACGATCCAGCCAAAGTTGAATATGCTACCTTGGTAGATTTCTTTGTAAGTCTATGGATTTACCTGGATTCGTTCGTATTGCACCGATCTAATCATATACTTCTTGAATTAGTATCGCACACACGATCCCACCACACTCAACCGCCAAGGAAATGATCGCGGCACCCAATACAGATCCACCATATTCTACCACAACGATTCACAAAAGAAGATTGCTGAACAAGTTACTGAAAAGGTGAAACCGCATTATGGTCGTCATGGAATTGCTACAACCATTGAGCCTATCGGATCGTATTTCAGTGCTGAGGATTACCACCAAGTATGTGTGTTGCGAGATGTCGTTGAATTAATGGTTCACTGGATTTATTGTAATGTTGATTAGGATTATCTGGTGAAGGAGCCTCACGGTTATGAATGTCCTACACACTTCATTCGCTCGTGGGAAAAGATTGATCAAATGTATGGAGGTGGTCCACAAACATCACTCTAAACAACTCTGAAACGCCCCGCTGTGGCTTCTTTATACAAAATCTTGTTTTACAGTGTGTGGCTCGATCAACAAAAGTGATTTACAAAAAGATATAACAGTTTTTATACTCGTTGGGAAATATTCAATAAAGATTCTGAAATTAAAAATAAGTAGTGTTAATTGCCGCCAAGACGCGACACAACAAGGACTGATCCATTGTACTCACAGTTTTCTTCATAATCCTCAAAAACTCTTCCTCATTGATCTCCCCATCACCGTCACGATCAGCCTCATCAATCATTTCCTGTAGCTCCTCATCGGTCAAGTTCTCACCCAGTTCACGGGCAACTCGTTTCAGGTTCTTGAATGTGATTTTACCCGTGTCGTCATCGTCAAACAGACGGAAGGCTTTTAATATTTCTTCTCTCGAGTCCTTTTCAGACTGCAAAAAAACAACCAAGATCACCATTAGTATGCATTTCATTGCCTTCAAAACCAATATATGCAAATCACCCACCATCTTGGACGCCATCAGCTCCAAAAACTCTGCAAAATCAATACTCCCACTCCCATTCTTATCAATCTCTGCAATCATGCGTCGAATCTCTTCCTTTTTAGGCTCAAATCCCAATGCCCGCATGGCGACTTTTAATTCCTTGGCATCTATAGTGCCGGATCCATCTGTATCGAATAGATCGAAGGCTTCTCGGATTTCTTGTTTTTGTTCTGGTGTTAATTCGTGCGGTTTTTTGCCCTTTGAGGAGGAGGTTGCTGCTGTGGATGAGGACGGGAGGTAGGCGGATGATGATTGTGTTGGATTGGGACGGGTGTTGGATGTTGCTGGTTTGCGGAAGGATGCAGTTGCCTGAGTTAATTGAATTGGTGAATGTGTTGGTTGATGATGGTCAGAACGAGATTAGGAAGGAATGTGATCTAAATATATTGCTTACCATGTTGCTAATTCGAGATGTCTCCTTCTCCTTTTCTGCTTTGTTGTTATAGATCTGTTAATAAACCAAAACCAAAATGTTGTTGCAATTCGATGAGGGAATTTGACAACGATCAAAGTCGAACTTACAACGCAATCTTTAAATAGCTACACGTGCAGAATATATTTACAACCATGTAAAACACTTAAATTACGACCATGTTGCAAGGCTTTCATCATACACAAATCACCACAAACAACAAATCACCACAGTCCAGCAATAGATCTCGAGCAGATCACATCAAACATCTACATAAAAATACATCATAGCTCCGCTCGCGCGTGCTTTCCCACTCCACAAATAAACTCTGTCAGCAAACCTATACACACTGCTCTGTGACTGCAACCAATTGCCATCCATCTCCTCACGATCCTTCACACTAGACACCGCGACAATCTTATTACAAATGCTCTCCAAATACTCTGCTGTAGCGTCTAAGCCCAACTCCTTTGCATACCCAATGACTGACATACGAGCTGGTGAATGCTTGACTGCTTTCCTACCATCCTCCTTTACAGTTTCAGAGCCAGTAAGTACTTGAATGCCATTCACATACGATATGCATGATGCTAGTAGGTGCATAACTTCAGGTAACGAGTTGGTAGTATCTCGGAGTATGGGCTCCGTTTGTACGTTTCCGATTTCGAGTTTCACAGAGCCTTTGGATTCACCAACAAGACCTAGTTCTTCTCTAGCAAGAGCCTGCCATCGTGCTAACGCAGCAAAATAGTGTTGTCGATCCGAGAAACTAGTCGTTACATCAATAAGCAGAGACAGTATATCCACAGTCGAGTACTCTACAGCCATCAATATCAATTCCGAGTTGACATCACCAATGAAAATCAACTCTAATATCTCCAAGGCATTACTCTCTTTGACAGCCTGTTCTAGATACTCACGACGGTTTGCAAGCCATTCGAGAAAGAGTCTCGTCGCAGCTTCAGAAGCTTTACGAGACTCTTCTTCCTCCTCCTTACGTAATTTCTCACGATCTTTGGCGGCTTGGAGTTTAGCATCTGCTTTGGCGAATGCTGATTTCAATAATCGTTTTTGGGTTATTTTACCAGGAGTGCCACGTAGTCGGGCCTGTGTCCTTGGCATCATTATTCGTGAGAGATACTCCTTGTGCTGAGGAAACAGTGTCATCCACTGCTCCATGTTGATCCTTTTACGATGTGTCCAATAGATCCTAAACACGGAACGACGTCCACCAACCCATCCAAGCGTCCCATCGTTCCTCTTATCACTCAAAAGCACCGTCCCATCTGCAGCCATACCCTCAACAGCCATCTTGGCTTTCTCATACACGAAAATACAGTCTGGACGACATAGAGCTTCAATTACTGGTTTGAAACCCATTCCGACACTCTTGATGGTACCCTCCAATATCTTGGCAGATTCGGCTAGATTTGACGAAGCGAAAACAGTTGAGACGTGACTTGCAAATTTTCTCCGTTCGTCAAATACAAAAGTGCGGGCTTGTCTTTCTGCTACTTCATTCAAATACGTGGTTATATGGGCTTGCAGGATTTTGGTAGCAGATCCAGGTATAAAGGGATTTATGTACGTTCCGGCTTCGATAGCTGAAGCTCTGACAGAATTACGTTTACATGCATGAGCTTGTAAAAAGAGGGCCCTACGAAATTTTGTTGGTTAGCGAGCAAAAAAAACCCCCCCGCCGCTTATAGCTGACAATGCGATATTCAAAGCACAGACGCTTACAATCTGGTGGCAAACGGAGTAACAAGCATCTCTTCACGGATCGCCTTGCCCAGCCCAACAACACAATCAGGCAACACCACCCCGACAACTGCAGACTGAATAGCTTGTGAAAGACCCAACACAATAACCATAGAATCCAGCAAGACTTCACAGCAATACGTAAGCCACTGTATAGCAATTGGCGTCAGCCTGATGTCACCCTCTTCAAACACAATTGGAGACAATATAGGTTCACCAGCAACTTGCACGAATTCTCCAGCTTTGAGCGACTCGTGGTTCACAGCAGCCCATGCCATCCACCGTTTCTTAAACTCGCCCACAGCATGCTTTATGATACCTTGAAGATTATGATCAAACATCGCCTCACATGATGGTGGTTTTTTGACACTATCGGTAAACATTCTGCGTGCGAGCTCTTCTTGTAGCAGCGCCTGATTGAAACCAGCGTCTGAAATTTTAGAGACGTTTACGTTCATTCCTGAGAGACGACCAATTAATATATGGGTTAGCCAGACACGGATGCTTGGGATGTGTTGGATAAGACGTGTTTCTGGGTTTGTTGCAAATAATGTGAGTGTTGTTCCGGTGGATATCGATTCGGCAATATCGACACATGATTGGTATACACCCATGCAGACATCGGTCAGCTCAGAAACAAGACGTGCGTTATATGTGGTGGCATTTGATGCTTGCTGCAATACGGCTGTTGCTAAGGCCAAGAATGGGATTACTCGTAACTGTGCTGGAGAGTAGCCCAATGGATCCAGAGTTGTCACGAATCCTAGCACACTCTGCCAAAAACATTGTTAGAAGTGATGCAAAAAAAGCGTACCGTTATAGAGCATTAATCTTACAGTCATGAAATGTCTAGCAAACAGCCAATGCTGAGGACTCACATACAGCGGCAGAATCCCTGTCACAGCATCTTGAGACGGGCTAGCAACGACTCGACTCCTTCTACATCGAGACCGTTTGAATCCCCCATGCACATCTTCAGCGTCAAGAGTCTTGACCTTGTTGACAATGATACTAAAGAATGTCAATGCTGTGATGTAGAATGGGTGTACTTGGTCGATATCAACGAGGCTTGGATCAGCTATTGCTCCTCGAGATCTAGAGACTGACAGAGCGACACACATGCAATCACCACCAATCATGGCTTCTATGTAATCAGATAGGCTGATGAAGCACCTAAACAGTTCTCGTTTTGCAGCTGGTTCTGAAGCTTCAAGAGTTTCAATATCGAGTTGTGACTGAGCTTGTCGTATCATTTGTTCTGCATTATCCAAGCGATCCGTGTTTGCTATAGCTCGTTGTGCCAGTTTCTTTGAAAGACCACGACCTGCTACTATCCGATATGCACTACTAGCCAAAGCAGCGAGTTCTCCTTCTCTCAATGTAGACTCGACAGCTCTCGCAATCGTCGAATACACAGACGAGATCTGTCGTTTTATATTGAGGCATCTCTTGACAACCGCTTTTCGTTCGGCAGTATTTTCAGAGGATTTCTGGTGATCCAGTATTCGAGTCACTTGATCATCCAAGAATTTGGTTCTGTCATTTAGTTTAGCTAGTGCCACTTTATCGCCAATCACGATTGATACGTCAGCGACAAGTCTGACGATTTCGGTTGGCACAAATGTTAGGATGACTTCAGTGAGTTCTGGTGATACTTCGGGAGCAAGACTACGAATACTAGACTTTTCTAGCCTAAAGTTCTTAGAATCTGCACTGTTTCCAGTAGACATGCTGACAGTGAAATATAAAGTAGAATCAAATTCTGCTTGGTCTAGTTCTATCGCGCCACGTTGCAGAGCATCCAAGTAGATCCTATGCGTCGTCACATGGTCTGCTTCAGAATGGATCTGTAAAGAAACACGTATCTTATCCAATAGAAGCAGCTCAGACACCCGCAGCACGCACTGTTCCAGGTCCTGCGCTGTCTTTATATAAGTGAAGGACCCCCGGACAGTACCAGACAGCGAGAGTCTCTGCAACATTTCTGCATCATGTGCAGAAGTGAATCCTATAGAGTGTATCTGAGATTGGAGCATGCTCAGCTCTCCACATAACTCGTCGTACGCTTGTGATAGCGTTTGTGTCCTGCTCTCGTATTTTGATGCCTATTAAACATATATTGGATGGGCATTAGATTAGCATCAGTTACAGCGGCAGCAAAATCGTATGAGCAAAAAACAAGATGTGCCCCTGTATCACACAACAAAGTAGTTGGAGTTGTCCACAATCAAAAGAGAACGAACTCTTACATCTTGTCCATCAGTAAAGAACACAATAGCAGCATTCTGTGCCTTCTGCTTGCGAATATGCTTCGTAAGCTCCTGAAACACAGCAACAAAGTTCGTTCCACCATTAGCATCAGTACGTATGAATTTCCGTTCCCAGTCCTTCGTCTTCCACAGATAGGAAGGCTGGTACACTACACTTTCATAGCATAAAATGGTGATGCGGCACGTTTCTTCGTCCAGGCTTTCGCTGATGCTGGCAATTAGGGACAAGATTGCCTTTTTAGCTTCAGGCAGAGCATGCTGCATAGACCCACT
Organism: Synchytrium microbalum; assembly: GCF_006535985.1. NCBI lineage: Eukaryota > Fungi > Chytridiomycota > Chytridiomycetes > Synchytriales > Synchytriaceae > Synchytrium > Synchytrium microbalum. Next base: position 133,461 of record NW_022158365.1, read on the forward strand.
AAGAAATATGATTAAAACTTTAGCGATGCGATGGCTGATTAAATACACATTGTATCGAGACCTGACATCCAAGCACAAAATGAAATGTTGGATTTGTGATGTGCTTGATTTCTCGAATTCAACGGCTGGTAGAGACAAGCAGAGAACAACTTTTCCATTAAGGAGCTTGGCACTCTGGCCGACAATGTTCATTATCCCTTCTTTCCTATTAGTTTGTGTGTTAGGCCCATTTTGTACGAATTTGGAAGGCTGTACAGTCTCTGAGTGGTGATTGAATAACATGTCATGAACCTTTTCGGGCTCGCTGACGTGAAATTAACTATTTTTTAACTGGATTTATTTCATTACAATCGTACTGGCATGTAAAACTAGCTTGAAATAAACTGCTGCGGCAAGCCGTCAAAACTATGATGCTGCACAGTCGACATATTACGTCGAATTCACAATCTATAGTCGAGATACGGTATTCTCTGGCAAAGATAGGAATGCCGTGTTAGGAGAGAAGCCTACAAGCACGAATTTGGTAAGAAATCTAGTTCGTAGCAGACACAAATGTGACCAATATGTTCAGGCACTCACCATATTCACCACACTGATCACCATTCAACGTATATATTCTTCGCCCCTTCTGCGAAGCCTTCTTCAACGAACGTGCCTTGGATCCCAACGATTTATGTGAAGCATCAATATCATCTGCAATAAACAGCAAACCCCAGAACTTTGATCCCTTCCCACCAGTAAACGCATCTACATCAGCACTCTTCTGGCCCTTCAAAGGTCCCATACACTCAAACATTACATCTCCAATCTTGAAATACACGGCCCGACGAGTCGGTTGCGATACATCCCGTGTTGGATATATGGTCAGCAATCTGAATGCTTCGATAAGCTCGTCCAGATCCGAGGACTGGATTACAATAAAGTGGATTTTGGAGACAGTGTTAGGATGCTTGGAGTTTCCAACGACAAACTCTCGATGTTCATCGCGAGGGGATATTAATGTTGCAGATAGACCGTCCACCGGGAAGAGCAAGTCGGATGCGTGCGCTGATGTGGTTTCAAATGACATGCCGATTATGTTGCGCCTGCCTGTTGGAACGAAAAAGGTCAGCTACGTTTGTGTTTATTGCAATATGTGCTTTAGTCAGACCTTGGAGAGCAGCTGGACCCAGCAAATGGATGGTGATGTCTCCAACCTGAACAATGGATTTTCCGCCTGGGGTCTTGGTAACTGTAAACCCAGCATCTGTCCATGCGTCCGCGGAATCAGTAATCCTCAATTCTACACTAAATCGGAGGCAAGCATCAGGGGAATCAAGTGATGGTCTCCAAGTACACGTATTACTCGTTTCTTACAGTTTTGTGGCCTCTATGTGATTGAAAATCGGTGTGAGAAGTGCGAAATTTAAGATCAGTAAGCATTTTAGATTGTAGACCAAGAAGTCTGTTGACGAGCTTACTGTAGCAAGGATCCTGCTGTTTTGTTGAGCCACCGACAGCTCCTGGCTTGCCACCGTATCTGGACATTCTTCTTAGCTTGTTTGAAAGTGTTCAACAAAGAAGGTTTCAGGCTCAATATCTCGAGATACCAAACTGGCACATCGAGATCTAAAGGACGGGCGACACGCGTCAATATCACATAATCGCGTTCACACCTGAAACCATCGCGTTCACGTCCAAATCAGCTACTTAAACTTACAGTTGAAACTGTCGCGTCCACGTCGATACCAACTACTTAAACATATTACTTTTATTACTACTCCTTTCTGTGCTTCTTACTAACATGTTCTACTCCAGAATGTCCTTCCATATCCGGCAGCCCATACAACTCACTCTTAGGTGGTCGGCCCATAACCTTTGCCATCATTTCTTTAACAGGGGCGTCGTGATGACAAACAGCATACACACTGTCAATCTGTTCAGAGAAGCATTGTAAACAAGCTAGGTAGTAGCGACAAGACAAGGACATACCATTGGAGAATCAGCGTTAAGCTTCCGACAAAGTGCATATGCAGCTTTACTAGTTTCATACCCTTCAGCAACACTCCCTAGAGACTTCAACACATCCTGTACTCGTTCTCCGTTACCAAGACGGAATCCCAGTGTAAAGTTTCTTGATTTTTCACTCGTGCATGTTAGCAGCAAGTCTCCTATACCCGCTAGGCCTTGAAATGTGATGGGGGAAGCTCCAAGAGCTACTCCGATACGTGTTATCTCGGCTAGACCACGGGTGATTAATGCTGCACGAGCATTTTGCTGGAAACCTTGGGCTGCTGATGCTCCTGCAGCTATTGCGATGACATTTTTCAGGGCACCGCATATTTCAACTCCTACAAGCCAAAGAGCCAAAAACAATATGAGCAATCGTAATGCAGACTTTATAGCTCAAGTCGTACCTATAATATCAGGTGTATCGTATACTCTGAAATGTGGTGCATGAAACAGTCTCTGAGCTCTCAAAGCTCGTTCGCGCGTTCTTGATGCAACGGCCACAGCAGTCTAACCAACAGAAGACCTCGTAAGTACCAATGACACCCAAACACGTAGTGTACATCATATATACATACAGGCTGCCTTTTAACAACCTCAGCAGCAAAAGACGGTCCAGACAAATATACAGCCAAATCTCCAATCTCTTGTCCCAAAGCCTCATCTACAATCTGATACGGTAGCTGACCCGTTGACATTTCGATACCCTTATTCACATATATATGCAATTGACTCTTTTTGACAGTATCTGGGATTGTGTTAAAGTGCGTTGATAGTATGTTCCTCATGTGCTGTGTTGGTATAGAAAATAGGACAGTAGTGGATGATGCAATCAGTTCTGGTGTTAGGGTGCTTGATGCACGTAAGTTTGGGTGGAGTTCGACCTGTTTGACAATGTGGTGTTGGTCTTAGCCAGCCTTGTGTTGTTGTATGTTGAACCACATACATCTTTCATGTACTTGATATTTCGATGATCATTGTTGATTCCGTCGACGACATCTTGATCTCGAGCCCAAATCGTTGCATCAATTCCCAAATCTGCAATTTTGAATGCACAAATGTTTGCCGGATTTTCCAAAACTATACAGTCTGAGACCAAATAGAGGAGGCTTGAAACATACCAGAAAGATGATCTATAATATTAAACCGTTAGCCATGTCATCTTTGCGGTTCCAACGTCTTGCGTCAAAGAAAAACATACAAAATCGACCTTGTCAAACATGGCGATACATACCTGCTAGACACGTTCCAAAGTTTCCAGCTCCTAATACTAAAACTTTCTCGGCTTTAGCATGATGGAGAGCTGGTGCGCTGCTCGGCTTGTCCTGGTTTGTCATTGTTGTCGAACAGTGTTGAAATCCAGTGAATGTGACGCGAGATGCTTTTTTTGGAACGCTTGATCTTGATCTGCTTTCTAGCTCTAAGTCATGTTCGTGGTTTTCTTGAGCCTTATGTTTACGATTTAGATCTTTAAGAGCAATTACAGACTATGTCACAATGTTCCAATATCTCAGAGCAGTCATGATCATTGTGCAATAAGAAACCGATTCCCAAGGTTGCGACCTTGCATTTACCTCCACAATGTTCAATAGTCGCCGCGTCAAACGCCATTGCAGTGTCTACCTTCATTTTTAAACGACCACAACCTGCTTTCGCTTCCCATTTCGAGTTTGTGTTGAAACTGGAGTTGATAACAATGTTGAAGCTGAGGTTGGTAGAATTCTGCCGATGATGAAGACAGTCCAGATCCACCCTCTTTTTACACTCATAGAAGGTGGCAGTCCTCTTTGGTACATCATGTTGCATTGGTGGCATTACCATTGCCAACAACAATTCGATTTGGCTTCAACCTCCTGAATTTTGCCATTTCTCCACGATCTCGTCTCGGCTTACGTGTTGTGCTGCTTGTTTTTGCTGTGGTTTGTTCCTGCTTTGCTTCAAAATTACCCTCCAAATCATCTTCCTCCGACTCATGTAAATCATCAGTTTCTTAAGCACCAAAAATATCAGTAAAAGTTTCCATGGGCGATTGACTCGTGCTACATGGTGATTCTGGTGTTGATACATCTGATGTCGTTGGTTGTCGATTGTTTACGAGTAACGGGAGACTCTTCCTACTATCCTTACTGCTATTTCCAATCTTCGCATTTAACGATAAACTCTTCCTACTATGTTTGTTGCCATTGCTGCCAGCAGCAGGTTGATTTGGCTGCGATCCCTCGGGTCCTGTATCTTCTGCCAATTGAATAATATCATCACTCGAATATCCAGCCTCATTAGCCGATTGAGAAGAATCGGGGCTATTCAGATTATCGACGAGGAATCGTTGGATCGTTTGTACATTCTGGTTGAGTCGTTTTAGGAGTTGGTTGATGTTTGAATCGGCTGTTTAATGTTCAAGATAACGGTCAAGACTCGATCAGCGGTCTCTGTCCATATTTTACGAGAAGGCGTACAAGTCGGTATAATCCAGTAATACCTCCCAGAAGTCGTAATGTCCAAAAAACTACGTCAAACGTTGACTACGCAAACCGGACTATGAAACACAACGGTAATCTTCAAAATGGATCTAGAATGTCATTTTGAGTTACTCGCCCATACCTGAAACTACAGTCCGCCTTTCGTGATCGCAAGAGGAGAAAACACGAGTTAGTTTTGAGAAGGTGTAGGGTGACGACCACGAGAAGCCAGGCGAAACGGGAACCGATATACTCGAGGCTCTTGTTTATGGACTGCATTTCTCAAAAGACAAAATAAAGTTTAGGTACATCAAAATAACATCTAGACGTGGGATACAGAGCAACTTTCATTCTTCATCTTGTTCCATCTCTTCATCGTAGTCTTCGTCACCGTCTGGACCTGGCTGTCCTGGTGGTCGGGGAACACAATGAACCTTGATAAACACAATAGAGCATAAGCATAACGTCCATCAATTCGTAATACGTTGAACAGACGCAGTACCTTCTTTCCTTCAGCAACAGACTTTTCATGCCTCCTTAAAGCATCTCGCCTACTAAATCCCTTTTGGCACCTTGCACAAGTGTAGGGCTTTTGCTGAGTATGAATGTACATGTGTCGTTTGAGATCTGTATGTTGCGCAATAGAGTTAGATCAATCAAAATCATAGAAGCGAATGACCGATTTACGGCCTATCATCCAATACTCAAAAACTCGATTTTCCTTCAACTTACCATGAGAGCGACTAAACGTTTGAGGGCACTTGTCGCATTTGAATGGCTTGGCCCTACCACCAGGTGTTGAATTGGATGCACTCATTATGGAAGCAGCTGCAGCAGGGTTGGCACTACCACCAACACCACCGTTACCACCACCAGGACCAACAGCGGTTGGTGTACCTCGACCACCTTTATTCGATTGCTGGTGTCCACCTGGTGCAGCCATAGCCATACCCCCTATACTACTACTACTACTTATAGTGCCATTACCATTACTAACGCTGCTATTGTTGTTGTTACTATTCATTTGCTGCTGATGCAAGACGTTAACTGGTGGAGCATTATTTCCTCCACCGTTCGGCATGTTATTCATATTTGCAGACATGTTGACTGTATTTGGTGGAATGCCCATTGAAATTCCCAATGATCCGTACGAGGCAGGATAAGGTGCATATCTCATGTGGTGATGAGGATGATGTATGACACCATGATGAGTTGGTTGTGTTGGATATGGCGATGAATACATATATGAGGGTTGCTGTTGTTGCTGTTTTTTCAATGCTGCTGATGTTGTTGTTATATACATGGGTGTTACTGATGTTGGGGTAGGCCAATGGAGTAGTGGGGTGCCATTAGACGATGTTGCAGGAGATTGTGTTGCATGCATGCGGTTATCTATAAGAAGCGGGGTTGGATAGGTAGGATATTGAAAGTTTCCTCCAGGTTGCATATGATGATGCTGATGCGGATGCCTGTGCATTAGTGGGTGTGTTGTTGTTATTGTTGAGTCGACTGGTTCCTGTTTTATGATTTTCTCATCGACACCAGCGTCTGGACCTTCACCACCATCTAAATCTAATAACAGCATTGTATCTGAATACTGGACTGGCTTTGCAGATTTCGGTGTCATTCCTGGCATTCCAAAAGTAGGAAAGGTTCCACCGGGCGATTGTAGAGATTCCATACCATCCAAGAAACTTCCCATTATATAGTCTAGTGTTGGATCACGATACGGCGTCATGAGCTCATTACTGGTTGCTGTTACGTTGTTGGGGTATACGTGATGCTCTTGATGGTGATTGAAGTTGGTAGTGATTGGGGGTACAAACGGCGGTGTTTTTGTCGTTGTTATGGGATTGCTACTATAGCTATTATGCACCGGCGTTGGTTCATGCAAGACTGACGGCTGTATCGAGCTTGCTGTACTATTGTTACTGCCATTTCCCGTGTTGTTGGTGTTGTCGTTGTGACTGCTACTGTGGTTTGGTGAGGAGGATGAGAAGAAGAAGCTAGCTAGCGAGTCACGGGTTTCCGGATCCACATTCAGACCCTTTACAGCAGGAGAGAATAGATTGTCGGTTGCGGTTCTGGGATCCTTTGCCGGATCCAAGTTCTCCCCTGCCCCATTTATATGGCTACTACTGCTGGTATTGCTACTAGTGGGGATGCCATGTTGCTGCTGGATTGAGGCAGATAGAGGCCCGTGCGGATATGCAGACGAGGGCCTCGTGAAAGCTTCATATAGTGCTGATAAGTTCCTATCAAAGAGACTAGAGGTAGGAGATGGTAGCAGCAGAGCACTTGGAAGATTTGTGGATGGGGATAGAAGGGTCTGTGCCATGACTTATATCAGTCGATACATGTGACTCGAGGATCTGATCAGTAGTGAGATCTTGTTTAATAGTCTAGCTCTAGTCTGTTATGAGCAATTTGTAAGTTTTTCGTTTTCCAAGTTCTTGCGCTAAAAAAGGCGGTTTGTAGCTGCACACACCTGCAGATTGATGACAACTTGTATAGTATGGACTCGAGCTGCGTGCTGCCTTCTTTTCTCTCTTTGTTTACGAGTGAAGCTAGCAGCTGGGTCAAGTTCCAAATTTCGCAATATTGATTTCAGGGGAAGACGAAAGAGGTGCAAGTTCAGATTCTGATTCGAGCAAAAAAGTCGTCCTTCAATGACTTCCACAGGTGACTACAACTTCGTAAAGAGTTGCGTGCTTACTTGTACTGGGAAGTTCTGTATATTCGGACGTGTGGAACAAGCCGTCATGCGGTTCGCGAGTCTCAGTTAGAAAGGATGTACCAATGATCGTGGTGCTAATCGATGGCTGCACTATACAACGCTATCAATTGTCAATGGTAGAATAGACACGTTTGCTCGTTTGCTCCCCGTATAAAGTGCCCCCACCGTGCAATTAGCCTAAATTACCAGGTTGTCACGAAACGCGAAAATAGGTGACATGCAACACGTAATTTCAAGCAATAACTTGTTTTCGTCAAATATGGCCACCATACAAACTCTTCGGAACACTTTCACACTACTCTTCAGAACAATTGGAGGACGTCCTAATGGAGAAAACCCGACAATAGTAAACAAACCAAACGTCCATGGAACAAACGACGGTAGACAGTTCAAAGCGAGAATGAAATCTCAGCCATCAAAGGTCAGTGATGCCATTACCTTCAAACTGGCGTAAACCAAGGTTCCAAGGAGCGACATGTTGGCGATGGAGAATACTCCAAAGCCAGTAGTTCGGCCTTGAGGCCCTGAGTTGTAATATCCAGTTGCGTACATGTATCGTCCGAGCTGTGAGAAGAGTGTGTTATTTGCTGCTGTTACAAGGCTTCATTCTTGTACTCACAATGTAGATAGCACCCAAGGAAGCAGAAACTCGTGGATACCAGATGCCAGATGCTAACATTGCGAAGGTGAATGTTGGGATTTGTTCAAGGTAGTTCTAGAAGATAGAATATCGTTTAACAGTCATGCACTAAACAGTGGATACCGAGACGATTCACTTACGTAGTGAACTCGTTGGAAGGAGTTGAAGGTGACCCATTGCTCATCAGTCAACTAGATGGATGTGTCGAGTCAGCATTTCGTCCAGTACTTCGCAAGAAAGTCCTAAACAGAGACCTTTGCTGAGTAACGACCGTGACCCATGTCTAAGGAGACAAGAGCGTTAGTTGTGGAAGAAGATTATAAAAGCAAATTCATGTGTGAGATTACCAGGATAGCTGACGCCAAACTTGCGACGCTACAGAAAGGTGATTGTGTAAGTAAGTCGCGACGTGCAAAGTTTTTCCGTCGCTGGAACAGCAATGCAACTGAAACAAGAATATCGAAATGAATTCTGTACTTACTTGACCAGCAGCAGCCATAGAAGCAGCAAAGATCTGGAGATGGGCACTACATTTGGATGGCGTGGAATTAATATAGGTGCAGCAGATAATCATGGTGGCAGACATGGATGCAGAGTGGCACGTACGCTGCAGTTACCAAGAGAACGAATCCATAGTCCTTTGAGAGCTCAACGGTCAATATCTTGGACATGTTTGGTGAAAGAGCTTTGTGGTTTTAAAACTAGTATTTGGAATGTAGATGGTTTTCAGTTAGTAAACAGTATGGGACTACGGAAACCATAAGATATAGGAATGATGCGCATACATTTTAGAAGCTTACCTTTGGTTCTTGTATGTATGGAAAAAATTCAGTCACCGACGACTGGAAAAACGAAGTTGCACAAAAGCACCGACGTGTCAGCAAGAAGACTTCACGGTGGAAGATCAGTTGTGCGCTAGCACCGCAACATTTATCTTCTTTACTCTGGATTTAATTTCATTTGCTCATTTTTATCCAAGTCAGTCTCTTTTCAATCATCAGGTCCAGCCACTTTAAATATTTGAAAATCCATGGCACCTCTTGTTCTGGGGACATCGGATGAGTCTCTGTCATAAAGCAATACACAAAATCACGTAATCTTCATCCTGGACACGTCTCTGTCCTGCACGCTGGTCCTTCCATGGCCTTTCACTCAAACTCACACTTTTTGGAACGCTTCCTTCGACGCAATTCAGGATGATGGAGCCACCGTCGAAGGCATTGATCCGCTTCATATTTCGTTGAATAATTATACGATTAAACCTCATGGTTCTCGAGTCACCATGGAGTCGAATGGCTACATCTCATCTCATTTAACGCTTCTTCCAAAAATCCACCCTCCACTGTTACATTCCAAAAAACCACAAATTCATATAACAAGCACAATCCAGGTTTATCTAATCCTCATCACTACTATCGAACATGAAGTCCCAATTCATCGTCATGGCTCTTGCTGCCTCTCTCGGAGGCGCCCTTGCTGCAACCGACTACTCCAAATATTTGACTTTGAACGCATCGTGCACAGCTAGGTATTTTATGAAACTACAGGAGCAAACGATCGATCTGCCTTGCTTTTCTACTACAGAGTCCCCTTGGCTGTCTTGAACCATAAAAAGTCACTAACGCCCCAACATATCAATCTCCACACAGTTCAACGGATGCCACTTCAAACCCAAACAATGCTGTGCTTGATGGTGTCTACGAGACGACCGGTGCAACCCCTCCAGGAAACCTCCCCGTGTACGTTCCGTTAAACCGTCTTGTGGTTCCAACCGCTACCCTTCTCAACGAATAAAACGACGCCGCATTTCTAATAACTTTCAAAACCCATTGAATAGATGGAAGTCCAAGATTCAACCTTCCTGTGAAACGTCTGTTGATTTCACTGTAGACTGGACTGCCAAGGTAGGATTGACCACTGCTGTTTTGAGATGAAATGACTGGGTAGTATGCTCAAGTTTTCTAAAACCAAAATTTCATCTACAGTATGGCGCTGTAGCCTTGTCCACAGTTCGTTTCGAGTGGGGAACTCGTCCAGCTGGCATGGTCACTCTTGCTGCAGTTAATGCAGGTGCCGTAACGCCCACCACTGCTCAATTGGTAGCTAATGCCACCGATGGTTACTACTATTTGAACGTTGAAAGTGAGTCTAGTAAAGTGCTCAAAAAGATGGTTTTGAGACTTTGCTTTCAAGTGCACAATTCTAAAACTCTATCTATACTTTTCTGTTAGCTACCGGAAGCACTCCAATGGCTACCGCTGCAAAGTTGACCTTCACTAACTTGAAGGCCGGTACTGACGGTACCTGCTATGTGGATCTTGGTATGAATCTTTTTTGTCTTCTTGATACCTTGCCCTGCTCTCTCAAATCTGATCTGACATTAACTTACTAAAAACATTAGCTGACATCGACGCCTACCCTACTGTTGGAGCTGCTGGTGCGGGCACTACTGCAACTGGAGCTAAATCTGGTGCTCCTCAAACCTCTGCTTCGGTCTTTGCAGTAGCATCCGTCGCTGTCTGTGCTTTGGTCTCTGTCTTTGTGTTGTAAGAGAAGCTGGCTCTTTTCTCCGTGGTGGCCCTTCTTTGTGGTTTTCATATTTTAAGTCTTGAGCGTGTTGGGGGTTAGAAACATTTCATTTGCTTTGGTGCCCTTAGGAGAGGGTTTGTAAACATTCAAGTAGTGTAGCTTTTCATATGAAAATTGGCCTGAACTTTTTGTGCGTCGTTTTCAAGATCGAGTTGATGTTGAGGTTGTAGGTTGTGCGTTGATTGATCATTGTAGTATGTAGACTCAAACGATATAATCGAGCAGTCAAAGGTACTTTGAATCATGAAAGACTGTGAAGTTTCGAATTGCGTACTTTTTGAGTTGAACCTCCATTGAATGCCAGACTCCAATCTGGCTGGTGGCAAGTTCTAAGTCGTGTATCACAGACAAAGTTGAGTCTTAGTACAATCCACATTGACGAATAGAAGCTCCTTCCATTCGTTCTCTTTGCTTGGGATCTTGTATTGGAACAAACAAGCCCAGTATTAAAAATGGTTGCACTGTGTGTGCTTTTCGAAGCATACTTGCTAATCAATAGGCCAGCGCTGACGTCATAAAATGTTTGACACAGTACTATGACGTCGTAAAATGACTCCTTCGCCTTGGATACGACGGACATCTTGCCATTCATCAGATTTTCCAAACTTGATGGTTGAATTAGTAACGTGAAAATGACGATGAATAATTGGTTCTTGTCGTATGCCTTCACAATGAACACAGTAATCATCGTGTTGGGTCCCGAGTAGGAGATTGAAACGCGAAAGGAGCTACATCTCGAATCAAAATCTTGAGACAAACTCCAACAACCGAAAGAAACAAGAGCAGCCTTTAAGACAGGACAAACTACCACGAAAATGAAGTCTCAGATCATCGTTATGGGTCTCGCAGCCATTCTGGGATGCGTTTCTGCATTACAAGACTATGGCCATCCCCTCGCCGACGGTGCTACATGTACTGCAAAGTACGTTGCATAAGAGATTTGAGAATAATGTCAATTCTGGTTTGAGCCCTCATACCCCTCAACTTACTCGTCAAACTCCAATATAGCTCCACTCAGCCAGGAACAGACCCAGCGTAAGCAGCCAAAACACCAAAAACGTCTCAGCTTGAGATTCACCCAATTGTCACCACTGAAATCACGTAGCAATGCCATCGCAGATGCTATTCCAATGTAAGTATCTACAATCAACATTGGCTTTCCAGGGATAATTTCCCGTGTTTCGTCTTAACTTTCACCTCTTTTGAATCTTCGTCTAGCTGGAGGTCAACGGTCCGTACAAACTCTTGTGAAACTGCAGTCAGTATGACTATAGATTGGTCTGCAAAGGCAAGCAAACATTTCACATTTCAAACTCACTCTGATAAAAATGCTTACATACCCTTTTGCTGATGAATCAGTACGGAAGTGTTCAGCTTTCTTCTGTTGCTATTCAATTCGGACTCCGTGCTCCTGGCAATGTATCGTTGTCTATCATCAATGGCCCAACAATCACCCCAACAACTGCCAAACCAGTCATCAACAACACAGATGCCTTTACGTATCTTAGTGTGGAAGGTAGGTGAACCATTTGTTGAATCATGACTACATCTTTCACAACAATTAATTGCAGTGTGCTTATGTGGCTTTCTTTCCTCTTGTTTTTTTTAGCTACGGGAAGCACTCCTTTAGCAACAGGTGCACAAGTCATCTTTACACTCCTAAAGAACGGCACAGAAGGTTGCTATGTTGACGTTCCTGATATAAACGCATATCCAAAATTGGGTACCATCAACGATACGATGGTATCTGGAACTACCAATGGAACGACAAACGGAACTTCCACAGGCACCACAAACACAACCACCACAGCAACCCCTAGAGCCAAATCTGACGGTGCTAATCTCGTCATTGGATATGTCGTTGCTGTCGTCGGGTTGATCTCGATTGTATTTCTGGCTTGATCTATTTCACTTTGTGGGTGTTGCCTCGTCGTCTCATATTTGTAGTTGTTTTCTTCGTGGTTCACAGACTATTCATAGTGCTAGTGTCTCTGAGAGTTTCTTCAAGGCTGTCTTCGTTATTCTTTCAAGTTTCATAAAATAGAATTCGTTTCTGGAAGCAATCCAGGCCTCTTGCCATGCAAATGCTTTTTTTGAACGTTACAAGACATAGAGAACTATGCCTCGGTATTGAATAGCAGTATTTGATGTACCGATCGTTTGTTTTGAATTTGAGGACTTGTCTGTGTGTGAAAAATCACCAGCTGGTACTCCTTGATCACAGCAAGAATGATCATGAACATACATTATAAAAGCACGTAGAATTCATGCCCGATTGCAAATCTTCTACGTGGTTGCAGAATTCAAGCACGGGACCTCGAGTTGGAGCCGTAAACCGTTGCAAGGTCTCATTGGTCGACAAACCCTTCCTCACAAAACTCCCAACGACTTGAACGCTTTTTAAACAAGTCCCATATCGGCTGAATCGACCTTGCAATCAAGCAATCTACTCTATACACTATTCAAGGGTAGGCACTGACAGAGAGAAACTTGCAGAGTCTTGATTACCTACTTTTTGGTCGCCAACCTGAAAATTTGTCTGATTCCAACCCGTCCATTTGTAGCATCCATCAAATTAAAAGTAACAATGAAGGTCTCGGTTTTCGCTTTGACGCTGGCTGCCTCTCTCGCAAGTGCCTTGGCTGCTACTGATTACTCCAAATACCTGACTTTGAACGCAGCATGTACCGCAAGGTGAGATGGAGATTTTGAGTTTCATTTTCAATCTGTCTAGACACCTTGGCAATCTTTCTAACAACGCCTTGCATAATAGTTCCACTGATCCAACATCTGATCCAAAGTGAGGAATCATGTTACTTCGATTCGATTTCTCAAGTCTTTGGTGTACTTTAACCAAATTTTCCTTATTATTTCAGTAACGCAGTTCTCGATGGCACCTACGAGACTACCGGCGCAACACCCCCTGGAAACCTTCCCGTGTAAGTTTTGAAAAATGTTGTAGAGATGATACAGGTGTTGTTAGAGGTTCTTCCTGGCGTACAACAGTGCATTATGAATGTAATGAAATCTTAAATCTTTTTCATTTCAACCTAGCTGGAAGTCAAAGATCTCAGCTACCTGTGAAAACTCGGTCGATTTCACAGTAGACTGGACTGCCAAGGCAAGAATACACATTCTCAATCTATGTTGCACTTATGTCCCTCAATCGATCGATATGGTAACTCATCACCATAAACCTCCTCCTCTTATGACAAACAGTATGGAGCAGTGGCGCTGTCCACTGTGCGTTTCGAATGGGGAACTCGTCCAGCCGGGATGGTCACTCTAGCTGCCGTCAATGCTGGCGCAGCTACACCTACTACAGCCAAGCTGGTTGCCAATGCAACTGATGGATACTACTACCTCAACGTTGAAAGTGGGGTTTCGTCAAATGATAGAAACAGTTGAGGTTACGTCCTCTAACAATACTCGATACACTTCTCTCCTAGGCGCTGGCAGTACTCCAATGGCTACTGGCGCCAAGCTGACCTTCACTCAACTCAAGGCTGGAGCTGACGGAATGTGCTACGTTGACCTTGCTGACATTGATGCATACCCAACTACTGGTGGTGCTGCTGGTGCTGGTACCCCTGCTACTGGTGGAACTACCGGAACCGGAGGAACTACTACTCCAGCAAAGTCTAGTGACTCGACCCTCACTTCTGGATCTGTATTCGTCATTGTCACCGTTCTCGTATCTAGGCTCATCTTTTAGAGCAGTATTTCCTTCTCTTCTCAATTGTTTCTCGAGTATGTCGCTGTGTGAACGGTGGTGTCTTTGAGCGTTTCTGTTAATTTCCATTGCTAGTCAGATTGTAAATTAGCAAAAGTCTTTTTCACGTTCACCTAAAGAAAAAGAAGCGTTACGCAACTCTGACATTCCTACTTTGAGCACGGGTTTGTGCGAGAATCGGCAGCGAATAATCCAGAACTTTGGCACGGAATTTGCCTTTATGTGCAGCAATGTAGTAAAATGATGCCTGAGACCCCATTCCCGTATAACCGTTTGACACTGATCGAAACGTATGTACGATGTTTGGGTAAATCGACGATGGGTTCATTATTTCGCAAAAAAAGTTCACTTCAAGTAATCAATTCAACATACCGTTGAATCATCAGCAGCCTCATCAGCAGCCTGTCCTTACGCAGCTGCGATTCTCAAACCGCCTGATACAACCCCGCTCACGTTACTATTGAATTGTGACAAGATCGCGCAGTTTTTGTTCCAAGCAACGGAAGCCCGGTGTAAACATATCTTAACATCCAAGCCAAAAACCCCGCTTATAGACTGACTTCATTACCAGATAATGTTACCGGCGAACTCTGGATACTTCTTGCAGATCATGGGAGCATAGTCAAACCCTTTGAGTCGAATAGCTTGATTCTTATCCTTCCTGCTACAAGTAAGACAAGAGCTAAGATATCGAGTGAGGAAAAAACCTGACCTGCTGCTCAGAGAATGCTTACCTTTGTAAACGGGTGTTCTAACCCACCGAAAAAGACAGCTACTACTCGCAATGATGACTGGGTAGCCATATCACCCAACACAGCAGAAGCCAACATCCGTAGACCATCATCAGCAACCCTCGTTTCGTCTTCAAATAGGGTATTGACATCCACAAGGATACCAGTACTTGATTGATTCAGTTCTGCAATCGGTTCATGAGCAGTTGGCTTCCGTCTCGTCTTCCGTCATCGTCTTCATCGTGGTTTTTGAATGACGGACGCAAAGTGCTACAAAAGTGGATCAGCGTATGCATCCACTACGCACATCAGTATGTCCAATAGAGAAGGACATAAACGTTTGATGGGTTGTAAAGAAAGGAGGAGTAGCTGTTGGAGCTTTAGTTTGAAACATATACCCACCTTTGTCAAATTGAAATGTTCGTTGAATGAAATGTAATCAAGTCATTGGCACCACGCGAATCCGTGACAAACACAATACTCTTCAATGACGAAGTGTTCCAAATGCCCCAACACAACAGTAGAGAACGAGAACCGCAATGATAATCACATCCCAAGTGCAAGTAACAAACCATGAAAGAATAACCCCAGTAGTTAGCATGTGTGAAGGATCAAGAGTGTCGCATTCCTACGTATCAGCAGCCATGCAACAAGGAGCTAGCACAATGAGACCCGATCACCTGCAGATTAGGAAAGGGGCAAGCAGAGCCTTGTATTCATGTGCAGTCGATAGGTTTTTATTTTCCGTCTTCTCGTTCTGGTATACTAACTTTGAAATCAACATAGCTCGTGTAAAGTTGCGACAAGCCAACAAAGCACAGCGTCAAAATATCATTTCACCATAACTTACGAGTCAAAGTCCAGTTGTACGTCAATAATGGCTGACATGGCTTGTGGATTTCCTTTCAAAAGCGAAAAACAACAACACCCAAAGCCCTTGCATTGGCACTATGTAAAGTCATTATATATACAACACAAACAACAGTGGAATCAAAAGTACATTAAAATGCAACAGCAACGCCCGTTTATACGGATCTTTTGCTTCTAGATGAGCGCAAAAGTCCATTCGTCTTGTTATTCTTGTTCGCCATGTCACCATTCTCCTAGCAGAAATCAGAATCAGAGAGACAAAAAACGAAAAACCACACTCCAATATTGCAATTCATGCTACATACCTTATCAGCTTCGCGATGCCCATTCTGCATCTGTCGTCTCTTAACACGTGGATCTACCAGCTTTTCTTCTTCCTCTTCTTCCTGGTTGTTGTCTTGCTCCATAGCTTCTCCAGCAGGCTCGACACGAATGTCTTCATCCATAGGATCATCAGAAACAGGTGTTGTTGCTTGTTTCGCACCAACAAAGGTAGGCTTATCATCATTCCCTTCCTCATCATCTGAATTCTTTTCTGCATATTTCTGATGAGTCCTTTTAGCTGCTCTTGAAGCCATTCTAGAAAATTCATTCACCGTTAGCAAAAAAAAACCTTTTGTACTTGAATGATGTGCAACTCACTTTCTAGTAGACTCTGGCACCGCCTTCTTCTTACCAGCAGCCTTCTTCGCCTTCTTGGGAACTGGTTCACCACCATCAGCCTCAGACCCACTCTCAATGTCATCATCATTCGGTGTAGAATCTTTAGCCTTACGAGCCCGTTTCGTTGGTTTCCTTTTAAACATTTGGATTTCAGACGATGAAGAATCATCGTCACTTCCTGCTTCTGCTTCTTTAGCTTTAGCAGAAGTTTTTGCCTTTATGCTTTTAGGAGATGCCTTTTTGGATATTGTGGCAGCGGTTATTGTTGAGGTGGTGGAATCGATTACCACGTTTGCTGGTACATAGTTCTTTCGAATAATCTAAGCAAGAAACACGTGAACGCTTTTATAGTGAGGATACCGCACTGATGAATCTCTTTTCATAATTCACAATAGCGAAAGATTTGGAACTTACTTCAGAAGCTTCAACACTAGTAAGCTTCTCAAACAAATCCTTGGGCATAGACATTTTGCCTTCATGCGCATCAATAGTAAAATGATGCTTGAGACTCCATTCTCGTATAACCTTTTGCGCTAAATCGGATAGTATATACAGTTTCTAGGTGAAAAGTGACGTTTATCTGTTAGCAAGAAAGGCCAACCAAAACGAATGAATTCAAACATACGGTTGAATCATCAGCAAGCCGATCCTTATGCAATTTCAATTCTCCAACCATCGTATACATAAACCCTACATTCCTCTGATGTGCAATCGCATCAAGGAAGAACATGAAATAACCTCCATACTCAGCAAGTATTTCAACACTTCCATCAAAATCAGCATCGTGAGATAATAAATGTATGAAACGGACTAGACTGCGTTCTGCAGCTGTTTGTTTGGATTGTGCTGGGTTTCTACTCATGGTTGAAGCATATCGAGTCAAGAATGTTCTCAGACGAGCTCGCAGTTGATCTTCAGGTTCAAAAGCACCGTATATGATGATGGGAAGGAAGGATGAGGATATAGCGTCAATATCAAGATTCTTCTTCAAGGTGTCATATACTGCTTCTCTTGCTTGAAAGTACTTGTCCTAAATCACAAGACGGGAAATCATGCAAATATCAGGGTGGTACATTTTTGCGCTATTTCAATGACGTAAATGTATACCTGAGCAATTGTAGCCAATCTCACATAATCCTGAAACTCCATAAACTGAAGATAAACACTCCTCTTATTCAGCCGTATCATCGAGACTGCAGCTTCTCGTCTCAAATAAGCTTGATACATGGGACATTCAGGTTGAGTAGCAAACACCAAGCCATTGTTTTGAATTATAGTTCGAAGTAATCGAAACACTGGTTGTGCCAAATCAGGTATCGAATTATCTGTTTTAGAAACGGCCATTAGGCGTTTCACTAGGATTTTCAAGGCTGAAAGTTTGAAGCCTAATTCGGCTGGTGCCTTTTCTACTTCTACCCACACTTCCATGGGATCAGTGCTCTAATTGTTTTTAAAGAGATGCGAGTCAGGAAAAATTTGATTTCGATCTAACAAAAGCATTTAAACTTACGCCGTCACGATTCTTCCTCAACAAATCCTTAACCAAGAAATCCACAATCTCTGTCGTCCTCGTATCAAACAATGCTGGCGCATGTCTTGCCAGTTCAGCCAACCCACTCAAATGGGTCAAGAGTCGGTGTTGGTCAACATCAATAAAAGAGTCAACAATATAGCCCAATAATTCCTTCAAGAAGCGTTCAGAAGCAGTACTGTGTGCTAATATAATCATGGCATGTCGTGCTTCAGATGGAGTACCATCCTTGACAAACTTGGATAAGCGTGTCAACGACGTTGTATCGGTGGGTGCTTTTGTTGGATGGCGTTTGATTAGACTAGCATAGGCTTCCAAACGATCAGAAACTAGGAAAGGAATGAGATTGTCAACACAAGCGAACGAGCAGGTATCAGAAGGTTATCAAAGCACTAACTTATTGCCATATCCTCATCGCCCGCTCGCAAAGTCTTGGAGAAATCCTGTAGAGTTTCATCTTGTTTGCCCAAGCCAGGAAATATAGAAATTAGTTCCTGTTGTCAGAAAAGTGAGCAGAGCGGCCAGGAAATAAAAATACTTCACAACAGCAGAGAAATCATCCAAACCTTGACGAGTTGGTCTGCCAACGCCTTGGATTCACCCTCACTGTGAGTAATATGCTCAAGCAAGGCCGGTATAGTGTGTCTGGAAATAATCAAGAATGATACACGACGAAGAAGGATTTGAATGGTTTCCAACACTGCCGGAGTTTCCTTTAATCGGGTCTGTATCTCTTTCTAACCACACGAAGGAAACGTGGTGTATGTGAGTTAAAGAGACTGCCCAGCGGAATACATCACGAGCGAACTCACGATGGCCTTGTACACATGCTTGTATTCCGAGTTTGGATCCATGGCAGCTCGAATAAGTTTGTACAATCGAGCTTCATTGTTTGTTGCAAATTTCATCAAGTTGGACTTGGCTTTCTGCGGATCAGGGAATCGTACTATAGGAGAGGTGTGTGAGTTGATAGGATCAAAAAAGATCTTTGATCGCCTGGAATACCTGTCAAGGCTTCAAGAATCTTCTTCATTTGTTTCCGAATCTGATCTTCATTCTCGTCCATGACTCCACCCTAATTGTTGAAACATAATGAATAAAGCAACCATTTGGTACGAAACACGTTAAATGACACAACCCTCACATTGTATTTGACACACGTCTCCAAAAAGAACGCAGTCTTCACTTGTGTCCTATCAAGCCCGGAAAGTGTCAATAACAATCAGTCCATAATTATCATCTTCAAGTTTGCAAAGAGTCAACCCAAACTCACTTTGCTTGGAGCCCGAAAAAGGAAGTAAGTGCTCCACGAGATCTCGGTGAAAGAGAGAGCATCACATTCAACAATCGTTCAGTGCGTTCCTTGTGGTTTTCAATGTGTGTCAGGATATCTTCATCCAGTGCCTTTTCAGCCCAGACGCTAAAAAAATGATGGCTTGAGTATGAATAGAAGCTATGAGGCTTCTGTCGCACATCCTTACAGCGTTTCAGCATCATCCAAGTAGAAGGTATCCAAAATAACACCAGGAATCCATTCAAATCTTTCTTTGGCTCGTCGACCAATGTCGTCAGTCTTGATACTATGTAGGAATGTCCCAGGTAGGTTTCACGTAATTGCTCCAATCCAAGGTTTCGCTTACATATCGTTGTAAGCAAGCTTGTACAGTTTCGATAATGCGGTAATGGCTTCAGATCTCATAGACACCTTGATCGAGAAGAATTGCTTAGTAAAAGCAACTGCGATACTAAAGTTGCGTATATCTCACTTTTTTGTCCCGACATCTCTCTCCAACTTCAGTCAGCACATTTTTTGACAGCAACGATGCAAGAACAAGATCTAGAGATTGCACGACCTTGATACAAGCCAATCGAACCTTGTCATCTGGATCACGAAGTTTTTGTTCCAAACAGGCTAACACAGTGCAAGACATGTTTTCAGTATCCAGACAAAAAGACACCTTTGGGCAGTAGTAAACTCCTACCAGAAATATCACCGGCAAGCTCTGGATGATTCTTAAAGATCTTGGGAGCATAGTCAAACAACTTGAGTCGAATGGCTTGATTCTTATCATTCCTCCTAAAAGAACACGAGTGGTAAGTCCTCGCCCACAGCAAAATAAGAACCAAGTATCTCCGATGATCTTGCCTTTGCAACCAAGTCTTCCAAACTCCCGGAAACGAAACACCAAGTCGTGATGATGACTCGGCAAACATATCACCCAGTACCGTAGTAGCCAACATTCGTAAACCATCATCATCAACCTTCATTTCTTCTTCAACTAGTGGAATGACATTCAAAAGCACACCAGGACAAGATCGATATAGTTCTGCAATCAGTTTATGAGCTTTTTGGATTTCGTTTTCGTCTTTTTCGTCATCGTCTTCGTCATGGTCTTTGACTGATGTTGTGATGATATCCGCAAAGTGCTACAAATACAAGGTAGTTTGAGTAAGGGTAGCCAGGGGGGGGGTTGGATGGTTCAGCACTTTACCTGAAACACGTATCTCTGTAGTTTATCAGACCCAGCATTACACAAATTTATAACAAGAGCGTATGCCGTTGGGTTTTCATCCTAATAACAGAAAACGCAACGTAAATTGGACTGTATGTTGCTGCCGACAAAGTGACACATACCCGTTTCCTTTTCTTGAACCGGTCCAAGATCATATCAACCACATCTTCTGGCACAGCAGCACATTCATCCACCAAGCATATCAATATGTCCAAGATAGAGGCATATATGGGTTTGCTTGTTGACGGTCTATAGCCAATAAAGGATGAAGACCTGTCCATCCAATTGTAAAACTCAACCACACTAAAACGTACTGGATCAATTCAAGACATTCTTTGAATATTAGAGTAATCAAGTCATCAGCACCGTTTAAATCAGTGACGAGGACAATACTCTTGACTGAGGAGAGTTGTTCCAACAAGTAGTTGTATTTTGGAGCGTAGGAGTTGGTTGGATCTGCGAGGTATTTTAGCTGCGAGATGAAGAGTTCGAAAATGTCCTATGAGATAGAACTGTTCAAACCACGAATCATTATCCAACTCTCCAACATGAGCTTTGAATACCCTCAGGTCGTTTTCAGTGTATGGAGCATCAGGAGCATACAATCTCAACATGTCGGCAATGCAACAAGCAGTCAATATCTTGACACCCTTGTCTTTGTGCATGATTAGCGACGGCGAGATCAAATCCTTGCAGTAGGAGTCCAATGACTTTGTGTCGGCTCGTTCCTGTTCCATTTTTGACAGTTCTGTTGATAGAGCCTACAGTTTAAAATGTATATTAACAACGATGTCATAAATATAATGATAATCAACATTTACATTGAGTCGATCAACCAACTTTGTTGAGCTGATTGGTTTTGCAGCAGTTACTGGCACAATCTTGTCATTGAATCTCAATTTTGTCAATCTTGGTTGTACTGCAGCGCCTCCAGTAGTGGCGTTAGTAGTAGTCTTGCGACTCCTTGGCGAGGAACGAGGTGCTCCTCCATCGAAATCGAATGGGTCGGCCATATTCGCTTGTTTCTCGAAATGCTGAACTGTGCATTTGGAAGGTTGGAGATATTGGATTTATTCACAAGGAATATCATCAAATACTGGCTTGCATACTTTATTTCGATGGTCCATTCACCCTTCTTGCTGATTCTAATCCTGTGATTTGACACGTCAGCTTCGACATCTGTGTGTTGTCCCAATCCCATTATATCTTCGTGTCAACTTGAAGTCTATAAAATCAAACTTCAACGGAGCCATTTCTCGCATCAAAACAACTCAGAACTACGACATCAAGTCCAGTTACACCTTGGTAAGCCTTGTGGGGTGAGAATGCAACACTGCTGCATGCCTTGCTGTCATACACTTCGTACTGACTTCACCACAGTCACTGATACTAACCTCCTACCTCCTGTCTATAGAAAAGCCAAATAATGCAAGCAACTAGAGTCAACGCAACGAGACTCATCCATCAAACCCAAATGCTAAACCGTGGCTACGCTACATACTACCGAGCTTACCACTTTGCTCCACGTCCATACTGTGGACCACGGCCTTTCTTCTGGCTACTTGTCCTCGGAGGAGGCTACTGGTTCTACCACCATCACAATGAGAAGGATCAGTACACTGGTCACTGGCAGTCAAAGAAACAACGTATCGAAGCTCTAGAAACCCGGATCCAGGAACTTGAAGGCCGTATTGGATCCCATACTGTATCTATGCAACCTGTAGCAGCAGCACCTGTATTTGCACCTGAAGTGCCTGTATTGCAGCAACAACAGCAGCACCAACCTGCCATGGTCGCAGACAATTCACAAGCTCGATCAGCAGGAATGGGGTGGGCTGAACGTGTCAAGGCACGCGAAGAGATGATGGAGGAGATTAGAAAGTTGGAAGAACGACTTTCCAACAGGATTTCATAGGGTAGTTGGTTGGTAGTGATGGACATGACTTAGGACCAGTTTGAACTGTAAGACCATAAGTAAAATAAAAAATATACATAAACGAATTTAAATAGTCTTCAACCTGGCCCTTCATGCCGTGTTAAGCGAAAACGTAGAACGTAGCCGCATTTTATGAGGTGTGCGCACCTAAACGCCCACTCAACGCCCAAACAAAAGTCAACCTCGTTTTTCCTACAGAGAGTGCCGCGGGCCTCATCCGGGCAAGCTTTGAGAGTCTGGAATAGGTTATCCTCTGTCCTTTTCATACCAGCCTCTATCAGAGCTTCTCGTCTCATAATCGAGTTATTTTGAGAGGAAGCAGCCATAATATTATCCCAAATGTCTATACCACCAGAAGAGGTGACGCCGTCATCCACAACGCCCATAACTCATCCCGCACCGAACAAGGTTGATAATGAGACCATTAAAATCACCTTATTGCTCGTGAGCGGGAAGAGGAGTGATTTAGTCGTTTCGCCATCTGATACTGTCGAGGCTATAAAGAGGAGGATATTTGAGAATTGGCCCAAAGGTAGAAATATTATAGATTCTTTTTTCTTCTTCTCGTATGCATCAATAGGCTTTTGTTGGAAAGACATCGAGACTATCTGCCATTGTCGATAAAAAGTATACGAGAAGGCTAATGCTTCTCACATATGTTTTAGAATGGAGTGAAGAACTACCTGAATCTCCGGCTCAATTAAGGCTGCTTCTTAGAGGGAAATTCTTAGAACCAAATTCGACTATGGAAGGTAGTCGATTCTGTTTGCCTCTTCAGCTAGAATCCGTCTCATTTTTTATCATAGGAAACAAGATACCTACAGGCCAAACAACAACAGTTCATCTTATTATAAAGTCTGCTGCATCAAGTGAAGGCACAGGTAAATGTCGCAGACACTGCCATGATGATTCACACATATCTCACACATATCTCAACAGCTGAAAAGGCCAAGAATCTCGATCATGCAGGCAGCTGTCGCTGTACCATAATGTGATACCTCCATTTATAAAGCCGCCCCATTCTTCTCTCTTTAGCTACGCCGATTCGGACACTTGCCACCAACAAATCAAACCTCAAACACACATTTGGATTCTGTATTATTTTGCTCAATGCCTTTAGAGCCTTGTATATATGTTAGCTCCCAAGACTATAACTACTACTATTACGTGATGGAGTTTAAAGACTCATTGTCGATGTGTGGAAATGTAGCGGAGACATGTTGCAGAGGGCAAACTTCACAGTACCATCAAGCCGTACTTTGTATATTGAGTGTTTAGCGTTCTATTCTCTGCTTTTGCTCTTCTCCTAGTATTACTACTTGGTTGGTGTGAGCTTAAGCTAAAACGACAGCTTTCAATGTTGATCTTGAGAGCGATGCAACCTTTCGGCCAGTTGGCTTATGGAGCTGCAACCAGTATCAAAATCAAGCCATTCAAACCACAACTAGGCTTACATCTTCGAAAGAGGCCATAGCTAAAGAACAAGAAAACAGGAGTGATGGAAAAAATCGTAATCCAGGCTCGTCCTTTGTCCTTTGCCACCAAGTTCATGAAGAATCCTTTCTTGGCCTGCATTTTTATTGAACACGCCGAGTCAGAGCTCCGTTTGATCCGTCCTTCACCGTACAGCTTCAGATTCAAGTTCGATCTCAGCCCTTGCAGTTTAGTCAAAAAACGTCCTGGAACGACATTTCAAGGTGATTATTACGTGTCGCCTGGTGCAGTACATTGAATAACGCGTCCGTTTACCCTCCACATGCTCGTTTATGCGTATGAATTCGTATTGTATGGTTGGTCAACTCCCCAAAAAGAACACGACGAGTAATTGCAAACTTCGCTGATTAAAGTGCAACAAAGTAACGTTTCGAACCACGCATCATAATCTAGGTATCGAATTGAAAAGGTTACGTTATTCTATATATACGGATCTATCAGAAACGGGTCTCAAACAATGTTGGAAAATGATCGTGACGAGACCAATACCAGGTCAACCTCGACAAAACAACTGCGAAGCAAAGAAGCTGCTTCAAAACGTACTGTGGATGCTAGTATGAGTGGTGGCTCCTGTGCTAATACTATAGACTCGCCGAGTAACGAATCGACATTCGACATCAACAACAATCACATTCAACGCCCTGTGGCTGCTACAAGGTACAAAAGACCAACAAACGGCTATAACTTCATCACAGATTCGCGAAAACCCGTCATGGATAGTACCGCATTTAGAAGCATCACACCTGCTGATTCTAGATCAACCACTCCAACAAATCCAGCAAACAATATATTCTCCAATAACAGTAGTAGTAGCGCTAGTGGACACCCTTACTTCTTTATGCCTGTAGAACCACCTGTAAATCCAACTCCCATCGACAGATTGACTCCTGTGAGTCCTCAAGGTCCAATCATTAGTATCAACAACAGTGACAGCACCGACTTACAATTCACAATCGGATCTCCACGACGCATGACTGGATCTCCTCGTGGTGTACTGATGAGTCCGCCACCACCTCGAACCCCAACAAAACAAGTATATTACCGGTCTGCGTCTGATGATGTTAACATGATGGAAGCACCATCTGCAAACAACAATAACATTAGTACTGCTGAACAATTACTACGTACTGGATCACCTGATAGTGTAACCGGATCTTCTGGAACGGCAGATAATAAAGAAAACAAGACTAGTAGTAGGAATGGATCACCTATATCAATGATGCAAGTCGAGACAATGACGACTAGTACGCTACGATCTAGTAGAGGAGGGGTTTTTGCTGAGGCTTTGAGTGATGTTACTGATGATTACATGCCAGATTATGATGATGTGAAGGGGGAGTACTACGTGTGAGTGTCTATTGATCATATTGCGGGTAGTTTTTGGTGCTTCGTCGTATTTGATTGAATGTGCACGCAGGCGGTCTTCACGAAAACACATCGAATGTCTTGGATGATTGCCACATCCTTATCTCTCGTACGCTGTCACTGACACGTTATCTCCACCTAGGTTTGAGGCAGACTCTGATGATGAATTGATAGGAAGCTGTATGCCGAAGGGTGATATTCTCGCAGAATCGCCACGATGAAAAAGATGGTTTGGATCAATGGCCGCTGTGTACAATAGCAAGTATTAGAAACAACATAATGTACATTACTACTGTAAAAATAGTTGTCGCTCAATAATCTATGTAAAATTATGGGCTGAAAATTGGTGACATCACGTTAACGTGGTTCATTGCTGTTGTTTTGACTTTCGATTCACACTTTCCCTTCATTCAGCGATTCATCAGACACACAGCTGACCAACAACCATAGAACTTATAGATAGAGACAATCAGAATGGAGAACGAGACAACGCCATTGCTAAGGAACGCTCCCAGTGGAGACACATTAGTATCAGATGTCCCGCAAACAGCAGTTAACATCAAAACTTTACATCAACGCAGCGTCCTGAAACGCCTTGCAGGTATGATGTCAAAACCATATCGAGATAAGCGATTTCATGCACTAACTCGATATCCATCCTACAATTAGTGTATTCATGTGGTCTGCTGTTGACGGCCCTCACCATCCTAGTCCCCATCGTATACCTCGTGATAATTCCGTCAAAGATACACGAATTTGCATCTGGAGGAAGAGGACTCGAAGTCCATACCGTAGAACTACACTCTCTAGATGCAGATCAGGTAGACTGTAGTCTGACGGCAACAATGTGGTTGAAGGCTGCAGCACCGCGAGGTTTTAGTTTGTATCCAGCAGACTTTGATCTCGCACTCGATACAGCGGCTCCTGAGGGAACAACACGAGATGTGGATTTACGGGACGCTGGGATTCATCTCACGAAATTCCCATTCAACAGCCCGCTATCTGCTACAGAGGGTGTTGAATACATCCCAGTTGCACTACGAACTGCATTTGGAGACTTGAATGTTAGAATGATATCAGGTCTAATCAATGATATAATCCATCTTGGTAAAGCACTGCCGCCACAGACTGTATCGATACAGGGTAAACCGTATGTAAAACCAAACACGTTTTGGACGCTGCCTGGTGGTTTCCAAGTAAACATTGAGAAATACTTTACCGTATCGTTAGCCGATACGATAGGAGACGCCAAAAAGTATAACTTCACCATTGTGGATAAGAAGATTACGCCCATCTTGAATGGTGCTGCGAGTGACGATATATTATTAGGTACCGATAAATTAGGCAGACACGTCAACACTGTAAAACAGAAGTTACAAACATCCCTCATCCCGCAACAATTCGCTATATTCGTAAACGCATCGTTCGATAACCCACACAGTCTAACCGTGCACGCACAAGGATTTGGTGTGAAACTGTCCGTATACTATCTCAACAACCGTATCGTAGACATATTTGTGCCTACAACCACACATCTAGTGCTAGGCCATAACGATAATGTCACTGTAACGGGAATAACAGTCAAAGAACATTTTATGCAGCTCATGGATCTAGTTTCAAAGTACTCGGATGGTGAGGCTATAGATCTGGTGCTGAAGGACTTTAGTTTGTTTTATGATGCTGGAAGACAGCCAGTCCCATGGGTGGAGGACATGATTGCAAAGTGGGTGTTCCCTGTGTCCATACCCGCTAAAATCGATGAATAGATGGGTATAAATGAGGGGTTTGGTGTTGGTTGCTGGAATGTTTGTTGGTTTGTGTGGTTGGTGGTTGGTATTATATAAGAAGTTATAGAAATTGGTGTATTTGGTTGTATAAAAATCTGAAATCTGCCGCTCCTACCACAAATTGCAGTTTGCGCTGTATGCGATCGCTCTAGATCCAAGGTTGATTGCATGAATACGGATGCGAAATGATGCTATGAAGCTAGTGATTTCCCTCCAACACGAACCGTCAAAGTCGAATCTGGTGAGCAACGATCTTGCACCACGCAAATTTCATAAAGCTGCAAGATGGCTCAAAGCAAGATGAAAGAGAACGTGGTTGAGGTTCTGGAGGGCTATGGAAGGTACGTGAATTCATAATCTCTTCATTGGCCTGCATTCGCCCGATCGGAAATCCACGATTGTGCTTGTTGCGTTTTGTTGCTGAGGGCAAGTGTTAAACTATCTGTCACTAACGTAATTGTCTCCTAATAGGCTGTAAGTTTCACTCTCATCCCACGTTTGATTTACTGCATTATTCGTTTTACTCCTCGGAATCAAGCTGTCCAAGGAACATCCCCCCACATGTTTGCTGACTCCACTTCCAAACCAGCCTCTACCTCGTAGATCCATCAAAAACCAGCTTTGAACATTTCAACGAAGTACCCAACTACATTGGACAGGCTACCCCTTACTTTATCAGTACAATCCTATTCGAATCCCTAGTCCAAACCGTGCTATACTACCACGAACAAGCCGAAGAACGCGCAACTGGCAAACCTGGAACACTAGCTGCCGGCAAACCACTCAAACTGCCTCGCCTCAATGACTCGGTCACAAGCATGTCAGCCGGTCTCTTTATGGGGATATCCAAAATCGTTTTGAGCTCGATTGAAGCAAAGACATATATCTGGACTTTTAACAATTGTCGGATATTCACGATGGATGCTAAATCGAAATGGACTTGGGCGTTTGCATTCCTTGGAATGGATTTTGGGTATTATTGGTTTCATCGACATGCCCATGAGATTGCGTTGTTTTGGACTGGGCATCAGGTACGCCGCTACTGAGGTCCCCGTTTTCAAAACATTTATTGCCATTAACGAATGTCTTTTTTGGGAACTCATACAGGTGCATCATAGCTCCGAGGAGTATAATCAGACGACGGCGCTGAGGCAGAGTTTTCTGCAGCAGTATTCGAGCTGGATGTTTTGTGAGTCTTGTGGTTTTGTGATTTTGCAACGGCAAAAAGAACCTTTATTGTAATTGACGAATGCCTT
Organism: Synchytrium microbalum; assembly: GCF_006535985.1. Taxonomy (NCBI): domain Eukaryota; kingdom Fungi; phylum Chytridiomycota; class Chytridiomycetes; order Synchytriales; family Synchytriaceae; genus Synchytrium; species Synchytrium microbalum. The sequence continues at coordinate 161,754 of NW_022158365.1, forward strand.
TTCCTGAAACTCACACTTTTCACATCTGCTATAGACCTTCCACTGGCTGTATTAGGTCTTCCACCAGCAATGTTCTCTGTGCATAAGCAATTGAATACGCTATTTCAATAGTATGGCTGCCAGCCTTCACTTGACTCTACATTTGCTCATTCTCCTCTTTAAAACTAGTTGGATCCACACAGAGCTGGTCGGCAAGCTGGGCTGGCTAGAATACGTAATCAATACACCGTCTCAGCATCGTGTTCACCACGGAAGGAATCCAGTACGGTTTATAGCGCACTGTTAATCGGTCTTTTTTTGTAACCAATACTAACACTTCCTTCCATAGTACTGCATAGACAAAAACTATGCCGGAACGCTCTGCATATGGGATCGCATATTCGGTACCTACGCCGAAGAGAAAGAAACAGAACCAGTGCTATACGGACTCGTCCACAACAACCAGACATTCGACCCCTTTTACATCCAACTCGACAGCCTGCACCAGCTGCTAAAGAAATGGTGGAATACACCTGGTGGCGCAAGAGTCAGTACGCGTGTCCTGTTTTATGGACCTGGTTGGGATGTGACCAAGCCACATTTCAGATTTGGAGACCCGAGTGACTTACCTGCTGTGCCGAATCTGGCAAAGGATCCGAAAGCGGATATTGGACAGTATAATCCAAAGATGAGGTTTGGGTATTCGATGCAGATGTATACGCTGGTGCAGTTTGCGCTGGCTATTGTTGGTGAGTGTATAGAACAAACCAGTGCTTTACGATTCGATCGAAGGCCTCCACTTTTTTTGCCAGCTTCACTCATACTTCCCAATTCAAACAGCACAACCAAAAATCGTCGAGCACATGGACTCACTGCCATCATGGGCTCCAACAATGGGAGCTTCGTACCTCCTCTTGTGTCTCACATCCATAGGACGGTTATTTGATAACTGGAAGTACGCTTATCATTTAGAGATATTCAAATTGGTGGTTGGTTGTGGTCTTGCTCGGTATTTGGTGGCGAAAGGTGGACAGCAGTATGATAAGCTGAGGAAGATTGTTGATAGTGTTGCTATTGTTTCTTCAGTGTATGTTTTGACGCATGGGTATTTGGCTGCTCGGCAAAGTAAGAGGGAGGTGGAGGATAGAAAGAGCCACTAATCTGGCTGATACTTTATGGTGGTCGTGTTGGTGGAGTTTCTTGAATTTAAATTTGATTCAAGTTGCGTGTGTCATGATGAGGCTGTTTCTTGTAAACAATTCTCTCTGAATTCTGGCGCTTTTCTAAGTTTACTTCTATCTTTCATAAGCTACAAGCATTCACAAATATACGTTTGTTATTACGGTGATTGTTTTTCTCGACATGGTGTGGATATTTCAACCCAAGTAGTGCCCTCCCGTGCAAACCTACTAGTTGGATTTATTCTTCTCATATTCTCCTCCCTTGCATCTTGCGGCATCATCGTTTGCAATACTATTTACATCCTTCAACTACGACCGACTTTCAGAGACACCGAGTCATCGAAGATTGGCTTACGATTGGTAGCAGTGGCGACACGATCACGTAAGAATCTTTGGATTACAGTGACATTTCTATGTGGAGCATTCTCGGCGAGAGTGCCAAAGAATCTGGCTTCTATATCTCCACTGATAGCCAAAGCGGGAGATGTTGCAGGCCTGAGACCCATAGCAGATACTACTACGTTTCCTGAAACGAGCGACTTTCCATCTCCGGACTGCATTATGACTTTTATGAAGACACTCTAGTTGTCCGATTGTAAAACGTCTCTAGTTGGCAATGCTCTCACTTAACGGCACCACATTGCATCAACACCCATCAAACACGAGCGACTTTCAGAGATACTGAGTCACTAAAGTTGAGCTTACTACTAGTAGCGGCTGCTACACGATCACATAAGAATTTTCGGGTTGCAACGACTCCTTCTGGAGCACTGTCGGTAAGTGCACCCACAAATGCCATTTCCACCTCTCCACCAATCGTCAACTTGGGCGATGTTGATGGTCTGAAAGCCATAGCGCTGACAATTACGTTTCCAGATGATGGCAATATACTGTTCTCAGCCCAGAGTGAGATAGAAAGTGTCTCGAGACGTTCCATACGGCCAATTATTGTTAATAATGGAGCGTCGGTAATGGGGAGATCGATGGCTGTTATCTGAAGGTGTGATACGTTTGGGAATAGTTTAGGAAACACGGCGACTTTAGCTTCTATGTCCTGAGTCCAGATATCGATGCTAAGCCTCTTTAGGGAGTGGAAAGGTTCCGATCTGTCGAGGAGACCACTATTTACCACATCAGGGCCTAAAAGCTGAAGGGTTTCTAGTTGCTTAAACATATGTTTGAGGAAGAGCCCTTGTGGAAGTAGTGCTGGGGTGAAGAACGAAAGAGTTTTCAATGAGTTGACGCTGGCTTCAAGTACTCCAGAGTAACCTATCAAACGAGACTATTAGGACTTGTGTTTTGGATTAACGCGAGGACGCTGCACAACTTACTTTCTGGTTGCAGACCTTCCACGTTACAACACTGCAGCGATACCAATGGACGAGCCGGGAATACAAAGCCAGACGATGCAGAGATGGCATCATAGAAGGTGATTGCGTTCAGATTCTCAAAGGCATCGATGGTTGCACTGGCATTTCCAGGGAGGTGTCCAATATGCTTCAATTCCAATTTCCCCAAGGAGGATTTACTACCAGCAAGCAAAGCATCCAAAGTGACTTCGTTGACTTCAGCATCATGAGCAATAAACTCAGTTAGCTTCCACTGCCGAAGAGCAGCGACTATTCCAGATACATCCACATGTTTGCAAAGAACATGAAGAGTGATTATGTTGCGATGGGTGGATGTAAACTCGAGCCATTCATTCTCAGCCCAGCCGGAGGCGACTTGATGACTGCCCTCAACTAGCTGCAGTTTTACGAGCCCTTCCGAGACCGATGACAAGGCTGGCAGATATTCTGTTCTGATGCATAGTCTCTTGAGATTGGTGCAGTTGGAGAGGATTTTGCTTACGAATTTGATGGCAGCCGGGTTTGCATACATGACTTGGTCAATATCTGACAAGTCCAGATCCTTGACGAGGGGGAAGACCTCTTGACGGTACATTGTTGGCGAAGAAGTTTGCAGCATGCATTTGGCAGACCTTGCAAAGCTTTTCGTTGCCTTTAGGCTTCTGTAGAGTTTCTTTACAGCGGCTTCGCTCCAGCCTTTAGAGATCAGCGACATTGCGTGTAAAGTTTCTTGGTTTGTTGTCCAGTCAGCAATACAGTGCAAGACGTCCAATGGCAACCGAGGAATAATGGTCTCCATGGTTTATGTTTGGCTTATGGTGGCCTGCGATTTAATTAACTACGGATTGTCCTTAGTAAGGGTACTGTAGTATATAAATGATATCTGGTATGTTCTAATGCGATGCGAGAAGTCCGGTGGTCCATCTTCGTGGTTCATCGTGTTGCGATGAATGAATACTGCTGTATGAATGAATATTAAGGGAAGCGAATCAGATTTGTGCTGCGATTCATTAATACTACCAACTTACGACTTTCTGAAGACAATCAAAGGCAACTATACGTACCATCATAGATGGAAGTTCGATATCCCAACGCTACTTGAAACCGACCGTCTTTCAAATGACTCTGGATTTCTTGCAATTGTGTTGATTCATATTATTTGAATGCCCTCACGTTTCAGTAGTAAAAGGAGCACTTCAAATACACAGATCAGTGAGTTTATAGGCTGAAAATGACTTAGGTCTCTTCCTTCTCAATGTATTGACAAAAAATGCGTACCAAGGACTAAGCAGTTCTTGGACGTCACGACGTTGTGGCAACATTCAGACATCCGCGCACGCAACGAAATCTGGAATACGTTCTACTGGCGTTCTACAATACAATAGTAATCCTTTCTTTAATTATTCTTCACTACCTGCTGACACTCCTGGCAATGGGGATGTACGTGCGAATTCGGAAAGTGTATATTTATAGGAACAAAACAAATCTACAAATAATATCTTCTTCTCGTTTTTCTGTCTTTGATGAGAGGTCCTATGTTGGTTTCTTGTATTATATATCGGTAGCGTGTGTTGGTACGTATCGCAAATGCAAAGTGGGAGTTGTTTGATATCTGTACAATCTAATAGTCTAGCTAATCGTCGATGATGGTGACTTCTTGTTCTGGTTGTTCCTGCGAGAAACAAGCACAAGACAATCGAGTGAGCAACATGTAACAAACAAAACTGATGAAGTTCTGTGTGCATACGTGTGCCAACATTTCAACGATTAGTCGAGTTGGCATGAAATGACACTCACTTTGTACCATTCCACATAATTGTCAATGAGAGTAGGCCAGGCACTTGACGAGTCGTAACCAGACAGGTCGCCTTTAATCGTTTTGCTGAATTCAAGCCAGTTCGACCATTGATCCTTGTTTATGACTTTAACGGGGTGCATCGTTGTCAAGTATGTGATAAAGGAATTGACGTGATGAAATCTACCAGTGGAGATGTTTGATGTATCAGTGTCTGTTGTGAAGGAGTGATAACCATGAACCAAATTCATTGCAATTGGGCAACAAGGTACCTTCTGGAGGACATCATCAACTTCCATAAGGAGGTAGCAATCTCGACATCCAAGCACTTTGGGGGTGTGATTCCATCTGTTGCCTTTGCCCAATCAAAAGTCCAAGAGTAGATGCTTTTGAAGAATGTTGGATCATCGAGCTCCTTTTCGAATGTTGCTAGCTTCCTTTTGAGTTTTGGTACGCTATCACAACTAACGTTGCCGAGAGAGTCAGAGTGCGGCTTGTATAGACAGTCGCGAGAAGCAGCAAGGTATAACAAGAAACAGAGTATGGAAAGTGATGACTTACTCGAGTTCTTTCATTCCATCCATCCATGCATCCTTTTGAAAGAAGCCCATTCGTCGAGCTTTCATTTTGTTTGCCAGAACGAGGACCTTGACAGATTCTGGAGACACATCCAACTCCTCGCAAAGCCTATGGTGAGTAGTGACGGGATCAGTACATGAGATAATGAGTTCTTTAGCGCGACACTAGTCTAGTTTCCGTGCACTCCTCAGTCGACAGTCGCACTCCGAGACTCACCTCACGATTCCAGCAGGACCCATAGCACCATCCTCATCTTCATCTCGGTACTGGTCAAACCATTTCGAGCATACGTTAGAGTCCCATTTTGTGTCTATTGTTCTGCTTACTCTGCAGGCAGGAGAGACCAAAGTGTTTTGAATGAGATGATGATCAGTGTGAATGACAAGTACACAGCAGGAAGATCAACATACATAGTCTTCTTGGGTGGAGCAGGAATAGGAGCAGCGGCTGCAGCAGCAGCATCCTTTTCTGCTTTGACTCGAGCTTTTTTCTGGGCAACAGTCTCTTTTGGACCAACTGATGCTTTGGTCGCTTTCCTTTTTGGAGGCATTTCTAATTGAGAAGGCATTTGATTAGAGTGCGTTTTGTACTGGGAAACAAATGCAGAAATCGAAGTCCAAATTGAAGAATGTGATGTTGAATGTTGGGGCCGAGAGATCCATGTAGACAGTAACAAAGACAACGGAATTGAGCGAGATATATTGATCTCGACTAGGATACTTGTCTTGCCCTTGTCGTTGCACACGCCAACCAAGCAACCAACCTGCGATGTGCTCCTTCCTTCCAAAACCGAGCTTCATCAAAGCAGCAGCAACTTACGTGGAGAATGGATGACTGTGTAAGCAGGTCCTCGTAGTAGACCTGTATACTATAAGTGACTGTTTCTCCTTTGCTTTACTTTGCTTGCTCGTCGTTGATCGTTCTCAAAACTTTCATGATGGAAGTACAAGGCACCGAGATAGTGATATGCGGTATGGGCGGACCGAATAGTGAGAACGTGTAATTCTATATTTTTGTAGCACTGTCTCTAGTCCTCACACGTCGCCTTGGTCTGTTCATGGAGCAGCCTGTCAAAGTGGCGATGTTTGGATTCTTTCCGAGAGTGAAGTGACATAATATGATTATTCGACGCGTCAAGTAGCTTTATATCATGACATTTAATTTGATCTGTTCGTTCTTCTATACGATATGCGATTCGAATTGACATGGCACTTGTCTGCAAAACAATTGTACTTTGGCGAGGATGACGTCTCTGATGGAACTAGCCAAGGCCAAGCGCGAACTGCCTTCAAAGGAAGCGGCTCTTTTCAAAGCTATCCTTGTATGTGGCTCTCCGTTGTTCGCAGCTCTGGATGCAAGCTTGTTTTTCACTGTTCTGACCTGGTTTTTTGACTTAGAAATTCTACGAGCACAAGCAATACAAGAAGGGCCTTAAATCTTCAGACCAGATTCTACGCAAGTTCCCAGACCATGGAGGTATACAACTTGCCCCGCATCGGCATTGTGCAAATGTTGAAGCATGCCATTCATCACTTGGAAGCTTACTATTTGCCCATCACTCGACATAGAAACACTCGCAATGAAGGGTCTGTTTTGCTACCATCTAGACAGAAAAGAAGATGGTCACGAATACATCAAAAAGGGTCTGAAAAACGACCTCACCAGTCATATATGTACGCATTAAAGCACGTCAAATGCCAAACTGCTGACTAACGCCACGGATCTTACTGCAAAGGTTGGCACGTGTATGGGCTGCTGTATCGTGGAGACAAGAACTATGAAGAAGCTGTCAAGTGCTACAGCCATGCACTCAAATATGACAAGGAAAACATTCAAATCATCAAGGACTACTCATTACTACAGATACACATGAGAAACTATGAAGGCTACAATGTATGTAATTGGATAGCGTATTGACGAATGGTGTGAGAACGACGTCGGCGAAGAAAAGCCTACCAAAAGGCTATGATCAAGCGACCTCGACTCGTTTGTTTCGTGACCAAACAACATGGGCCAAAAACATTGGCCTACCTGAACCACGATCACATACTCCAGCTTCGTGGTCTCATGCTTCTCATTCTTAGGAAACAAGGCATCACTTACTCGCGTTGAAGCCTTCGAATAAGCAGTATTGGGTGGGACTGGCTATATCGTATCACATGTTACAAAAGTATGATACTGCTGTGAAAGTTCTGACCGATTGGTCTGACTCTGTCAAGGTAAATATGCAAGTGTCTAGCATGAGCCCTCGTTTATGTCGTAAGCGATCTGCCACGTCAAACGTATGGGGAAGCTAGTGTAGCAATGTGCTACCTCAATCACGGAGGCCACGGGTCGGACATATCGCAGCTTGTTGCGGGTAGCCCTTTTGTCTACAAAGAAGTGCTTACGACATGGTCGAACCTCCTAGACCTCTTTGTTACAGGTGTGCAACCTTGTTTTTTGGCTCACTCTCGACTGATTATGTAGGAATCAGGAGAAGAAGACCACGCAACGCTATACGAGAATTCGGAAATGTATTTGTATCGAAACACGATTATTGAAGAATCAGGAGATTATAGCACCGCATTAGATGACTTGTACCAGATTGGATCCAAGGTTATTGACAAGAAGGCGTTCAAAGAGACAAGAGGTAATGGATATGTATCTCAGATCACAGACGACTTATTAATCAATCTGACGTCTATCTTTTTGCTACTTAGCACGATTGCTGCTGAAGTCAGGCAAAAAGCCCGAAGCCGAACAAGTATATAGATCACTAGTAAAGGAGAATCCAGATTGTTTACCGTATCTGGAAGGATTACAAGCGTGTCTGTCTTTATCTGGAGGTAGGAGGGAACTTTTGAATCCTCAAGAGGCACGAAAAACCTGCAAATCTGACCAATCTGACATATCGTGTGCGCTCTAGATGTATCGGAACATCAAAAGGAACAGATTCTAAAGTTGTATGATGAACTGGCCCAGCAGTATAAGCGCTCGAATCTCATCAAAAGAATGCCAATGAAGTACCTGGATGGTAATGAACAAAGACAGACGTATTCATCCATGGATCATAAGCAGAATAATGATGATTCGTTTTGCTAGGTGAGAAGTTCAGGGAAGCCATGGACAAGTACATGAGGCCTTTCTTCCGGAAAGGTGTTCCTTCGCTCTTTGTCAGTAATAAACCATTATACCAGAACGCCTCGCATCTTCAAATCATTGAAGAGCTGGTTATTGGGTATCAAGCGTCGTTGAAAGCTTCTGGTCACTTCGAGAGAGAAGCAGGTTAGAATAAATAACCATTGCTCACGCTGAGTGATATTTTGTTTTCGCTGTCTAATTTGTTTATTCTTACCAGAAGGAGACAAGGAGCCAGCAACAGCATATCTATGGGTCTTGTATTATTTAGCGCAGCATTACGACTATAGGGGTGAAATATCGAGAGCATTGGAGATCATAAACGAGGCTATTGCACATACCCCAACGTTAGTAGAGCTGTACATGACTAAGGCCAGAATCTACAAGGTATGCATATGCTAGCTACTTGACTTTTTCTGCTCGCTTGTGGATTTGCATCAGTACAGTTGACCGACACGCTGACTTTAGCATGCCGGAGACCCAATTACTGCTTCTGCCGCCATGAATGAAGCACGTGAATTAGATTTACAGGATCGATTCGTCAATTCCAAGTGTACCAAGTATATGCTTCGAGCTGATCAAATAGCAGAAGCTGAAAAGACGATTGCTTTATTCACCCGGGTAAGCATCCGCAGATTAGGCATAGTTTTCTAGCCAGATGCTCAAACCGCTAATTCATGGGCTACAAATGCTGTGTTGCCAACAGAGCAACATTCAAAAGCCCAATTTTAGGATTGTTTTGCTCACATCTTCCCACATTCCACAGAGTGACTCAACAGATCCATTGGCAGATCTAGTAGAAATGCAAGCCATGTGGTTTGCTTTAGAAACTGGCGCAAGTTATGTGAGACAAAAGCAATATGGGCGAGGTTTGAAGAGGTATCATCAACTTGAGAAGGTAAAATTCTGATGCTGTGAATGTCGTCCATCACAATGACTGCGATAGTTTTTACTCGTCGCAAAAGCTCACAATCCCCCTCTCGCTTTCTCTTCTAGCACTTTATAGATATAGTCGATGATCAGTTTGACTTCCATTCCTACTGTTTACGTAAAATGACTCTTCGGTCTTATATTGATCTGTTGCGAGTTGAGGATGGAATTAAAGGACATGAATACTATGTGCGGGGTGCTACTGCTGCTGTTAAAGTGTATATGCATCTGTATGATGCACCCAAGAATTCAGATGATGAGAAGGAGAGTGAAGACTATGGTAAGTCTTGAGTCAAACATAGACTCTTGAATTTTTTGTTTGGGTCATAGCAGTGTCTAATCCCTTTGGACACTAGCCAATATGTCTGCAGCAGATCGTAAGAAAGCACAACGTAAAGCCCGTAAAGCGGAACTGAAATCTGCTGAGCCAGCTCCAGCAGCTGTGGCAGTCGCACCCAAAGATGCCAAGGATAAAGATAAAAAGCCAGCTAAAGTGGATGATGATATTGACGGTGCTAAATTGGTTAATGTGCCTGATGTTTTAGCTGAAGCTACCAAGTTTTTGAAGGGTTTATTGGATATGGCTTCTAAGAGGGTTGATTGTCAGTTGTTGGGTGTTGAGGTTTATTTGAGGAAAAGTGAGTTTGTGCAATTTGTATTTCATCGGGGGCCATCACTTTTCTCGCTTTTTTTTCGCAACCAGTTCTGATTCTTAACGACGATGTTATTAGAAAAATATCTATTGGCATTACGGTGTCTTTTAAAGGCTCATGAACTAGACTCTACACATCCCGAATTGCATCGTAATATGGTCAGGTTCCATAGAGAAGGTCAGTTGAAGAACATTCTTGCATAGCAGGTTTCCGCTTTTTTGGGCCTGACAATTTCGACCAACTAATCTTTGTGCCATCGCCACTAGTTCACGCAACAGAACTGGATCCATCAACCAAAGAAGTCGTCACCACCGAAATGGCACCACTATACAAAGACAAGGCCGACTTGAAACAAGCTAATTTAGACTATTACAAAAAATTCCAATCTTCTCCACCACATGTTGTTGCAGCAGCTCAAGTGGCTGTCATGTTGGAAGAACCTAAAAAGGAGGAAATTGTTGCATGGATTTCGAAATTGGATTTCAAGACTTGTGGCAAGTCGTTTAGTATACCGGTATGTTGTGATGCGCCGTCGACGCGTGATCATTTGCCAACCCCCGGGTTTTTTAACTCACACCTTTTCTTTTCTTTACACAGCTTGTAACTCAAACAATTGATTTCCTAAAGTTGACGATGAAACAAGAGCAAGCAGCTCAAGATCTGTTGAAGCGAGCAAGAGAGTATTATCCTCTTGCGCTTGCTTTCAAGCAGTAAATTCCAAAGGAAACAAGGAGTGGGGGAAAGGTTTTTGTAGTAGTTAGTGCTAGTAAAGTGTAGTTAGCATAGTACAACTGTAACACTTTTTGATCCTCTTTTCTCACAACAATGACGACGTTTCATAAAATCAATACTGAAGTTAAGTTTTGACACAAAAAAAAAAAAAAATTGCAGTGCCATGATAGCCGATTGACTGTGCGATGCCGCTTTACTCAATGACTTTAAGTAGACTTTATATTACAGTGTCAAGATTTGTGTGCAATCCTACAGGTTGAGCTGTCGTCTTATAAAAGAAGCAAGGCGAACGTCCCTGGGCCAAACAAACGACGTAACACGGCCTCTGCTTCCAGCTCTAGCTGTTCGACCTACTCGATGTAGGTAATCTTGCATGGATGCTGGGAAGTCGTACAGTATAACATGATCCTACGAAATGTGATTTTGGTGAGAACAAAGAAAGTACGAAATAGGACTTGATTGTGCACACCACATACCACATCTGTAGTATCCAGTCCTCTAGACGCTATATCCGTAGCAACCAACACCTTAAACCCTACAGCTTCCCTAAACTCTTCTACAACCTTCATCCTCTCCCGACTCTCCAAGTCCGAATGCAAGACCTGAACAGCATTCGCATTGTATCCCGACTTTATCAAGAATTTCTGGATGGTGAAACATGCCATTCGAGTATTTACAAATATAAGGACATGCTGTGGCGTCGCATTTGATTTCGAAATGTCCTTGACGATTTCGTTGAGTGTGTGGCCAGCCATGCTTTTAGACTCAATGTTTACGAATCGTTGCGACAAGGTCGGTACTGTTTTGTGTAGGCGTGGAGTCACGACTCGGACTAGGGTGGGGTACTCGTCGAGCAGTTTAGCGGATACAGATCGGGGTAGTGTGGCTGATACGAATATCGGTTTTACGTTATAGTGGTTTATGGATGCTAGTATTCCTTTTAATTCAGTGTCGAAGCCTTGCTTGTCGTCGAGGAGCGAGTCTGCTTCATCTACAACACAGAATTTTACTTTGGACAGTGATAATAATCCATCATTGACGAGACGTGCTAGTGTGCCTGCTGTACTCATTATTATATCCACCGGTTGTTGCAGAGACTCGTTGACACGATCATGGGATAATGCACTGGTTAGTGCTACTGTGCGTAGTTTGATGGTGTGGGACATGAGAGCTGCTACATTACGTACTTGGAAGACCAGTTCTCGGGTTGGGAGTATTATAATTGCTCGTGGATGGCGCGGTTTGAATACAGGCCGTGGTGATGCGATGTGATTGGAGTGTTCTGTAGGTTTTATAGTAGTTGTACCATCAATGTCAGGATTAGTGGGTCCTAAAATCGTATCAATCGTGGAGGCGATCTCTGCAGTCTCAGCACTACTATCTACTACTGCATCCTTTTTTTCTTCTTGCTCCTGCTGCTGTTTCATCAACATCTTTTCTTCAGCCTTCAACATATTCATCACAGGCGCCAAATACGCTACAGTCTTTCCAGATCCAGTTTCAGCAGCACATAACACGCCATCTCCATGGTTTGCCAGGATAACAGGTATAGCTAAAGATTGTGGTGCAGTCGGCTTCCTAAACCCAAGAGATATCGTAATGGCTTCCAAAACTTCAGGTTCCAGTCCCATATCTTGGAATTTAGCTTTGCCTGTTGCTGCTGTTTCTTGACTGCTGACTACCGTTTCGTCTAATCCGGAATCTGATATGGGTTGATTGATTTCAACTATGATACCTTTGGGGATGTCGTCTTCAAGTTGTTGGCTGTTAAATGGTTGTTCATCAACTTGTGCTGGCTGTTTAGATCTTCGTTTGACTCGTCCACGTGCTTCCCATTTAGGACTATTGTTGCTGGATTGCGTACCACGTTCAGCAAACGGAGGATTTGATCTAGGTATATCTTCTAGCTGAGTCTCAAAACCATTATGAGATGGTATTCTACGTTCAGCAAACGAGCGACTACGCCCATCATCTTGCCGAGCCTCAAATCTATTACCAGAAGGCATACCACGTTCAGAAAACGAGAGACTAGGTCGTTCATCCCGCTGACTCTTAAACCTATTACCAGTGGGCATACCACGTTCAGCAAACGGGCGGCTCGGTCTATATCCATCACATTGCTGACTCTCAAATCTACTACTAGATCCCATGCCACGTTCAGCATACGAGCGACTGGATCTATCATCCTGCGCACGCTCAAATCCACCACTAGATGGCACACCACGCTCAACGAACGAGCGACTAGGTCTAGATCCATCCCCTTGCTGACCTTCAAATCTTTTCTTCACTGGTGCACGCTGGTACGAATCACCCCCACCAGCACCTCCAAACCGTGATCCACCTCTAAAAGCCTCTCCATTGCGTGCATCGTATCTCGGTTTACTTGATGTATCACCATTATATCTCTGCCTCGAGTCTGATTGCACACGTTCACCATCATCGAGTCTGAATCTCGATGGTATGACTAGATTGTTGTGTTTGTTGCCTCCTTGACGAGGAGGGCGACGCGGCGGTGATTTAAATTTGGAAGTGTAGCCTCCTCCTGATGGTCGATTGTTGCTTGGTTTGCTCTTGTTGAATGTTGCAAATGTTCGTTGTGATGGTACTGCTCCAGATGGGAATCTAGTTAATATTCGATGCATTTTCATGCTTTCTGGATGGCGCAGAAGCCGTAACAGTGTAGCTTGAACAGATCTGCACTCCATGTTGGTCAAATGTTCTGAGTAGTCGGACTTGAAGAAAATATCGCAACTTGGACGAGGACACGTTATTTCCGAGGCTTGACAAGGACGAGATTGTGGTTTTACTCTCAAGAAATTTAATCTAGTGCTTGTACTCGTATGCGATCGCCTATTAAAATGACCTTAGATCAAGAGCAGAAACAGAAGCATTGTGTTCTCCCATTTTTCTTAAAGAAATAAGCGAATTTATTCAAAAGGGTTGAGCGTTTAGTATTTATAGCAAATCATTCTCCTATATAATATCCTTGGCTTGGTCGCCCATTCGATTTTGATTCTACAGTTATGTCCAAGCTTATAGTTTGATAATCAGGACGTGATAGAAGAGTACCTTCTGGTAGTGCCACTCGTTTGAGATATAGACTCTTGAGATTTCGAAATCGTTTCATGGCATTATTATGATCGACTTTGATAATACAGTTTCCCAACACCAAGGTCTCGAGAGAATCATGGCTATGTTGAGACAACGTGATCATAAAGCCTTCATGTCTTGAATGCTGAAAACCTTACCACCTTCAGCTCCCAGCGTTCCAGTGCTCTATTCACAATGATGATGTCGCGAGGCTTTGCGAGACAAACCAATCTATTGCAGGGTGTCCTTTCGCAAAGTAGGTGAAATCGTCCTAATTCCATTCTGCGTTCAGATTTTCATCAAACCATCGGAGCTCAGTCACGCTTGGTTGGACAAAATGGAGTAGGGGCAACCATCGCGTGCCAATACCAAGAGACTTCAAATTCAAGCAGTCCTGCAACAAGTTACTTATGATGAAGTCCGTTTCCATATCGAGAGAGACGATATTATCAAGTAGAGATAGTGTCTGTACGTGTCCCAGGGGTCTTTGAGATGGTCCTGGCGATTTTATTATTCGTATCATCCAATTGAGGGATTCGAAGAATCTGGCAGTGGGGATCAGATGCTATCACAAAGGGAAAAGTGTCACGCGAGAGAATTTCATGGCCAATCAGCGTCACAAAAGAGAAATACACACCTTATATAGTCTTGGTACTACGACCTCATTCCACTCTTTACATACCAGCGACAAATAAGAGAGCAATTGTTCACTCATGTTTTCAGTGATGCGAGATAAGATTTCAGGAGGCAGGTTAGGAATCACCATATTGTTCCAAAATGATTTCAAGAACCGTGAATTGACTTGATTTCACTTGCCACAAAAGATACGGCATCAGATTCCTAGAAGCGATTGGTGTGCGCAAAATGTGAGCAATAGTAGAATCAAAAGGACCAATTTAACAGCAACAAGAATCAAAGGACACAACGGCAACTAATCTTCATATCAGAGATGTTCATGTTTGCTTTCACCGTATTGTTTCGAGGTTGGAATCTCTGGGTGCAAGTTCAAAGGTGGTGACCAGCCTGTTCACGACTTTGAGAGTACGTTAGAAGCAAAAGCAAACAAAGACTCTTGGTTCTTGAAGTACAATGTCCCTGTTGCCAAAACTCTGTTCTCTTAAAACTTGAGATTTTCAAGAAAAGCACTTGTTCGAGGAAGAGAGGGTTGTACGAGGGAACGAAGTGAACTTCAACCTCCTTTATTCATGCGTACACACAGGATACAGGCTCCATCATCGAATCCAAATAATGCGACATGCTAACATTTCTTGAGCAAAAGAAGTGTGTCATAGAATTGTCCTGTTGCGTTTCAAATTTTTACACGGTATCATTAAGCACCGGGGTTGACTCTTCCATTTCAACTGTATCATCAACAAGTTCCTCTTCTTCAGCTTCAGGTTGGCCATCCTCATCAACCTCAGAAGGTTCTTGCGTTGATGCTTCATCAAACAGATCTTTACGTCTCTTTCTGGCTTGTACGGCCTGTTCTCGTAGTGAAAGAGACACTCGCAGCCAGTGATACATAGCTTGTATAGGCTTGGATGTTTGGCGATCACCTTTTGGAATGGCTGTTCAGACAGAAAAGGAAAAGTGTCAGACCTGGTACAAATTCACAAATGCGTAATTTTACGGTCGATACTTACTTGCAAGCACTTTGGCAATCCTCTTGAATCTTATTTTCTTTTGAAGACTTGTTGGATCGTAAGAAATAATCTTGGTCAACAGTTCATGGTTGATGTGCTTTAGAGTCTCTTGCCAGGTTTTAACTAGGTTGCCAAAAAACGAGAATGCTAGCATGAACTATGCGATCTCTCAAACTTGACGACCGTGTCAAACGTAGTCCACCAACATACCCTCTTTTGGCTTCTTGCCAAACACGTACAACACAGCTTTACAGATCTTGTGAACGGTTGCGGGTGGTCGTCGATATGACCTCAGCTCTGCTAACGATTTCGAGTCCAGTCCACTCAAGACGCTTCGAATAGACGACAGCATCAACTTTCCAAACAGAAGGTTTGTCGTGGCAGTCTGATCAATGTCATCAGCATCTATTGTAAAAATTAGTGTCAAAAAACATTGCAAAGTTCTCAGACGAATCTTTTTGCATACCCAATCCAGTCTTGTCTTGAAGAGCACCAAATCCAACTGAGCTCAACATATTCAACCCATTAGAGAAGATGCTTGCTACATGCTGCACATCATCCAGGTCATCTGTGCCGACTCTTTCACTCTCACTGGCTGTTTCAGGTCGAACTGAAATGATTGCAACGGTAACTCCGTGTCCATCACCCACAGGAATAGCAGTAACAACTTTTCCATTTGACGACCCTTCAGAGGCTGATTTGCTAGTCATGGCTGCAAACAAGTAGCTCCTGTGTACGATAAGAAGGTTGAGATCCGCAGCAATATATTGGAATGTGTGATACAAAGCTTTCAGAGGTTTCTTTTTGCACGCTACTTACGTTTCCGGATTGTTTTCAACTGCAACAAGTTCAAATGGCGACTCAGCCAGGTAAGGGGATTCCACTGGTGCAGCTTGATTCTGTAAAGGCTTTGCCAAGTACAAGGAAGGTCTAGATTGAAAGTAGTCTGCAATGTACAACTCTGCTTTGACATTGCTCTTCTCGGTTGTGTATTTGACCGAAGCATCACCAAGGATCAGAGCCTTTTGCCGTGAGTCATAAACTGTGATTGATGTCGCGAGAGCTTTAACGGCGGCCTAAGTTGATGTTGAGAGTCAAGAGTGGCCATAAGCCTTTACAAGCCAAGATATTTGTTTCAGCTTACCTCAAAAAATTCAATTTCACTAGCACTCTTCAAATTCAAATGCAAATGCAAGACACCCAAGACACGTTCCAGTCCAATACGGAGCAACGCCCCGTCAGCTGATACTTGCTTTCCAGAACTCACGACTTGATATTCAACAGCCTTTTCATCCAATGTCTGACCACACAATTCACCAGCAACTACTCTCAGCACAGCAATAGGTACAACGACATCCCCGTCTTTCTTGGAAGACGATTCCAAAAGCGAGATACTAGCATGGTCGGGCAGTCTCATCAAGGTCATTGCTTTTGTGCATAGAGCTGATATAGAAGGTATAGTCACATCATGACCCAAGTCTATAATTGACTGAATTATGGCTGCTTCGTTGACAGACGGCTTCTGAACGGTGGGCTCAGCAGCTACAACCGGTGCTTCGGGTTTCGTTACGGCAGCAAGTTTCGGTGCAAGAGCCTTTTCTGCAGCTGCTGACTGTGGCGTTTCTACTACGTGCTCGACTACAGCAGCTTCTTTTACACGAGTGACATTTTTCTTAGCCTTGAGAGGAGCAAAGGTTGATTCGAAGCGACTCAAACTATATTTTAACATTGTTGGACCGACTGCTGAAGCTAATTGTCTTGCAAAACTCCTGAATTCTTGTTCGACATCTTGTTCATCGGCATATACCTTGACGTTAGAATCCCAGACAGATGTGATTACATTCTTCAGCTCTGCATTGAATCTTGATGCTGCTTTGCCAACCAGATCTGAGGTCTTGACACGCCATTGCCTGCGTCCATCAGCTGTCATGGTATCACAATCCGCAAACGAAGGCATCAGATCAATAAACTGATTGTAAGTTCGTAGCATGTCTTTTGATTCTGCTTGCACTCGAAGGCCGACCATATCCAGAAAGTCGGCGACCATACCATCACTCCAATCGTTAGCAGCACTACATGTTGCCAACAGATCAGCAAAGCTGGATATGTCGAATCTGGCCTCCGCCATAGATTTGGCAAGCTGGTTTCGTAAAACTGGAACCGCTGCTTGGAGTTGAGAATCCATCTGCACTTGAAGCGAGTCTTCTGCCGAAGCAATCAAGTCTAGAAGCTCTTGTTGTCCAAAAGACCCATCAGGTCTCCATAACTTTGATGCCCAACTTTCTAGGTGCGTTTTTGCGGTTGCAGTGATGGTTTTCGTTCTACTGGCCAAGAGTTCTCCACGTAAACGCTCTTGCTCGATACGCTGTTTACGAGCATTCTCTTTACTTTCGGCTTCATCTCGTTCATGTTTCTTTCGTTGAGATTCGTCGTTCAATGCTCGAGCGACTTCTGCAACCTCTTCGGTATACTTTGACGATCCAAGATTGTTGTGTTTGGGATTGTTCCTAAACAAGAATTGAGCTAACGAAGAGGATTCTTATTAGTTGATATTCGAGAACGATGCTGCAAAAAAGACGAAAATGTACAAACCTAGATAGATTTCGGGATTGAAGTGCTCGTATTTGCCGGGTGTAGCGTCAAAACCAGTTACAGTAGGCAAAATTTTGGTAGTGGAGGGAACAAGCAGGTTCTTGCGTTCAGCTTCGATGCATAATTTTTCCAATGCAACAATCAGAGTTGGAATGACATTGGCCACGAGATATGCACGTTCTTCTACGTCTGTGACGTTGCGGAGCCATTCTTGAGCCAATTCCAAATGCACTTGCTTTGCTGCCCTAGTTCGTTTAGCGGCCGCCTGAACTATATCATCTTGGTCGAGATCACCACCTAATTTCAGTAGGATTTTATGTAGATTCGAGTGGGCGTCGTGACTATTTTCAGCAGCCAATGCAGCTTGGGGTGCCTCTACCAAGACATAGTCCACCTTTTCCATGATGAAGCTTAGATTACAGCGGTTAGCGGTTAGTGCAGAAAATTAGATTGTCTTCTGCGCAGAAACGTACCATGCGGTCGCAGTACGTCGAAATACCAAAGTAGTATCCAATTGTATCTTCAACACGTTCAGATAATAGATTCGACCTTATATAGTGGGATGGCCGACCTTTCGTGTATGAACAAATTTTCACATTATGCAGAACCATCGCCATTGATCCAACGCGTTTAGTCGACGTTCGAACTCTAGAAAACGAATTTAAAGAGGTTTTAAGTGGTATTTGTTATTGATGCGAACGTGTGAAAGTGTATACTGATCTAAAAGCACACTCTCTTTCTTGAGAAAAAAAAACGCATCTACATTTTGATGGAAATGGCAACTGAAGGGTGGAGTTGGCGCGAGTATGCTTTAGGCACGACATTAGCTGTAGCTGTCGCTTCTGCTTCTTATCTGGTATACTTTGACTACAAGCGACGAAATGATGTCCAATTCAGAAAGACATTGAGTAAGTGCTAGTTGCTCTTGTTGAGGTCAATCGAGACGAAGGACTGCAGCTCGTACTTTCATTAAATTGATGATTTTGTCTCTATCCGTTCTTCAATCGCTTGCAATCGTTTCATTTAAGCTCTCAGGGCAACATTTAACACGTCTCCTTTTTTTTGGTCACTATCCTTAGAAAGGCAGAAGAAGGCACTTATGAAGGTCCAAGCTGAAGAGGAAGCTGCTAGGAGTAGAGGACGTGCTGCTACTGCTGGAGGTTCTTCAGATGATGCCGATAAGATACCAACCAATGTCGAAGAAAAGGAAAAGTACTTTATGGACCAATTACAATCTGGTGAAATATTGTATCGCAAAGGTATGCAGAACTATCGCATTGAGACCTGAAACGTGATCAAAGACAGAGCTGGTCGTGGTTTTGAAGATTCGCGAACTGGGATTCGAGATGATTGTGCCAACACTCCTTTTTTGCCTTTTATCACATCCTAACCTCAAGACCTTGCTTAGGTCCAGCACACTACCAAGCTGCTGCTGCCTGCTTCATGAGGGCCATGAAGGTGTATCCACAACCACTCGAACTCATTAGTCTCTTCCAAAAATCTCTCCCTGAACCCGTCTTCCAAATCCTAATGGAAATGATGTCTGCTGATGTACGTGAAGCTGAAAGTCAGCAATTAAAATCAGAAACTAGAGGAGGTAGATCCGCATCATCATCAACTTCTCCAACTCGTCCTGAGGGCGACAGACGTAGGTCTAGCCTCAGTAGTGCTGCTAGAGCTCGTAATGAGGAAATAAGAGCTACTGAAGCAGCTGTGGAAGAACTTCTTCAAGAATTAATGGGTGACGATGGTGATGAGGGAGAATGGGAGGATGAAGCGCAAATTGAAGAGTTAGAATAGAGTGTCTTAGTCAGTTTCTTTATACATATCATACTTTCCATTGGCATCGTAACAACAATGTGCACTATTGCGTGCTTTGTTGGGTGGGAAAGACGGGGGTCAATGTCATACTCTCTCATCACGCTTCTTCCCTGAATCTTTCACTCCAAATTCTCGCCCCGTCCCCAGTTGGAATTTACCCCATTTGCAATTGTGTTTGTTATTTGAATTGGGTGTCACGGATGAAATGGAGAAGTTGATGATGATGGGAGTGTGGATTGGCCTTTGTTTTTCTCCCCTCTTTTAATTATCATCGCGCTCGCACTGACATTGCTGGATTTTACCTAGATCAAAAAGAAGCAAGAGTCGTACTATGAATTATTTCCCTCCGCTGACAAGAATGTAAAAGTAAAGGAGATCGTTCATGGCACGACCGGTAGTGGAAAGACAATGATTCGACGGGGTCTTGTGATAACTAAAAGCTTCAAGGCTGGTGAAGTCATATATAGTGAGAAGCCAGTCGTTGCTCAACTTAACAGCCCGACAATGGTAAAGTCACTTTCTTAAACTGTAACGTAACAACGATCTTCGAAGAATGCTAATCCCTCGTCGTCATTTTCACACGTAGGACTTTTGTGAATATTGTCTAAAAGACCTCTCGAAACTGGGCCCAGACGATTTGGTTTCTTGTGACCATTGTGACAAGGCTCAATACTGCTGCAGCACATGTCAAAAGACAGCTTGGGCTGAATACCACAAATTCGCTTGCGCTGCCACTGACTTGACTGAATATACAGTAGAGAGTAAATCAAAAATAGCTCTCATGGTGCTCAAGTTTATGGGTCGAGTCATCAAAGAGGACCAAGAAAATCCTGAATCTGCGTCAGAAAGCACATACTCTATCTTTGATCATGTTGATCGATTACAATTCTTAGAATTGAAGCCTTCAGCTACGGATGAAAAGGAATTGGCTATGGTGTTGAGTGCGTTTGGTACAAAGGTGCCTCAGTTTGACGCATGTAAGAAATGGATTCGTGTTTTTTGTGCCGTGTCCAAACACTCATATTGATTTTTCTTGTCCACAAAGTCTTGACAATGGAGCGATACATGATGTTGAAGGGCCGATTTATTTATAATGCCATCGGAATCTCATTCCCTACCACCAATACCGTATTACCAGCATCATCAGATAACGTCCGCTCCTCTACATCTGATCCAGCAAGTGGGTCTGGAGTATATCAAGTGTCATCATATATATCCCACTCGTGTAGTCCAAACTCTACTATTCGATTCACTGGTGATTCTCAATTGGAACTTGTGGCCGACTCGGATCTGAATGACGGCGATGAGATCTTTGTTAGTTGGATTGCCAAGGGTAAAGATGGGCGATCGAGACGAGAAGAGCTGCATGCCAAGTACAGATTCCGATGTCAGGTAAGCTTCCCGGTCTTAAACATGTGTTTGGGAGTTGACTCGCAAAAAAACGATGAAGTAATATTGTTTAATTGTTACATCTAGTGTCCCACTTGTGCATCTGAGTCATGAGATTGTAGTCGGTATTCCTTTTGCCTATCAGAATAAATTTTTGGCTGCATAGTGTGTACAAATGATCTCCAATATTTTCTAAGGTCGCCAGATTTACGATGGAATGCACTACTGGCAATGTGTGATGACCTGAAAACATAAAGCTGACGGGAACGTCCAGAATTCAATCAGGACAGTTATCAGGAAGGAGGTAGTGGGCACCTAGTGCCTAAGACGGTTTCGGTTTTGATGAGCGTCAAGATGGCGACAATCCGTTGAACTTCATTCGTCGGCTCTGTGGTGATATATTGCGGCTCGTTCGACGCTCCACGTCCATATCGCGTTGTTATAGTAAGCAATTATTGCAGCCCATACGAACTAAGATCGTTACATCGTTGCAGGAGGCTGGATGCAACCTACATATTGCTATTTGTTTCCACGTTTCATGCAACGAACCAGGCGACACTGTGAGACTTGGATCTCGAAGATACTCACGTATTGGCCATAATTGGACGGCTGCCACGACTCCAACTTGTAAATTTGACCGCTTGTGATCACGGCTTTGTCAGGCTATCAGGAAATACATCAGGATATATCAAAACAGAGTAGATCCATGTACCCAAACGCTGAAGAAGTAGCCAAGTTGGTGCAGGCAGCCATTCTAATAATGCTATTTAGATATTTAATTCCCTCAACTACGAGATACATCTCGTTTAGAATGTTTCCCAGTTGGTCGTATTACTACTACCGGTATTACTGCTATTGTTATTTGACTGTTGCGGGTTGAATGCGGATTCGAAATCAGTCCAATCGTCTCCTGGAGAATTACCATCAGAAAATGGATCACTGCCAAAGGCGCCCTTCTGGTTACTAAATACATTATTGAATGACGGCTGTTGCTGGTATTGTTGTTGTAGTGGTTGTGTTGAGGTTGATGAAGACGGCGGTGGTGGAAGCATGAAGCTGCCGTCAGCGTTTGCATTCGACTTTTTCCTTGATTTGTTTGTTATCTAGTACCGAAACGAAGAAAATCAGTCCGATGATTCGAGGGAGCAATACTGTTTCAGTCCTTACGTTTCCAAGACTGATTGATATCGTCTGGCCTTCTTTCAGGCTATAATCTTTTGAAGGACCTGCGGATGGCGGAGGCGCATTTGCTGCTGCCTTATCAGCTCTGATTTGACTAAAGCGTGGGTGAAGCGTGAGCATGGGAGGAAGAAAAGTGCATATAACAAAGATATCCCCACACACTTGACAAAATCTTGTAACGCAACATTGAAATCAAACGCCCAAGAACGTTCCTAGTACGTGAAGGACGGTTCAGAATATTGACCTGCCATAATTTAAGCTTCCAGGAGCGCTTCAAATGCGGATTACTTCAACTGCCAACAAACTCACAGGAAATCCCATCCCCACAAAAGCGTGCTTTCCTGTCCCTGGATCCTGTATCCTCAGTACAAAGTATCTTGACGAGTCAAGCACTGGTTCAACAGTGTTTTCGGCAGGTATATATGGACATGTAGCAAACGTGTCTCCAGTCTTTGAGTCCTCAAGTTGTAACCAGCATTTATCTCCTTGAGAGATGACTCGTAATCGACCCGTCCATAGGAATTGGTTGACATCCCAATCTGATGCTCTATATTTGTAGAGGCGGAAATGTTGGAGTTAATACTCTGATGCTCCACATTTGTAGTAGCCAAAATGTTGAAGATGATGTTGTGCGTGCGGTTGTTTCGATGCAGGCCAAAGATTTAGATCAGGGATTTTGTTCTTGAATTTTCTATACCTATAGCCACGTGCATTTGATCTTGGTGGTATCCTAGAGAGTAAATGTGTTAATTTGGATTCAGAATATAAAGAAACAGGTAAAGTGGACCAAGTCAAGCAAGATACAATGCCAGTACCTGTAAACATAGCATTCCTTCACTACCAGGCGTACGCTTTCATAGTCGTCCCCCATGTTTCTAGCACGCACTTCAACACAGTTTTGAGATTTGGTTGCTTGATTCCAACATTGAGCTCAAAAGACATTTACGCCCTCTGAATATTCAATACATACGTGTAGGCCTCGCAAATACACCAATACGGCTAACGAAACGCGTCGAAAAGGCTGGGATTTGTCGGAGATTGGGGTACATTTCAACAGTTGCTGTGATTAACCAAGTCGTGTCAACGTCGAGCTGAAATTTTAATACTTTAATACTTTAATAAATAATAAATGAGCTCATATTGCAGTTTTTTTTTCAAAGAAAAAGCCGTGCAAGTGACTGCCGCAGTTGTGGTTGCGTTGGACCTTTCACCAGTCACCTTGCAATTTCAGAAATATAGATCCGATTTTGGTAACAGTGAATTTAAAAGATCGATCATTTCGAATGACGTCGTTGCATCGTTCCTTGTCGGCGCATCTCGTATCGGGTGTTGTAGGAAGGAGAAGGACGAGCTCCGATTTTTTGCGAGCTAATTGTCTTCCAAGCATCAACAACAAAAAGCCCAATCGCTTCTATTAAGCTAGAAGGAGATGGTGGGAACACATGCATCCTCGCATCGCATAATGCGCTTAGCCGCCAGACAAGTCCTTCGAACTCTTCATCGTCACAATCATCAAACAAGACACTTTTCCGCAAGCTCGTTCTGGCTCAAAACTGGCAAGTTTTACTCTTCAAATCGTCTCGATTTGCATAGATTGCAGACTGACTCAGCTATTCCTGCTACTAGCTCTACCTGATTTGCCTCTCTTCACAAATGCGTACAAACATGCTGAACGTCGAGAACATCCAGCCATCATATCCAAGGACAGGCCGTTTGGTTATGCTCAACTGCTAGCGGATGTGGCAAAGTTACGAGACATTATATCTACAAAGTACGTTTGCCATTTTGAGAACTGCTTGGCTCAAAAGCTGACTTTACAACACTGTTACACTTCAAAAAGGGACTTGAAGGAAGCTCGTGTAGCGTTCCTGTTCCCACATGGTTATGAATGGACTGTCGCTCATTGGGCTATATGGGCTTCTGGTGCCACCGCTGTTCCTTTAGGTATAGACGTTGTTCTGCTGGCTGTCTTTCAAAACTACGTCACAAAAGTTGTTTGAAGCATAGGGATCTAAAACATTCTCATCTGACGATCTTTCTTAACGTTAGCTCCAATGCATCCACCGCCAGAATCAGAGTATTATATTACAGATTCTGAATCTGAAGTGGTGGTTGTTCATACCTCGCTCAAGGACAAATTGGCACCAATGAAACTTGGACCCAATGTTCGCATCATAGAGGTTGGGGATCTGAAAAGTCAGGATTACAAGACATTTGAGAGAGTAAGGAATGATTGTTAGGCACTTGTCAGTACCTGTAATGTAGAATCTTAACATTTTTTTGTTGTTGCAGGAGGAAGTCGAGTTTTGGCCAATTGATTTCAAAAGAATGTCCATGATAAATTACACATCGGGTACCACTGGAAAACCCAAGGTGGGCGCCTTAAAGCTGCATTAGCTTGTCCTCTCAACTTCATGCCAACCAGATCATCCTCTAGGGTGTGATTCACACACACAACAGTATAGCGGCTTGGACACAGACACTAGTCGATGCCTGGAAATGGAGTAATAAGGACAAGGCACTGCATGTGCTTCCGTTACACCACTTACACGGTCAAATCAATGTAAGAATTTCTCGAGCTCTCTATGTCGTTTTTTACATCACTTACGAAATTGGGCACTACATATAGGCATACTATTGTGGCCTACTACAGGGCGCATCGATAGAATTCACAAAGTTTGACGCTCAAAAAGTCTGGGATCGATGGATGGACCCAAGGCGTGATTTAACTCTATTTATGGGTGTTCCTACCATGTTCAGTAAGCCACGTTGGATCCAGCATCATATATGCAATTTTCGTTCTTTAATCTGTGTTGTTTTGCAACAGCACGAATGGAAGCATTATACAAGACATGGACTCCTGAAAAACAACAAGCTGCAACTGAATCATGTAAACAATTCCGACTACTGGTATCTGGATCCGCTGCATTACCTGATGTATTATACCATGAGTGGGAGAGGATTAGTGGACATCAGATTTTAGAGAGGTATGGCATGACTGAGATTGGTGCTGCTGGTAACCCAGTTGAAGGTGCTCGTGTACCGGTAAGCTACTGAAATCTGGAGATTCTGGCACTGTTCCCATGAGACTGTGATGCGATTGGTATAAATTCTGAGTTCTGTCTTGCTTGCAGGGCACTGTGGGAGTCATGCTCAAAGGAGTTGAAATCAAATTGATTGATGAGGCAACTGGCGAGAATGTAACAGACAAGACCAACACACCTGGAATGGCCTTCTTAAGAGGCCCCATGATGTTTAGCGGATATTGGAAGCGGCCTGATGCTACAGCTGAAGTCATGTTTGATGGATGGTATGATGTGCTGTTCGTCTATTTAGCCACCACAATAATTACAAAATTTCCTAATTCTAAAATAGGTATCGATCTGGTGATGTTCTAATTCGATCAGATCAACATGGATACTTTAAGGTGTTGGGTCGGGCTTCTGTAGACATCATAAAGGTAGATACTAGTGTGTTTTTTTGTCGCTTTCGAGCTTCTAGCTTGACGCAACCACATTACTGTAGAGCGGCGGGTACAAGATATCAGCTCTGGAAATTGAAAGAGAAATCTTGGATCACCCATCTGTGCTTCATTGTGCAGTAATGGGCGTTGCAGACAAGGAATGGGGAGAGAGAGTTGGATGTGTGGTACGTCCAATAGATCCATCACCTTTGCGCAGCCATACCCAATTTTATGCAAATCCTCCTTCACTAACACATCCAATCTCCTGCTGTTAGGTTGTATTTAGAGACAACGCTGACTGCACACTGGAAGCGCTACGAGAGTTTTTAAGACCGAAACTGGCACCATACAAGTTACCCAGTCTGTTGAAGGTTTTGAAAGGTGATTTGCCTCGTAATAGTATTGGCAAGATCAATAAAAAGACACTCGTGGAGATTTTTAATACGTAAAGTATGTTGTAAGTCTGATTTATAGATTTCAAAAAAGTAAATAAACTTATAGATGGTCAGAAATTTGAAATGTCAGAAATTTGAAATGTATTTCTGCTGGTCTTGAAGAGGATTGTTTCATGCTCCACAGCCCAAACTCGTTTCACGTTGCGAGTAACGAGGAAGTTTCCTACGTGAGCAGGACGTATCGAGCCTATTGAAGCAACAAACGAGTACGACTAGATAGGTGCAGGTATGCTTTTAAAAAGTTGTCGCTACGTAACTTTAGTGAAATACGGAGCCGTTACGTATCGCTTTCATTTTGCGTACCAACAACGTTTTGAAACGCTTTCGCAGCAAGCAAATACTGCCAAAATCTTCACCACGTCATCAGTGCAATTTCTCAAGTAATAATACAGAAATGGACAATCAAAATGGAGTAGGCGGCGAAGACTTGCCATCAATGAAATTCTGAAACGAATCAATCATAATGTGAAATGAATGCAACAATTTGTGATGGGACGCAGTTGATAGTGGTAGTGATAGCGATCCTGATAAATCTAGATCGAGTGAGGAGGACAGATACTCTTTCGAAGAGATACCCTTGGAAGAAATCACTCCAAGAATCACTCCAAGTCATCCAGAACTCGAAACAATCGAAACGTAGTGATGATATCGTCTTTAAGGTCTCGGGAGACGTCGTTTTTCAACCTCGTTATAAGATAAAACCCCCCACTATATACAGGAGTCTCGAATGTGATCAAAACTTCATCTGACGCTCGGCAGTTGGCGAGCGAGAATTAGAAATGGGGAGGGCGGTGAGACGTATCTCGGAGAATTTGTTAAAGAGGTCGATGCTACCAGGGCTTATGATAGAACAGCCAAGGAAAGGTTTGGCAATAATTGCCATTCTAAACAATGTCTAGAACAGCGTACAACTGTAACGTCACGAGTCACCAATGTAATAACCAAGTCACAGCAATAGAAAACAACAAATTGGTCACAGGCTCCTATGCGTAGGGCGCAGTGACTTGTCGAAAGTAAATCGGTCGTGGTTTTGGCAAGAGCTTGACACGAAAATCTCAACGGCAAAATTGAATCCAGGTCGTGATGGCTACTGACAATGGAGGCACCGACATCCTACAATGTCTCTTGCTGTGATTGGTTTCTACTCAAGACTTTTTGCTTTCTTGGTTTCTTTTCACTTTTCAGAAATTTGGTGAGTTCCGATTGACGATCGCTGGCACCGTTACATAGATCAAGCACTTTACAACAAGCGTACCATCGATATTACCAGGATTCATCGTTGCTCTTCCAGTAGTTGTTGCGAAAACTGCCAAGCTGTTTTTTAACGGCAGTGGTCGTACATGGAACGCAACCACCCAACCAAGGAAAAGAAAGAACCACATTTTTCAAAGTCTCCGACCTTCTGATACAATTGGTTGTTGGCCAGTGGAAGGCACCTACAAGGACGTTGGGCTTCGCATGAGGTCTCAGGCAGTGCCTTTGTTAAACTTCCTTTAAACCAACAATGACCAGTCGGGACGAGTATTACGATGAGGAAGGAACAGTAGATTACAACAGGGATTCTGACTATTATGGAGGGCCACAATCCGAATACAGTGAATACTACGACGAAGAAGGCCATTATGATGATGAAAAGAGCTACTATGATGATGAAAAACGAAGCTCTTTCGCCAACACGGACCAACGGAAATCCGAAAATTACGATGAAAAGGCATACTATGATTCGTATTACGGTGGAGAATCAGGCCGAGGGCCAGATGATTATGGAGACGATGAGTACTATCGCAAGTCTTGGGGCTACTCTGACCAGCAGCAACGGAAGGACAGAGGAGATTCCTTTTACGACGACGAGTTTGAAGACAACAAGAGTCAAACTCCTGGAGCTCCAATGTGGTGGCAACAGTATATACCCAATCTACCGAAAGTAAACATACCAGTGCCAGAGTTTGTAAAACGAATACCGGTACCTGCCTTTATAAAACGAATCCCACTACCTGCCTTTATGAAGAATCCAGAACTTGTAAACATACTCAAGAGAGGTTCTTGGATACCAAAAAAGATACGGGTGAAAGTGCCGTGGCAGGTCTTTACCACAATCAACCTTTGCCAATTTGTAAGTTTTGTTGACAGATTCAGCAGATTCTCAGAGATGCTCAACTAAATTTCCTTCATACCAGATTTTGGGAATCGTCATCGCTGCTAGTATGAACAAGACGTTCTATAACTGGACAAACTTTGATATCGATAGCAATACGAACGTCACCATCTCCATATGCACTCTCTACGCTGTAAGTATTGCAAAGTGTCAAGGATCCTCCGACTTTTCAGGCAAGTTACAAAACACTGTTCTCACACTCATTTACACCATCAGACATCGGCTGCCAGTATACCACCTGGTTCAGGATGCAACTTTGCCATCTTTGTTGGTGTATTCATGGTTTTGGTCGCAGCTGGTCTGCTGGCATATCAAGGCTGGTGTATATACAAGAAAGTCGATCGATCAGGAAGAGCCCTTTTTGTTAGTGCTGTCCTCATATGTAGGTTGCTACTAGTTTTATCTCTGTGGGAAATGACGCTGAAAAAATTGTTTTCTATGTAGCTTTCATGAACATATTTACCTTTATTGGGGCGCTGGAAATATCTGTTGGATCGTATATACTGTGTTCCACTGCTACAAAAGGATTATTATGGGACTCGTGTCTGGAAGGCCTGCAACAGTTAGACAAGACGTATTTACCATACGCTAGTGCCATCCTGTGTACATGGTTTAGCTTGATCGCTTGGGTGAGAACTCGTTCCGTCATGATTGGCTGTTTTTTCAGCCTTCCATATGTAAAAAAACGAACCAACAACTTACAAACACATTTTCTCCCAGCTGGCGTATGCATTTATGGAATTCATGAACTGGACTATAGATCAACGGTTAAAACCAAAAGCACCCATTTACAAAGGTGTTCCAATTCGTTGGGCTCCTGATGGATTTGACGATCCAGGATACGACGATGACGAATACTACGACGATGAACAATCCGATTATGGATCCCTTCCACCGTACAACAAGGAGGATTATGTTAGATACCCTTCCATAATTTTAAACAATTCCGCCGACCACCGAGATCAACGTGATCAACGACGATGGACATATGCTACCGACTATAGCTACGAGAACGGTGATGAATATATAGGAGAGGATGGTAGACCGCAATACGAGACCAACGATCGATATGGGAGTCGGTATTTGAGTGGTGGTAGTGAGTACTTTAGTGATTGGGCAGAAAGGAGACGGTCGAATAAAGCCAGCCGACAATCTAGAGTAGCTTCCACAGCCAATCTAGCACCACTGCCTAAAGCCATGACCGCATGGGCATCGAAAGCTGCCAATAAGTTTAGTCAATGGGCTAAATCTCGACACGGCAATAATGAAACTAGTGGAAATAGTGGGGAGTCGTCAAATGGTGGTCCACCGAGAGGTGGATACACTAGTAGTGGAACAGACTTTATTGCCTATCCGGCTATAGTCAAGCAGAGACCTAGTAAATCACATAAACGCAAAACCGCCAACAACTATGAAAGTGAGCTGGAACCATTACCACCCATGCCACTACCATCTAGTAATTATCAATATGCTACCGACTACGAAGAGTCTGAATACTTTTCAGATAATCAACCACCACCGCTCCCTCAAAAGGGCTCGGCGTCCAGAAGTGGTGGAGGCAGTGCTGGAGGAGGAGGTAATGCAGGAGGATACTACCAACAATATCAACAACAATATAGATATGACGATGACGATTATTATAATGACCGGTATAATGAGCAATCCGAGTATGCTCCTTCACAGGCGGGAGGAGAACAGTCGGAGTATTATGATGGGAGGAGTGAGTACTCGCTGGAACGGCCTGCTGTCGCTGCGTATCCCTATGCTGGTCGTGGCAGATACGAGGACGAGTATTAAAATTCATGTAATCAGTCTTGTATATAATTTTTAGTTGGCTGTGACTTGCCATATATCTCATTCTCATTCCAATTCAAAGCAGCCCTACAAGATGAGCAGCTTGTCCAAAGTTTGTAAAAGTTGGAACTGGCCACCAAGTTCGTAGACTTCAACGCAACACGAAGCAACGGAACCAGTTTTTTGGAGGGTTGTGGAGGGCGAGAGAGTAACTCACCGTATGGTGAGCGAGCATCATGCTAGTTGGAAATCAGAGGCAAACCAGAGTGTGGAGCTGGAGAAGTGCACCTAATGCAGGAATTCGAAAGTACATTGCTGTCCAAACCAGTCCTGACCCACATGATTCCAACTACCGTAGATCAGAGGACCATTAATGACGGCTCTTGGTCTCTTGTGCAGGGTATAGGTGCTTGGATCTATAGGAGACGACATTGTCAATGTTAGATGAGGAAGTGTGAGATTTCCATAAGATGTTGTTAACCAAACAGGAGATTGCAAGGTAAATAAGAGTAGCACCCGTTGGATGTTGATACGTAAAGAACTGCCATTACTCTCCGATATAGTCTACACTCTCCCTTCAAGTCAGAAATTCGAAACTGAAAATGCGCAGGCGGCAACCACATTGTCAAGCTCTCCCAAATGATGCTAAGTAGCGTTTTGCGCTACAGTCCATTCATTGACGTGACCTACATCGCATACATACCTCCCTTTTCTCTGGACCAGTCCTTATTCGGCGTTTACTAAGTAGTATTCGTTCATAACGTATAACAAAACCGTGTATGGATGCTATCGCGATTATTGGCCAAGAGAGAGAGCCATGACGGCCAAGTGAGGCTACAACTATACAACAATGTTAGATCTAGCCGTTTCTCTACTCTGGACTTATGTGCCAACAAGGATGTTTCTCGAGTGTTCAAAGCTCCAATTGCATCGGTGCAAATCGAATCTCTGGAATCAAGATAGTTAAAACGTGGATTTACGTGTATTTGAAGCTTTGACGGCAGGCCTTAACTCTCCTCTCCTAGTCTATTATCGGCTGGTACAGATGGATCAATTCACATCTTTGACTTGGACGCTACTGCTAAAAAGAATGACAAGCTGGTGGTGTCGTCCATTTCTCGATTGTAAGCAAATGTTGCAACCATTTTGAAGCTGCTCACAGTGGAATCCAATAAGAACTCAATGCCAATTGTGTGTAGGCAAGGAGCACACAAGTTTGCGATCTCTGGTGTGAATTGGTTTCCTGGAGATACAGGAATGTTTACGACTGGCTCCATGGATGCTACTATTAAAGTTGGTTGCCAATTCCACTCTACTTGCGTTGGTTGCGTGATTGATCAGTGCGACGTTTTCTTAGGTTTGGGACACGAACGCTCTAGAGGTTGTTTAAACCCAGATCCACAGTTGAGGCATTGGCGAATCTTACTTGTAATTTTAATGGGAATAGAGTGTATGCACATTTCATCTGCAGAACAGGGTCTTGTCGCATGCCTTCTCTCCGATTGGTACAGTGCCATGCTTGTTCACTTTTGAAGGCAAACGAGCTCATATTGTAACCACATCTATAGCGACTAGTCACACTTTGCTCGCATGTAAGTTTCATCCAGGATCCAGCCAAATACGGACTTTTACTGAAGTTGATTTGAGACAATGGGTAGGTGGTCTGGCAGAGCCACGAGTACGCTTGTGTGATCTCAGAACTGGAGGTTCTGTGCAGGCTCTAACTGGTAAGAGTATCATGCAACTCGACCGTCTTTGGTACAGCTCGATGTGTCTCGCTGACTTTTCGTACTCTCTCAGGCCACCAAGCTTCAGTATTTTCTGTCAAATTTTCCCCTATAAATGAGTGGTTACTTGTCAGTGGCGGGTAAAGTACGACGATTCTTTTAAGTTTTTGGAGCTTGCCTGACCGTTCCTCATGTTTATGAACTAGTGCCGACAAGTCCATCAGGTTTTGGGACATTCGCAAGGCTCGGGCATGTGTCTTGGCCCTTGATTTGAACAATTCAGGTATCACTTTAGGCTTGCTGAAGCTTATTGAGCTATCTGACCATCCAAATATAGACCGAACAACACCCAACTATTTGGGAGAAGTGGATGTTATAGCTCACGATGGCCTCGTGAACGGTCTTTGCTTTACGTCAAATGGAAAGCATCTTATTAGTACGGCACACGATGAGCGGATTCGTCTGTGGGATGTTTCGACGGGTCGAAACACTTTGGTACGAAGAAGAATAATTGTTGCGTTTGCTGTCAGAAGTCTCATCATCTGAATCATAGACAAACTATGGCCCTAATTTACACAATCGTGCAGCGATTGAAACATGTCCTGTAGTAACTCCAATCAACATGTGTCATCCACCGTTAATTTATCATCCTTCCGATCATCGCCAAGTACTTGTGTTTGATATGATGACTGGTGCCCTCGTGAAGAGACTTCGTGGACACTTTGGCAGAGTGAATTGTGTTGAATTGCGTTCAGAATTCCAGGTTTGATGCCTGTTTGTTTCCACTGCTTCATATTTTGTGCTGACTCAGTTTTCAATCTGCAAAGGAACTATATTCGGGGGGCAATGACCATGAGATCCTAATTTGGGCGCCTCCTGAAAAGGACGAGCAACCTCTGTTTCCTGAAGCACATCAGGTAATGGGAGATTTATTTTGTTCCAGTGTTGGCCTTGGTTGTTTGCTCACTCCCAAATCACTTTTCCTAAGGCTACTGCTGATGCCTGGAGCGATGATGAGCGTTGAATGTGAACCTATCTGTATCATAAATCCATGTTGGCCCTTCAACACTGCATTTGTAAGTTTTCGCACAAGTATATAATAAATCCAAGTTCGCATAGTTCACAACATACGTTAGCAAAACGATATTCAAGATTTCAAACAAGTATTTATATTTCTTTGTGCAAAATTTGGTCTAGCTTTTTTTCTGTGAGTGTCAAGTTTATACAAGTGCTATGAGCAGACGAGCCTATCTAATAAATATCTAAGCTGTCTTTTGGATGGGCAAGAAGAGCTTGAACTAACACAGAAGATTATTGGAAGTTAGCGTCAAAGCAAGCAAAAAGAAGAAGGCGTGCATCATAGAGTCGTGTGATTCACTTACTTCTGGAGGCAACTCTTCCTCAGAGTAAAGTCGGTCAGAGAAATAGATGCGACGAATACGACAGTTGGCGTGAATCTGTACTCGAAGAGTTTCAATATAGTTGGTACCATATGCACGACGAGTAAAGTCCGACAGGTTGAATTGGATTTGGTTCCAGCCATCGTCTAGACGCATAGGCATGGTACAAATGAATGGCTTGACTCGTGTGGTAGACTAGTACATAAATGCGTTTAAATAGGAAATTTGTTAGGATTCGTGATTGGGCCAAATCAAGGAGACTTTTCGCAAAAAGGACAGGGACAGCAAGCATATAAAAGCAAAAGCAGCCGAACGAGGATTTACTCCCACACACACATACCTGATAATTGGAAGCACGGAACCTTCTCCTCACATTCTTATCATCCAATACAGTGACTTCAAAAGTAAAGTACTTTTTCAAGTTTTTGATAATCATGACCAAGAAGGGCAACTTGATACCCAGAGTACGGCCAGGCGATGCAGGACATACGATATAGTTGGTGGATACATTGGTTCCAATGATTTCCAAGACTGACGACTGAATATCATTGTCGGTGATGCGTTTAATGTGTCCATTGCGCACTTGCTTGTCCCAGATTTGAAGAGGCTTGGAGCCAATAGAATAGAGAATCGACAAGAAACCAGACTATAGAGGAGATGTATCGTTAGAAAAAACAGTGTGGTCTCTTCAGCCTCCAAAAAAATGCAACAAGCAAACTGCCAAAAAGCATGATGAACCCAGCAAATCACGTCGTCTAGCTCACCTGAAAAGTATTACGGAACATGATGACACGTAGGGGCCTTGTCGCAAGCACCTGTGTCTTCACTTCCCTGTTGGTTTAAACGTTGAGGAATCTAACGAGTTTGCGTTTCGCGTTTTTAATTTCTTCGGAGACTTCACCTTGAATCTTGTGCAGGGACGCAACCGGAAGTTTTTTGGATTGTTTGGATCTATTCACAGTTTTTATTCGATGATTTACTACTCGTTCTAAACATCAGCCTGAGTACTGTTTGCATTATTCTCGTACTTCTATTCTAGCGACGATTGGCTTCCATCAATACATTCTGCACCACATCGTTAACAGACATGAGGTCAGTTTCCATTGCTCGTACATTCTCATTTTCTTTCGCGACCTTCTTCATATATGAATCCAATGCACGTCGCATCTGAGATAGAGCTGCAGCATCTGTTGCAGTTGCATTTTGCCGTTTCGATTCTCGTGCATATTCTTCCAGTTGATCAAATATGGCATAAGGCAACCAGCGACCAAGTACTGGTAAATTCTCTATACCGCCTTTTTGGAGTTCCTGGAATCGTGTCAAGACAAAGAAAATGGTTAGCAACAAAGACCAATAGCAAATGGGCAAAAAAACCAATTGAAAGAGCTGAAGATACTGACTCGCTCAACAGTCCTTGTCGCTAGCTTGACAGCTTCCATCAGTCTACCATGCTTCAAGTATATTCGTATCATGTCTTCGGCGTTCAAGTGTGTTCGGTGCTTGTGGTCATTATCAACCTATCAGGAAAAACTTGGTTAGGATGAAATAACATCCTCCTAGCACGCGTCTCACCTCATAGAATTGGGTAAGCCACAAAGGTAATGTGAATTGCCAATCATCAGATAACAGCCTATCTATAAAAAGCCTTCGATACTGATACCCCGTTGATGGTGTATCATGCAACTCAAGATACGATCGAGTCAACTTCATCAACTTGTCAGCTGGAGTACCTTCCCATGTCTCTGAAGCACCTTCCATGACGAAACTTCCTACGCGATGATCTCGATAAAGCCGTACACACCGAGTAGCAAGACTAGCAAATATACCAGACAAGTCCAATTCAAATAATTTACCAATAGTAAAGGCATTATCATAATATCCTGCTTCACAACATAATGCGACAGCAGTCTCGGGTACAATGGTTTCATTCGACGTCACAAGGGCAGGGAACTTGTCCGACAAGACAAGTCGAACCATGGTCAGTTCATACTCTTTGGTCAAATCGGTTGTAGAAACCGCTTCTAACGTGGGCAATTCGGACTGCTCTGTAAACGTCGTCAGTCGCCGTCGTTTAGCGGGCCTTCCTAGAGCTTTATCGGTGACTTTGGGTATAGTAATCCAACCAAACTCGGGGGCGGCCAATTGCAATGATTGTATAGAGACTAGCAAGGCTCGAGCACGTTCTTCGATAGCACTAGGTATATCTACATGACTGTCACTACGAATTGACAGCTCGGAGAGTCTTCTCGAGTACTGAAACATTGCAGATGCAGCTACGGGTTTGGTAAGACAAGTCAAAATGGAAGCAAAAAAGCATCAAAACATTTTACTTTTTTGTTGCTTTACCTCCTCGATGATTTCCTCGATAGGTATAGTACGAATATAGGATTTTGTAGTATGGTGGCTCCCGTTGTGGCCAGACTGGAGAGTTTTGGGCTTTGAACCACAATAGCTCTTCAATCTTTGCCTCCATGTCTGAAAATGCCAGACGACCAGAGAATAATGCTTCGACTTGCCTTTTTTCACAAAAGTCGTAGACGAGCACACTCAAACAGCCCAATCGTCTATTGAGAGGAAAGTTGACGTGTCAAATTCAAACATTCTGAAGGAGAAAACGAGATCCAACGTCGCAGACTTACGCCTCTTCATCCTGTATAGACTGCATGACATGGAAAGCTTCCTCAAACCTCAAAATACTGAGATTCAACGTAAACAAGGACTTGAGTAGAGATATAGCTGACGGACCATCCCTAGCATTAAGTTCAACTTCATCAAGAGCAGCTTGCACGAAGATGATGGCATGCTCTGGAGATGGTGCCAGAAGAGATGCAATGTGGCGATAATAGCCAATAATTCCATCAGGCTGAACTTCCGGTGGCAGCAATGTCGTCAAATCATCATTATCGGATACACCTAATGAACGAGTGAGCAAGAAAGCCCACATCGGTCATTTCATGAAAGGAAACTTACTGGCTGCTCTCAAGAACCTTGCTCTAGCCTTTTCATAATCCGTGGTCGTCAGGGCACATAATCCAGCCAAGTACTCAGATCCACGAGTAGGTGGTAATTGTTGCACCATGGTGCCAATTACATCAACATTAGCAGCCATACTACAGCCCAACTTCATCAAGAGAGTGGGTTGCTGCAACTTGCTTAAGGACATTATACCTGCAGCTCGGAGACCCTGAGACAAACTACCATTATCAATGTTGATTGGAATATCCATATATAGGCGAACGACTTGGAATAAGAAGGATTCCAAATCATCGCCCGTGGCAGCATATTGACTGTCCTCCTTTACTCGCATATCAGCAAACTGACCTACTAGTACTCGCGTGGCTTCTCTGATTAAGGCTTTTGGTCGTCTTGGATCAGTCATACTGGCAGCAGCTTCGAATTCTGGGATCCGCACCATTTTCCCAGTCAAGGCAGCCAAGAGGGCATATGTTTGGAAGAGTCGGAGACCATCCACCATCATGATGGTGGGAACTTGACTGCGTTTTTTGACAGCACTAGCGGTAATGGTCATTAAAACAAGCATCATATCAAAGCAGAGTTGTGCTCTAGAGGCAATGGCTTGGTTTAGCGCCTGCTCCACTAGTGCCATACCCATCCAGCCCAAGCGAATCCTGAAAGTCTCCTCTGATGTAGGAAGTGGTTCTGGTATGGGCACTTCTCGGGACACAATGTTCGTCAAACGTGTCCAGAATTCTGTATTGCTGGACATTCCTATTGCGATACTGCCGATACGAGCTCTTAGCGTACTATTTCCTACTATTGGGGCAAGATGCTGCTGAGCAACATCAACAAGATGCTGGCCTATGGATACTTTCAAAGATAACGCCTTTACCAATTCACTATGTATTAGATTCAGGCTTTGTGCGGGAATGACTTCTTTAATCAACGCCAATATGCTAAAATATGAGGTCAGGTCGGATCTAGCTGCATTACTTTCCAATTCAGGGTAGTCATATTGGAGTTCTGTACTGGGAAGAAGAGCAAATAGTGTTGGCGATATTGCATTTGGGCCAGCAATCAGTTGAGCAGTATCCAACTCTCTCAATAGACCTACACCACCACGACGCACAATTGCGATAGCGCCTGTTTGGGGTCTGACTGATAAAGCCGTTGGATGAGCACCAGATCGTTGCAAACTAGTACAAGCATGCAAGAATCGGTTCCATTCTTCTACGTGGGTCTGTTGATAGGCTTCCAGCATTCGATGCTCGTTGATGTCATTCTGTAACTGAAGACGTATACTACCACCCACTGTAATTGCTACACGTTCTCGTAACTCTCTCAGAGTGATGAATGAAGTTGGTTGTGATGCGTGGGCTCGTCTACTATTGCTCTCGTATTCGACGAGAGCTTGTTCAATGACCCATTTCGAAAAGCGCCCTGGATAAAATGCATAGTCGAGAAATGCTTGGGCCGAGACAGTGGTAGTAAAGCTGGGTGCGAATCTGGAAGGAAGGAAAACCATTTGTTACGAAAGTGCTACAAAGAAAAGTCTACCGCATACTCCTCATAGGTCAAGCGTAAAAAAGAGCAAAGCCACAAGCATACAGCCAGGACTCACCTCTGTTCGTTCACTCCACTTGGCAGCGATATCCATCGTTCTTCAGTGACTCCGCTCATTTGCTCTGACAGAGCCAGAGGAGCATGCCGTATAACAGCTTCACCTCGAAGCTCCCACAATGTCCAGCATTCAAACCCGGATTCCAATTTTATAATCCTAAAGTCGACAAAGACTTCTTCTGCAAAGCTATCTCCTGCAACGTCTTGTATGGGTTCACAACTCATGGTTTTTATGAATTTGAGCGCTTTGAACCCCACACTAATGTCGGCTATACCACCGTATATGGCCAAGAAGGGATTTGGAGACTGTGGGATCATGACTGCTAGTTTGAAGTGTACTGTACTTGGCTGGAAGTTGTTGTTGATGACTTCAGCTTCCTCGTCAAATATTTGTATGTAGTGACCTATTCCATTTGAAAGAGTGGCAGATGCTTTGTGATCACCTCCGTTTGTTGAAGATGGTATAACTATAGTTTGAGCTAGCGTATTTGACAATAGATTCCATACTCGAAGCTTACGGTCCTGTCCCAGGACAAACCCGAGCATGAGATTGTCACCATATATAAGAGACGCAACTGCGGCAACCTACATAAAGAGATGAGATACACGACGGTATAGCGGTTTGCGCGTGAATGGGTCACTCACCTCATGGATCCTAGGAGGTAATTCAACAAAAGCCAAAGTCTTTAATGTCTTTACTAGTGGATTATTGCCAAATTGGTTGGCAAATCGCTCAGTCCATGCTTCCTCCTTCAAGACATGAGTGTGCTGCTTTGTTGCAATGACTGAATTTCGTGCGCACTCTAGTTTAGCAACATGACCGTTCGCGTATCCAACCATGACAGTATTTGTATTCACAAAGTGTGCGACTAGAGGCTCTGTCTGTTCGATTCCCTCAAACTCTATAGTCTGATGGAAGACGTAGTCTGGCGACGATGCTTCAAACCACAGTGGTGCAGGAAAGGTGAGTCGATAGAATACGTTCCCGGAGGTGACAAACAATACATTTAGGGCAAACGTATCGGCATCTTCAGATACCAAGACACCTGGCAATATTGAATGAGGTGCTTTGAATAACATACGATTTCCTGATGGCGAGGGCACCGACGAGTCCTGTGCTATGGGAATGAATCGAAGCTCTAAATATTCCCGTGATGCTCCAGTTAGCATCCATACGATGATGGATCTGGGCAGCGTGGCTGGATGATATACATCTGACAATACATTTAATGATGTTGATGCTGAATGGCTGCGAGCTGATGATGCAGACCATGAAGAGTTTGGATCAGGCAGAATACGAACTTCGGGAGTGACTGAGAATTGCTGGAGCGGGATGTGCGTTTCCCCATAGAACTTCATCTTGTCAAAGAGCCTGAATTATTTTGGATTGTGAAAGCTTTAGTTCATGTGGCAAATACAAACAGCAATTAGCAATAACCTGTTAATTCAGGAACTAGTTCGACAGTTGGAACGGGTCGTCGCTTCATCAACGAGATGAAAGTGTGCTCAAACGAGCAGAATCAAGCAAGTAAGCAAGTCAGACTCTAGATTCAAATATTAAACGGCGAGGCACGCATCAGCCACAATCGACAGTAATACTTAAGACGCGTTACTTGTTTATTACAGGCATTTCAACCTTTTGAGAACGTGAATTAGTGTTTGAGTCTGACATGATGCTTTCAAACAGCACGGTGCCTAATTGCCTTATTGCAGTCTTGGAATTTGGCGTTGCTTTGAGTCATGAATCCAAAAACAAAAATCCATTCGTACTAATACCATGCGATACTACCAGTAGTATACTAACAGCAACATCAGGAACGGTACAAAGCAATGCAATTGTTCCGGCCTATCAACTAGCGACTCCTTGCACAGCGTAACCAGACTGCCAATTGCCTGGACGTGAAATGCTCGTCTAGGTTGATGTTCTTGAAATTCCAAGTTGTTCAGCGACTTGGAAAATGTTTGCGATGCGGCTCCAATATGAAGAGGCAGCCCTCGAGTCATTGGGATATCCTTCGACGCTTTCTTATATAAAGTTGATAAGGTGTTAGTGGGCCAGGCTTCTTCTTTTCTCAACTGCGTCAGTCACTTCAACTTTCAAGCTTCACATCCCAGTTAAACGAACGAGAGATAACCTCGTAAATCATCGAAAAAGGAATCCAGTAAATATGCCTTGGTCACGGGCCGTCATGGACTTTATGCCGTCACGTAAGTTTGGAAGTCTTGTCCGTTGCTTGCTGCACGAAAGCTGTTGCTGGTGCATTTTGAGGGTTGAGGTTCAGAGAGCGCTGAAGTTAATGAAAAGTACTTGAATTGTATTACTCTGATGATTCATGCTTCTACATCGTTGTATCGTTATATTTCCACTTTCCAAGTTACCCTTCTGCATTTGCCTCGACATTTGATCGCTAAACGCACGCTTGCTAACTTTACACTCGAAATTTTCTCAGTCGCAGCAACAGCAGCATCAGGATTTGCAGCATTCGTGATATATGGCCCCGTATTTGGCAAACGAGTCGACGCTCTCATCGCCGCTGACAAGAATGATCCTAATTGGAAGGACAAATTCGAACTCTCAGTTGGAAATCAGTACTTGTTTGGAATGCTATCTCAATTGGCTGAAAACACTCTACACATTCATGCCCTCGTCGCGGCCTCTATGGTCCAAGGCAATGCTTTAAGCTTGCACGAAGCTGCTGTGTTTACTGTTGCGGTCTGGATTGTGTATGCAGCACCTCCAACGTTTGAAAATTGGTGGTGGGAACGTAAGCAATCGCATTGACGTATTTGTTATTCTCGCCTACAACTTTTGTGAGGTATAACGAAAACGTTGCGTTATAGGACGACCTGGTGCTCTTTGTGCTACAACAGCGGCCTTCAAATTCATTCAGTTGATGAGCACGACTGCAATATACATTGCCTGGAGGGGCTATTGACGTAAATTTATTATATTTGTGCCAAGTTACATCTGATAGCTTTATATTATATTACACAGAAAGTGCCTTTCTTTACAAAATGTTCATGTTATGTGTTTGTGCAAAAAACTTCTTGAGGATCAAGCGTATCGTTGGAGAATCTCCATGAAACTGGCTAGATCATCTTCTTCCACTTCTACTGATGAGGCCTCAAACAAGTCAATATTGATTGTAGCACGAGCCTGTGCAGCCGTGTTTTGGAATGCGAGACCAAATGGACTAGGAAAGGGATTTTTGTTTCAGTTTAATTGAGCACTTTGCTACTTCACGATTATTTCAGACACGTTGACTTACTTTTTTCGGACATCGTCTCCTGACTCTAATGGAGGTGCCAATCCAATAACCAGACGTTTG
Source organism: Synchytrium microbalum (assembly GCF_006535985.1). Classification (NCBI taxonomy): domain Eukaryota; kingdom Fungi; phylum Chytridiomycota; class Chytridiomycetes; order Synchytriales; family Synchytriaceae; genus Synchytrium; species Synchytrium microbalum. Next base: position 202,690 of record NW_022158365.1, read on the forward strand.
GAATTTCCTGTGGGACTCGCAATCACGAAGGGAAGATCCTTTTTCTTACCCTCCAACTGGAATATGAAAGAGAAGAATCAGGTTAAAGTCAACCGATCACGATAAGGAGCTGTATAAAGAAAAGACGTGACACATACCTTGCACGCTTCAGACAAAAATGATGCCAAACGAGTCAGATGCACTGGACTTGAGCTGAGTCGCATGTAGTCCCGATCTCCAGCCATACCACCAGCAGCTGGCGCATTATTACTACCACTTCCATTAGTGCCTGCTGATAGAGCCCGTCCTTGGGAGTCGTTCAAAATGACCATACGATAAGCTTTCAGGGTTTTGATCATCCGTTTTTCTAATACAGATAGACCTGTTCGTACTAGAGCGCGTTGAAAGTGCATGGCAAGCTGTATACCATGATACATCAAATCCACACTATATGGTTGAGAGCGATGAGCTTTACTGGGCTGCACTTTGGAAGTTTTTTGTCGTACAGCACAAATTTCAAAAATACCCACCTTTCTAAAGCATCATAAGCCACGAAAAAGTTGCGAACTCTTTCAGACTCTGAATCTCGTTCTGTCTCGTCCGCTTCAGTCTCGCCGGCGACATAGTGTATTGATTCTGAGACTCTCATCCCTACGGCTGCTGCACCAATACGCATTCCTACACCTACACCAGCCAAAGTAACACCACCAGGTCGAGATCCTTGTTCAAACTGACCTAATAGAGCATAATCTCGTACAGATTCAAATCCAGCATCCAATAAAGCTGAGAGGGAATATACAGCATCCGAAGCTGATATAGCAGTGCGATATCCATATTGTTTGAAGAAGGATGGGAATTGTATATCGGGAATCTTGAATGATGGAGCTACTGCTACGAGTTTATCCTTGAGTGATCTTTTCAGGCTAACCTTCATTTCTGAAAAGAGTTGATTACATTCTTTTTGTGGCATGCCCATCTTGACTAGTAGGGTGGTCAATTTGGTACGACCCTTTTCTCGCCATATACCCAAACGTGAGGCGATATAACTGGTATGAAACATGCTCTCGTTTAAGGACCAATGTCGAAACAACATTAGTCGTAATTCATCTTCGGCTCGTATACCAGTATCGTCAGCTCCTCTAACGGAATGACTATTTCGTTCACCCAAGAGAGGATCAATGTCATCTCTCTCTGGGTCAGCAAACCGAGCCACTTGCTGATTCCATGTTTCTACTTTCCTTCTATATGGTTTGGATTCTATTCGATCATGTAGATATTGGTCGGTGAGACCTAGTATGCCTAGCCATAGCAGCTGGGTGTTGGCTCTATTTAATTGATCTGCGAGGGTATATATAATGTCGGCAACCGAAGTTCCACAATATGTTCCAGCCGAGTAGTAATCATTAATAAGACGATGAGATCTCCTTTTATTCCGTTTGGCATCAGCTGATTTGGCTCGTTTGGCAGATACGGCGTTGATGTCCCATTCCGTTTTCCTCTTTTTATTGTTTGCACGATCTGGATTTGGGTTTTCGGCGTCATCGTCTTGATCCTCGTCGGCATCATCTTCTTCCTGATCTGGTGGCTGTTCTGGATCATGGTCATCATCGTCGTCCTCGTCTTCATCATCATCGTCGTCGTACTAGGTGGGGAGTTTCAAAGGCGATCGTTGAATAAATTGTTGATGATCTGGCGCAAAAGAACTGTTTGCCTGAATACCTCGACGACCGTATAGGCATGTTGCAATTCTTGTAGCTCTGCAGCTTCCGCATCACTCTCTTGCTCCTTAACCACCACAATCTATTAACGTGTTTGAAGATTGAGCAATCAACTCTACCACAAAAGTAGTCCTCCAATTTGAAACACTTACTCGAGGACTTGAAAACAGGTTTGACAAATTGATGGGTCTATGTGAATCGACCAAGTAAACCATTGTAGAGTCTGATAGAGTAAAGAACTCGTTGACATCAACTAGTCCACCACAATTCAACATGACTATGCTCCGCAGCTGTTTCATGAAACGGGGAGGTAGATTGTCCAATGTGCATGTCAGTGTCGTCAAATAAACGATGTAAATAACAAATATCACGTTGTTTTGCCATACCTCTTCATGATTTTCGACGTGATTTGAGTTGGCAGCACCCAAATCCATGTAACCTGCCACTGGAATGACCTTGTGAGGAATGCAGTCTGCTTTGAAAAGTGTCTATGGAATTCAAAACAGAGCGTTAACGCATCAAGATCAATCTATAATCTGAAGAATACATGACTGGATCTGTCATTTCAGTCAATTTACCGTCAGAATTTTGCAAGCACATAGCGAATCCACATCTGGAGTGGCTAGTATCAACACGGCAGCATTACTGGCTGTAGATTCCTTGCGAATATTGGCATACAATGTATGTAATGTATCTGGTTTCGCCACTCCCATTGTTCAATCAGTGTTGGAATGTCGAGAACGATGCGAATGGGTCAGTAGAAGAAAGGGAAGGTACAAAATAAGCTCGAATCTAACGAACACGGCGCTACATTGCTTACGAAACGCGTCAATCGCGTCGAAAAGGTCCGGTTTCGGCGTATAACTGCGATTTCGAGCCTGTGTCAAAAACACGAATATTTGAGCAATAATTCGTCATTAAACACGAGAACAAAGATTTTTATTGCCGTTCAAAACTTCTATAGACCTGTTTGCGATCATCGTATCTACCACTCAAGTGCTCTTCTTCGGCTCTTCGTCGAACGATTTGTCCAAACGTTCGAAACACAATGTCCGTAGAGATTGAGAGTGCAGAGTAAGTCATATCGCGTCTTATTATGCATTTGATTCGGTCACCGTGCGGATCCCTAACAAATTTGCATAACTTGTAGTGTAATTCGGCTGGTGCAGCAATTTCTAAAAGAAAACAATCTAAAGCGTACACTCCAAGCGCTTCAAGTATGTCTAAATCAGCTATTTGGTGTACCATCTCGTACTATTATGTTAATATTTATTGCTTTCGCCGTGTGTAGGAGGAAACGAGCATAACTTTGAACACTGTTGACTCGGTCGACTCGTTCGTCGCAGATATTGTCCAAGGGAGATGGGATATCGTACTAAGGACCGTATCTGGGCTCAACATTTCTCAGAAAAAGTTGATTGATCTATATGAGCAGGTTGGTGACCAGCACTGTCTCTGACAAGCACACATTCTCCAACATCGTTTGATGCTCGATCATCCTACGTTAGATTGTCATTGAGCTTATTGAGATGCGAGAAATGGGAGCTGCTAGATCGTTGCTCCGACAGACAGACCCAATGAACTTGCTTCGTGAAAAATTCCCGGAAAGATACTTGCACTTGGAGCACTTGTTGTCGAGAATGTACTTCGATGAGAAGGAGGTGTGGCTGTTTGATTCTGACAGGTCAGAAAGTGAACTCTAAACTCCTGAATCTGAAATTAGGCTTATGGTGGAGATCAGACCAAGGAAAAGAGGAGGCAGACGATAGCTCAAGGTTGGACATAGAGGATTACCAGCCCCTGGTTTCATCTCTGACAACAATAATATCGTCTCTATAGCCCTAGCAAATGAAGTTACTGTCGTGCCACCGTCAAGGCTGTTGTCACTATTGGGACAGGCAGTCAAATGGCAGCATTCACAGGGGTTAATACTTCCTGAAACACCATTCGACCTGTTTCTGGGAACAACCCCCAGTAGCATAATTCAAGATGATACACCACCGTCTCAAGTGTACAATTCCATCAAGGTTTGACATGCATGAGCAAATTCATTCACATGAGAAATTTAACCTAACTATTTTCCGCGTAACTAGTTTCCAAAGAAGCAACACCCTGAATCTGCCGCTTTCTCACCTGATGGCCAGTTCATGGTTACTGGTAGCATCGATGGTATAATAGAAATCTACAATCATATCACTGGCAAACTGCGCAAAGACTTCAAGTATCAAGCTGAGGTACGAAACGCAAAAAACTAATATTCGAAGCAATCATAAACACAAGCCCTGACCCTTACAAACATGTAGAACAATTTCATGTTGATGGAAGATGCTGTGTTATGTCTCAGCTTCTCAAGAGATAGTGAAATGCTAGTATCTGGTGGTCAAGATGGTAAAATCAAAGTATGGAAAATCGAAACAGGTGTCTGCCTCAAACGATTTGTCGGTGCCCACTCTCAGGGCGTGACAAGTGTGTGCTTTAGTAAAGACTCTACTCAAGTACTCTCTGCCAGTTTTGACCAGACAGTGAGGTATGCGAGCTCGCGCTGACGTACTGAATTTCGACACTCTAGGTTTGCTTATCGTCTACTTTTGGTTTCTAGAATACACGGGTTGAAATCAGGCAAGATGCTCAAAGAATTTAGAGGTCATACTTCATTTGTCAATGATGCCATATTCAATATGGACGGAACTCGAGTGCTGTCAGGAAGTAGTGATGGTACCATTAAGGTATACTTCATTTCTCCATTCTTTAGGGCCCTAAATCTTACGAAAATTCGACAATTCCAACACTTTTGCTTACATTAGATATGGGATGCCAAGACTACAGAATGCATACAGTCTGTACTGTTATCCAATGGTCTCATGGCAATACCAGGCAGTGTTACACCATCAGTCCAAAGAATCATCTCAATGCCCAAAAATCCAGATGCCTTTGTAGTTTGCAACAAGTCACCATGGATTTACATTATCAGCACACGAGGACAAATCATAAAATCCATGAATTCGAGCAAGATAGTGGATTTCACGAGTGCTTGTATATCTGCCAAAGGTGAACTGGTTTACGCTGTCGCAGAGGATCATATTATGGTTGCGTTTGAAGCCGAGACTGGGAAGCAGGTTGCAAACTTGAAAGTAAGACTTAATTCCTCATGTATATGTTCCGTTTACTGAAACTGACGTTTACTGCTTTTGTAGCTCGCTGAAACTGAAATCATTGGTGTTGCTCACCATCCCTTCACGAACACATTCGCGTCCTTTGCTGAAGATGGAAACGTATCATTGTGGAGACCATAATTCATTGTTAAATACATACCATAGCATCGCAATCGTGAAAAGTGTCATGAAAGAGCAACTCGTGTCCTCGTGTCGTAGAAATGTGGCAGCAATACCAGAAAACGTTATGCGCCATCCTATTTGGTGCGACTTACTGAGTATGGATCCCGTTCGCTGTATTCAATCGTCCATTGCGTTTGCTTTCAAGCCGAACATTGGCAAATCGAATTTACTTGTGTTTGGTGGTTTTGGCCGATACAGATGAATAACAGCTTCTATACTAATTGCAGCAGATGGCGTTCAGTAGAATGAAGCTGTAAAATGGTCTGTGCGTCTCTACTGAACACCGACCGCTATTGTTTCTGAGTGAGGAGCGCTGGTACAAAACATTGGGCATAAGATGAGCGAACATTTGAACGTGTTGCTGAACAAGGCAAGGACTAGACGGCATTCGATGCTTCATCCAATGCGCGAATCAATACCGATACTCAAAATCCGGCACTGGTTTCTTCCTTTCTTATTCACGTCAAAGCCTCCAGGTCTTGGGTGTGGGGTTAGCAGGTGCATCTCCTCAGTTTCAGGATACGCTCTGGAACGCTCATCAAAGCATCAGCGAGGCCGATATGGGGTTATCTTCCATCACCACGATTATCATCTTCATTTCTCTGCTTCTGAACGCTTCCAATGCGACGGATGCTGGCGGAAAGTGGAATGTCGTTGGTAGCTCTCAAGCTGTATGTATAATTCTGGCACTCCTACCTGGGAATAGGCTGGCATGTATAGAAAGACCGCATGTGTTGCCATATATCGTGAATCAGAATCTGTAAGCTTTGTTTTGGTCACGATTGTTTGTCACATATCTGAAATTTGGGAGCGATTGTTTACTACATTTGAGTCATCATGTTGAACCTGACATTATATTATCGTTTCATATAGCCTTGACAATGTCACTGGTATGTCAGTGTTTGTGTGATCATGTTGGTGCCTTCGTATCTTGATGACAAGAGCCGAGAGTGGAGTGGCCTTGGCATCACAGACTCAATCAGTATTTTCTCTTAGGAAACGTAGAGACCACTGTTGAAGTCGATTTGAATTCAAATCCACCATTGGTTACAAAAACAGTAAACGACTGTGCATCAACGATTGAGTTCTCTGCTTAGGGTCTAATCTCTTAACCACCCATAGCATGTCACGTCGTCACCTTTCTGTGGGCACGCCGCACAAGGTTCTGACGGAAACCTGGTCGTCGCTGGCGGCGATACCAGTCAAAGCTATAATATATACAACCAGAATGTGTACATTGCGGATGGAAGGTCGGATGTCAGAGGCTACATGGCAGGTTGCACGCAGACTCCATGCGAAACTGGAAGCTGGAACCTGCATTATACAATGGGAATTCAAAGGTGGTATCCCACTCTTGTAACTCTCTCAGACGATGAGTACGTTGTGACTCTAATTCGTTTCCTTTTGTTCAGTCCCTGACTTTGATTTGCTTCTTATAGTGTTATGCGTAAGTTATCTAGTACATCTCATTGCATGGATTCACAGCTCATTCCTGTAAGGGCTTTGAGTTCCAACCTCACTGAAAACGTTTCCGTAGTCATCGGAGGAACCATCGATAATATCGACCTCAACAACCTTCAGCCTGAATTGAACAACCCGAGCTTTGAGTTCCTATCAGGCAAAACTGGGTTAACTCATGTGCAAATATTAGCGGACATGTATCCGTTAAACACATTTCCTAGTTGCTTTTTGCTGCCCTCTGGCCTCGTCTGGGTTAGAGCTGCCACCCAATCCGTCCTTATTGATCCAAACACTTTAGCTGTTACATCTCCAATACCCGTTCTGGACCCAGAGACAGTCAAACCACTTGGGTATGAATTAGGTGGAGGAACAATTTCTAAGTAGGATTCGTATGCTAAGAACCACTCTATTAGGTATCCATATACTCCCGTGTCCGTCGTGTTGCCAATGACTATCGCCAATAATGTAAGCCATGCGAATCTAAACATTTTGGGATGAGAAAAGGTCACTTTGCCAACTGCCTGTTCAATAGTTCTCTTTTACGGTACTCGTCTGCGGAGGCTCTGCTCGTAGCTCACCGAGCTCGCAGGACGCGAATGACCAATGGGCATCCAACCATTGCTATATCATCAACCCAGATTCGCCAAATGCCAATTGGACTGAGATTGCACCAATGCCTGACGGTCGAGTCATGCCTGATGCAGTTATAATGCCAAAGTACGATCGTTTTAGAAGACATGCGTTTGCACCCCTTGTGTTTTTGACCTAATCTGTGTTTGTAGTGGCAAGATTGCTTTCGTAAATGGAGCTGGTTTTGGACAAGCAGGTGGAGCCGCAGGATTCGGAGCATCGTCATTGCCCGTGCACACAGTAAATATCTTCGATCCGATAACCATGAGCTGGTCTCGTGGTCCCAACGCAACGGTCGACCGACTTTATCATTCAACAGCTGTGCTGTTACCCGATGGTCGAGTCATGACTGCTGGATCTGAAGAACAAAACTGGAATGACATTGCAACATTCGGACCAGGTGGCAGTGATCTAAATGGTGACGAGTTAGCAGCGTGTACACTTTATTTGAATTGTACTGATCCATTTGAGGTGAGTTTGTTATACTCTTGAAACAAGGCATCTAGAGTCTCAAGGTGTTAACATGTTGTGTCCTAGTATCGAATGGAAGCATACACTCCCAGCTACTTATTAACTGGCACGGCAGCTCCGGTCATATCATCCGGTCCTGCTTCTGTTACCCACAATTCCTCATTCTACTTGCGTCTAAGTACTGACGCAACCGCCATCACCAAGGCGGTCTTCATTCGTTATTCTGCTGTTACCCATTCTACTAATTCAGATCAGAGATATCTCGAGGTATTTTTCGGGTGTTTTTTGAAATTGGGTTGAGCAACGACAAACCAACGAACAATCTCTATCATATCTTTCACAGGCAGTTATAGTCAGTCAAAATACCACCACATTGGAGATTCGTGCTCCAATAAATAGCACAATGGCTCCTTCAGGAAATTGGATGATCTTTGTACTGAATAAAGCAGGCGTTCCGTCCACAGCATGGACAACCCTCCTTCAAAGAGGTTAACATATGTGTCTGAAATCTTACTTGTCAACGGAATCACGGATTGACATTAAACCTCATCTAATAGGGAACGAAACCGATGTATCGGTTGTGATTAATGCCCAAAAAGCACAAACAGCCGGAAGCACGGGCACCGGCTCGGTTGTTTCCTCTGACTCTACACATTCCCAGCCCGCTCTCTTAATTTACCTCATAATCATTGTGATTGTTTGTACTGGAACTCGTTTATAGATTGAATACACTAATAGTTGGTCACAACTACGCTTGAGCAGTCATGAAAGTCAACAATGATAATGACAATAGTATTTCAGATATGGAATATATAGACCCCACACAGAAACGACTGAACTGTCAGCAATTTGGTGACTCGTTCAGATTAGAGGCACGAAGAAGAAGGCCAAAAGTTCTATCAAGTGACCAGCACTTGCGATGTTAACAACAGAGTTGCTTTGATGTAATTGAATTTCAAAACGGGAGGGCTTTCACTCTAAAGAGCAGTAGTCTTTGAATTTTTTCTAAAGAAGCTTGTGAAGCTTTTGTCTTGTCGAAGGCTCCTACGAGTTTGCCCTGTTTTGTGACAGCTTTTCAAAACAATCAAAACGAACAAATATCAACGATGAAAGCCTGAAACGACAGGAGGGTTTTGTAATACACACGGAATGAATTTCAGCGAAAGCTCCGTGAGTAGCATTGCAGAGTTTGTTTCAACAGATATGCTAAATCTCCCAGATCGCGCATCTGTTCACAATTTGCGGCAACGATCAAGCAACCAAAGTTGCAACGTAATTGTGTTTTTCACGTTCAAAGCTACAGAATCGTTCCTACAGAATATAGGGCGGCTACACGTATATTTCAATTGACCACGAGCTTCCGTCTGATCAATCATTCAAAGAGCCACGAAGCTTTTAGAGTAAACATGCTGTCACGAGAAAAAATTTGAGAAAGTGCAGCCAGCTAACGTCGCTAGTTTCTAAGGATAGCCATCTGATTCGATTCTGTAAGACATTCGCTCTCTTCTTTCCTGTCGCCTAGTCATTACAACAGAATTACGACTTTCAAACTTTTGATAAGCATGTGCGTAGGCGCTACAGTCGTATTGAAAGAAAAGGTTCATTTGTGCAGAATATGTACACAGTCCCCATATATCTCACCGAATCGCCGGCAATTCGTGGTTTGCTTTTACACTAGCGCCAAGAGAAGGCCACCTACGACAATTACTAGCACGTAACCAGCGCCTGCGCCGTTGATGGTTGCCGAAGATTTAGTGGCGACGGGCGTGGCGGTAGCTGTGGCATAGATACCCAAGGTAGAAGTAGTAACAACGTGTATTGTTGCAGTAACACCTACAAGGAGAGTGGACGAGAAGAGAATTAGATGTCTCACAGAACTTCTTACTCAATCTCTCTGTTTCAGTGCAGAGTGGGGAAAGTGAAATTTCAATTCCTTTACCTATTGCTTCACTGGTTCCAAGAACGGCACCCTAAGTTAAACGACTTTTGTAAGTATGTTGAAAATCGATCCATAAATGAATTTTTGCACTCTTCGAAACTTACGGTACTGGATAATGCTTGAACAGCAATAACTTTATTGCTGAGAGCTTCAGAAATGTCGATCAAAGTCTCGTACCCAGTTCTTGCTTGGGTCGATCCAACCGCCGCCATACTAGTATTTGAACTACCACCGACTAGCTGGTATGATACAACCTCTGTTGCGCCGTTCCACGAAACGTAGCCGTTCGTAAGGTTATTGACCTGGGCAACTACGAATGATGGTGTGGTCTTTGGATATCCGTGCCAGTTTGAATAACGGTAAGCCCTGTAAGATTGGCATGCTGATGAGGCCCCAAAAGCTACATCTTGAACGATTTGTCCCCCGCTAAAGATTGGTCAAATATCCAAATTAGACACCAACAAAAATAAATTTGAAATATGGCGAAACCTTACTTACGAAGTGTATTCAGTATAGTAGTTTTCTGCTCCCCATCCGACGAGAACGTTCCCGTTTGGCAGAACGCTTACAGCACCTTGACTGCCAGCAGTCGCATTGAAGCTCGGAATGTATTCAGCAACCAAAGTAGCAGTCCATGCGGTGGTATCTAGGGCTAAGATTATGCCACGTGCGGTGGCCTCATCAGGGGTTCCTCCTCCGTTTGCGTTGTCAAAGATAGAGAGCTGGAAGGGGGAAGTGCGAATGTCTGATAACAAACGTGGCATGTGTTGGAAATAGAACGCAGCACTAAATGAATTGTAGAAGAGTTACGTCAAGCCATTCCAAACTCCAAAGGGTGGGTTCAACAGACAAGACTTGCTTACCCTTCTCCCATTGTAAAACTCGATATACCCGAAGATCCACCACCATTCAGATACCACAGTATCGACCCATCGGCACTAGCAATATTGTAGACGGTCGAGGTGCCCCTGAAGCTCACGACATAGTTTCCAGCTTGGTCCTTCCACAATGAATTAACGTGACAATAATCTAATCCGGATGTTGCGTTTGCACCGACACCACCACTGAGCCCAAACAAAGTATTGCTGATCGGAACGTGATCCGTAGCCCTCCACTCAAAGAGGACTGTGTTTGTGTTTATGTCGATCTCTTGAAAGACACAGTCAAAAATGTAACCAGCACTTGGTCCGCCCAGGGAAGAAAGATCGGCTAGTGAAAACGGAGGAGTATGTTTAAGACTGAAGCAACTTGAATATTTGCACTCTTACCTGGAGTTGAGATATACACATCTACAAGTGCCGTGTTGTTGGCAGTTATTACAAACTATTTACCACGAATGTTGTTAGATACCTTGAGAGCTTGGATCGATTGAATACGTTCAAGTACCTCATGAAAGTCAGTCTGTTGAGATCCATATCCAATTCCTTCTACTGTCTTGATAATCGTATAGGTCTCATCCATGATGACCCAGTAACCTTTACCGTAACCTGGTAAATTGAAACCCCCTAATTGACCAGCAACATTTGATGTGAGAGCAGATAAACTCATGGTAGAGCAAGAGGGGGCTTACCTTGGAAGAAGGTCAACACTGTACTTCCATTGAACGTTTGGACGTTCAAGTTCATTGAAGCTCCATACTGGCCACCAATCCAAACGTAGTGGCCATTGTTATCAACGATTGCCGGTGCCTGAGTTTGAGTGCCTCGGACTGATAGGGAGGTAGAAATGTGAAATCAGTATACCTTTGTTCAAGAAGACGCCAAGATTCTTATAAAAGAGGCACCGCGAGTGGCTCAGGGTCCATCAACGAGTTCGTGTACAAGGCTCGACTTACATGTCAAAAAGGTGTATCCAGGTGTGATGGAAGAACTGTTTGTTAAATAGTCCAAAAGTGGTGGGGTATTGGCTGCATCCGAGAGGTAAGTCTGGTATGGTGCGCTACCTATAAATGTCAAATTGTTTGGCCTTCAGATATCCAATTCTTCCACATAATTCCTATATTCAATTCAAGATGTAACGCCTGCGAGCGGATGCCGTGCCATGTAACAACCAAAACCCCACAAGTTCACATGTCATCACTCATAACGCATCGATCAAGTGCAATTTCACAGCATCTCATACCATAGGCACCACCAGCATAGGTAGCATCACCGATTAGGACTTGATCAGCATTCACAGAAAGTGGGGTAAAAGCAGTTGCAACAAGGATGGCAGAAACCATTGCGGATGAGACCAATCCAAACGGTTTAGTCAACTTAGAGAATTGCATCCTGAATGCAAGATCTAATGCAACTCGGGAATGCCTCCAAGTCGTTCCGAGGTACTTGTACAATCTGTGTGTTCAAAAATCTGGAAAGGAGCGAAAGTGCATTCATTCTTGGCAGTGGCGCGATGCCAAAAGGAGGGAATTGAGCTCCATTGACTGAACCTTGTTTGAAATATTACTAGAAGATATTCAAAAGTTAGCGATCGATAGAAACTTTGTCTGGTTTGGTGTTCAAACGTGTTTGCGTATTTGTCAAAACAATCAAGAGGACTAGTAGTTCTGTTTAAAGTCATGGCTGCGCCAACAAGATATATAAAGAAGTCATTACAGATTACATCAACATTAAATAATACACGTTAATCGGTATCCCCTCCCACCAGTGCGATTTCAAGATGGTACCCATCAGCTCCATGAACGCAGCTGAGACGTACACAGTTTTTGTTAGTAAATTCGTGTCTAGCACAGGTAAGATGCAACTCGTGTGGAGAGAACGGAAAAGAAGTCTAGATTCCGTGTTTGTTCCTCTTACCACATTGGACTAGTTAGCCATGCAGCAATACTACTTTATGACATCGTAAAGGAGTAGACGTGGACAAATTGAGCAGTAAAATGTCACTGATACAGTATAGAGATGGTGGCTCTTGCGTTTCTCCATCCAAAAAAGTCACCACAAGAAAAACGCCGCAAGTGGACGTCCAAGAGTTCTGAAATCTTCTCATGCACATCTCAAATGGGCACATTCACTGTTTTTGAAGATACGTATGTCTTCAAAAGCGAGCGAAAGTATTGCACCCATACGGTTAAATGTTGGCTTGTTAACGTTTATGTCTTTGCTGGGTATGTTTCCATGTGCGAGTTGACTGATTTAGTCTATTGGATACCCGAAAACAACGTGCAGGATTCTCCAATTATAACAACATTAAAATGTGTCCAAGGGGTCAAATTGTACTCGTTCGACGAATGCATGTTGCATCTTGTGGCGAAATCAGCAGCATTGATAAGTTGCAGTGCCATAAGTCACCCAGGATTATCAAGAACGGTCTAGACGATGCTGGCATTTATTACAAATCACAGCTTCGCTAGCATAGCTAGCTAGTAAGCTATGAATGGGACTGTCGGCGTGACTTCTGACGATCACAGAAGAAAATAAACCAGAGACAAAATTTCTCTACTATAAGTTCCATATAGTACGTTCCAACAATTGGTTTACCGAGTCGGAATGCTTGCAGTGCACATCGTCAACCAACTTAATCAAAGAAACCTATCCAACAGAAACTAGGCAAAATCCAACAAAATGTCTGAGAAGGGAAGGAGACAACGGCGTGCCAGAGAATATGACGAAGATGACAGCCGCTCAGAAGGAAGCGAAGAGTCTGCAGCCTCGCACTCCTCAACATCTCCTCGTGGTCGCGAATTTGCGGACGAAGCTCTCGAGGACAAGTTGGGAATGGCAGTCGACGCTCTCAGTGAAAAGAGAGCTACGTAAGTGGCGGCTTTTTCCTCTTCCGTTCGTTTTCTTGCTGTCGTCACCTTGTATATCAGAATCGAGACAAAAATCAAATGACTCTTTTACATATGCTTTCCTCCAATAGCACACGTGAAGGAGCTCTACATACTATATGTACTGTGCTGACACTGAAATATGTGCCGGATCTATTGGAGGAACGCATTCAAACCTTATCAGATGCCGTCAAGAAGAGCATATCCAAGTCTGGTGTTGAAGGTGATGGTGCTGCCAAAGGTAACCAAAAAGTGTGCATTTCGAAGACAACGAAGTACAACTAAGAATCAAATTTCAAACTTAGCACTCGCTCTGGCATCACTAACACTAGGACACGGCCACTTATCAAACATGTTTCAAATCATAAAGGAATTAGCACGAGATCCAGCCTTTCCACCATCCAATAAATCCGCAGTTATAGATGCTCTGGCAGTGCTGGTTCTCATGGAAGAACAAGATCCGGGTCAGAAACTGGAATGGCTGACGTTTGCTGAGGGGATATTTTCGGAGAGGAAGCAAGATGAAGGGGTGGCCAAGTCTAGTGTTAATTTATGGGGCGTGATTGCCACTGAGATTGATGTTAGATATTTGCACGATTCTTTTGATCAGTAAGTTTGCTTCACATGTGGTGAAATCATGTTGGGCATAATGTTGACCTTTTCTCTCCCGTTCGCGCTTTACAAGGTACATTGCAGCACACGAACGACTTCTATCCCACGAATCCACCGAAGTGCGAATATCAGCAGGCGAAAACATTGGAATTATATTCGAAATGATGGACGACACCGACTCAACATACGACAACAAGGACGGCCTCATTGAAAAATTAGGTGACTTGGCAGCCGACGCATCAAGACACAATAAGGGTAAAAAAGATGCAGCAAAATCACAAAGAATGGCATTCAAAGAACTATTAGCCACTATCGAAGACTCGGCATCGCCAAGCCATCGATTAACTATACGTAAAATGGAGTATACATTGACATCATGGGCATCATGGAAGAGGCTGAATCTGATAAAGTATTTCTTGAATGAGGGTTTGTCGGTGCATTTAGAACAGAATGAGCATGTACAGTCGTGTTTGAGCCTTGATGTCGTTGCTGAGGCTCCTGAAAGACCTACCGGTCAGAATAAGAGGTGAGTGTCTCTCAAACGATTTCTATATCGCAAACAGAATCACTCATTCATCATATTTCTTCTAGGGTGCAACAGCTAATACAACAAAGAGTTGATAAGCTTCGAACGAAGTCTTTATCGACCGAAAGAGATAAACGAAGCAGTTCGAGACATTTGGAGGAAGATTGATTGATGATGTAGATTGTGTGTTGGTGATTTTTATGAGTAGATATCGCAGAACATTATTATCATAACCTATTTCGTTCTAATAAAAAGGCATTGCAAGCACCTCATCGTTTGATATAATCTGAAGTTGAATTTGATTCAATGTTGAAACATGTGCTCATACACCATATCTACTGGTTGTGGTTTTACTGTTGAGCTGCGGCCTAAGATACAACACAATGTCAGAGGCAACCTAAAAATGTAATAAAATACTGTCCCACACCCATACCCTGTCACGAGCAGCCTTTCTCAACGGAGCCAATTTCATTTCAGTGGTTCCGAAAGGTATACCGAAACCTGCAATTGTATCAAATAAAGTCAGTTTTGCCTTTTTTTGGTTGTCAAACATGATATACACGTACCAACGATGACTGCCACAATGAAGTATGTGACAAACCTGCCTCGGTTCTTGACGTTGAAGGGCATAGCCTAAGAGAAAGCGAGAAGTAAATGAGCCGACCACGTCATGACATTTGGTCTGATAGCTTGACGAGTTTTCGACAATCCAACTCCTAATGACCCCAGTTCAGCGATGAGCCAAACATCAACTCTTGATATCCCAAACCATTTAAATGGGAAACCGAGTCAAATACGAATTCATGACCTCTGTTATAATATTTGACGGAGTTTCCTTCAATCAAACTCTCCAATGGGTGACGAATCAACTAGCTACGACATACTGGGTCGAGTATCAACGACCCTTCAACAATAAAACTCCCGTCCAACCCAAATGAGAGATGACTCAAACATATCGGCAATCGTCGCGACCCAACAGAGGAGTCCAACGCAACAAAAGAGGGTAGAGCTATCATCCATTCCGAGTTTACATACCCCAGCACCCTTCCAGTTGGCTCCTCTAATAAGCAGACAAAGCAAACAGTCAGTATTTGCGCTCTCTCCCAAAATGTAAAATGTGACAAAAATTGATGTCCTTTTGGCTCTAGCCCTCTTACTCGTAAGACATGGGACCCCTACATAGTAAAAATGAATGGGTTTAGTGAACAGATACTAGACAATGTCTCCCGGGGCTAGTTCAGATAGCTGTTTTGTTGCCCCAAATGCTTTTTCCAAGAAACCAACTTTTTGACTACATAACAACTAATTTACCATGGTCCGGCGGCGTGGCCACTGCTTCTCAGAGTACGAGCAGTAGAGAATGCTCGGCGAGCGATGATGGAGTTCATTATTACTGTTTCTTGGGTATTGATGTTGCTTGGTTTTGACTCTGAGGCAGAACGTCGACAAAACGTCGACAGATAGGGACAACAGGAGAGCCTGTCGACGTGATAATCGCGTGTAATAAATATGTCCAATCTCCAATGACTTATTTACAAGCATTCACGGATTCAAAACCTCGTTTAACGCATGTTGTTGGCTATGTGTTCTATGTATGTCTGTGTCAGGCCGTCAGGCCCACGATGAGGAAGGACAACGCCAGAACGATGGAAGGTTCCAAAGCTTCTCGTTGTGATACCCCGTGGCTCCTACATCGTCTAATCACGTTTAAAAACACGTCCAAACAACCATCCTCGTTTTGTTGACCACATAGTTCCACGATCACAAGCTGAATGGAAGCGCCTGGCTTGAAAAGCTATTCTACATCGCGTGCTAGCTATCCGGCTTCAAGCGTACTAAGTTTGTGGTCGTGATAATTCCTGCGTCGAAGGATCAAATATGTCCTCTTATCACGTTTCAAAGCTTCCGCAACGACTTTGTTTTCTCGAAAACTTTCCGAGATAGTAAGCAAGGCAAAAGCAAAAACAGGGGCTCGGTTCTTGATACCAACATCACGTTCCACAGTCAAACCTTTTGCAACACGATCCCTCTATTCTCGATGTGTTGCAAACTGTCTATGTCCAAGTATCTACAATGGTTTGAGTGGAAGATAATATACAGGGATTCCTTAGTCGTCCTTGTCCAGGTGGGCTTTTGAGCTAGTCACAAAGTTTCAATGAGCAACCAAACACTTGTGCAATAGACGAAGACGCAGCTCCTAACCATGACAAGCGTTCAATTATGCTGGGCTACTCAATAGCCTTGTCCAGGCGGTGGCATCGTAGTCTAGTTTGGCAAAAGGAACGAGGTCAATTTGAGCGTGGCCCAATTTCCGAGTGACAACCTTCTGCACCCATTCCACCGTACAGATTCACTACCTTGAGTTTAACGGCATCATTCCTAACAGCCATAATCTTGTCATAAACAGGTTCCAGAGCAGCCTTGACACGATCAGCGTCCATTCGTGATGCCAGGAATTCGTCCGATTGTAGCGATGGAACATCTCTTAGAGTAGTGTCAGCAGCTATATGATATGATAATAAACGTGATAAGGCGTCATCGTACGATGTGAACTTCTTTTGTGATGGTATTGGCTGCTGGATGCTGTTGATGTCTCGGTTTAAAGCTTGATGCATCTTTGAGTTAGATGGTATGGGAGGATTATTTTGGATGGATTGCTGCTGGTGAGAGGGTGGATGAGTGGATCCTCGCTGGGCATGCATTTCCTATATTACCTATAAGTGATCTATCGTTAAAATGTGAAATGTTCGATTTTGTTGATACTGACGATGAAGCTAATAGATTTCAAATAAAGAAAAAGGACGGAAACGAAGACAAATATTTTCATTTCATTGAACCACGCGTAATTCACGCAACAAAGCTCGTGCCGCAAGCTGTTTGATGCAACTCGTGTTTCTCCCTTACCACTCGAAACAATATTCAGCAGCAAAGAGTTATTTTCGCATAGAAGTCTACTTGTCAGGTATGTCAATATATGTGCGGCACTCTCTTCATACTTGCAGTCAACATGTTAACTTATTCACCAGTCTCTTTCGCATCTCCAGAACCGCCAATTCAAAACATGTCGACAGAAGGAGCTTCCGCCATATTCGAGGAATATCAAAAGGAATATGATACTGTCCATGAATCCATATCCCAGAAACTCGCTTCAGTGCCCTCCGTCGCTGCTGGTAACTGTTACATTGATCACACATATATGTGATCAACAGACACACAACTTGATGCATTACATATATTAACTCGCTCTCAATCTAGAACAGAAGAAACTGCTAGTCAGCCAGACGAAACGAGAATTGGAAGAAGCTGATGAGATTGTAAGAACAACCGTTGTCACATAAACACCTAGCAGAATAACGACTCAAGTAATCTTCCATATTAGATCTCACAAATGGAAATGGAACTCTTATCACTACCGGGCCCAATACGATCTCGTCTACAACCACGAGTCAAATCATACAAGGATGAAATCAAGAAATTCGAAAAGGAATTGGTAATTGCCTTTTTCCTATGAGCGGATACAAATGTCCTTGTTTTTGGCTTGCCCTTTCTAAGCAAAACACCCTCACCTATACAGAATCGCACAACTGCAGTATCAGGCAAATCAGAACGTGATCAATTACTAGGAACTGGCGGTTCACATATCGTGGATGTTGAAGCTGCTGGAATGGATCAACGATCACGATTGTTGCAAGGAACTGAAAGGTTACAAGGCGCTAGTCGTAAATTGGATGATGCGAGACGTTTGGCTCTTGAAACTGGTATGCGATGTGGTGGTGACCTGCTTTTCTGGTCAGCTGTATATTGCCAACTGCTCATGAGTACTTTGATTCTCACTCGTACTATACAGAAACAAGTGGTATCTCAACTTTAGAATCACTGAGTCGACAACGAGAGCAGATTCAACGAACACGCAACACTGTACGCATTAGACACCGGAATCTATCAGTTTTTTTGCCCGCACGCAAAAAAATGCTAAATTCCTTCTTTTGCATTCTAGTTGACGACTGCCGATGGATTCATCTCGAAGAGTCAGGGTATCCTCCGAGGGATGCAGAGAAGGTGAGCCCTTTCGTGGTGACATTTTGTGTTGGTTCTTGCTTTTTTTGTGCTTTACTCACATCAACATCTTGTAGGATGGCCACCAACAAACTCATCACCGCAGGCATCATCATATTGATGATATTACTCATCGTGCTTATTGTTTGGGCCAAATGGTTTTCATAGGAATGAGAAATCAAACATTATATCATCTGTCTCTTGCTTTCTCTCTTTTAACCCCCCTCGACCAAAAGCTCTTTGTGTATTTGAGTCTTGATTTTGTATATTTGTTACTTTTGTTGTTGGAAAAAGATAACGAAATGCTCCAAAACCAAGAACAAGTTATGCAATATGTCTTTTCGGTTTACACTTCCCCACAATCTGTGATGACGACTCGTTTTGATGGTTTGCCAGATGAGTGTCCAACACGTTCCATTGAACGTACTATTTCTAGACCTTGCGTTACTTCTCCGAATACTACATGTTTGTTATCTAGCCAACTTGTCTAAAGTGGACGGAAGATGTGTGAGTTCGGCCGTGAGAATAATGGGTGGTTCCTTTTGTCCTACCGCTGCCAGTGTAATGAAGAATTGCGAGCCATTCGTGTTTGGACCAGAATTTGCCATGGATAAAAGCCTATGTTTGACAGGTATGAGTAAATTAACAGCAGCTAATCATTGGCTTCTGATAGGTATCGATTGTATTTACCCTGGGCCTGTGTGTTTGCTTAAAAAAGAGGAGGAAGGGTAAGCACTAAATCTAAGACGACACAACAAAAAACAAACAGATCTGCTTAAACAACTTACAGTATGAAGTTCTCATCAGCAAACTTGTCTCCATATATCGACTTGCCACCAGTTCCATTATGTTTCGTGAAATCACCACCCTGACACATGAATTGAGGAATGACTCTATGAAACGTCGAGCTCCTAAATCCAAATCCTTTTTCATGCGTACACAGCTGTCTAAAGTTCTCTGCTGTCTTGGGACATATATCAGACCTCAACTCCATTATGATACGTCCTTGTGGAGTCCCGGATATCGATATATCGAAATACACTTTCGGGAGGGATGATGATGATGCTTTTGTTTTCGTCTTTTTAGCAGGTGGTTGTTGTTCTTGTTCGGTATCTTGGTCTGGTTGAGTGACTCGTTTTGCGGCTGCTGCGATTTTAGCTTTTCCATCTTCATTGTCCTCAGTATCATCGTCTCCTACAACTTCATCATCATCAGGAGCACCCCCACCAGCATACTTTTTGAGCCATCCTTCATCAGACCATACAGCTTTTGAACCAGGCAAGAATGCCGCTCCCTTCATTGGTTTTGCTATATTTACACGGATGACTTTGCCATGCATTTCAGCCATATTCATGTTGTCTATTGCTGCGGATGCATCTACTGCTGATTCGAATTCGACAAATCCAAAGCCTCGGTGTTGGGCATCTACATATTTTTGAATGTGAGTTAATGTGTGTGAATTATGAGATATTTCGACTTGAAAGCTGACAATCCCACGAATGAAATGAATATTTCTTACGAGAGGATGGATCTGGAGGGAGTTGCACTTCGACTATATCACCGAATGGTATGAATGCTGCATACAATAAGTCTTTTGTGACATTGTCGTCGAGTCCACCTGCAGGAGATAAAAGGCAAGTAAGCAATGGTCTCAATTGGTGCGTGGGAACGCCTGCATACCTATAAATATGGTGCTCTTGTTCTTCAAATTCGCGTTGGCCATGTTTTCAATGGTTTTGGATGTTTGGTGATGGTCGCAGTGACCAATATGATGAATGACGCGGCAGCTATTGAGTTTGTCTACCTTTTATATTGAAATCCACTTCGAAGTTTGCTACCAAAGCTCACAATTTCGTCTAGAACGTCTGGATCTAAGCTGACATCAAACACAAGGTCTATAGTCCAAGCACCACACGTTGCGTTGCATGGATCAAGAATACAAACATGGCCAATCACGATAGCTTGAAGCTACTAATGCTAGTATTCATCGCATTCCTAACATGCATTTGTGTATACCTATCACAAGCAAATGGCCAGCTGCAGCACGATATAAACCAAATATCCGAAGTCAGAGGCCACATACGAGAACAACTCGTCAAAGCGTCAAAATCCAACATCCTTTTATCTCGCAAACTGAATACTACTCAAAACGACTTTCTGTACGTGCAGCAGCAATCCAAGGTTGTGAATGGACGGAATCGTAACAAGCAGGGACTGGAACTGCAATTGTCGGAAGCTCAGACGAGGTTGGAAGCTGTTAGAGCTGATTGTGAGGGTAGTAAACAACAGTTACGGAATGAATTGCTGGGTAGTATTCCACAGCCAAATACTAAGAGGGCACAGATTATTACGTGGGTTGGGAGCGATGGTCTTGACAAGTTACGGGAATTAGTTGGTGTGGGTATCAATTCTCGTGCTCTCTTTTTGCTTCTTTTGTTTCTAAGTCCTGCAAAAAAATACCTAATACACCTTGCCTATGTGAACTCACATAAGCATTCCCCTCCTAGTCCATACACCTACTCAGCACCGACCACGTAATACCATTAACAGTATTCGGCTATAACATATCATCACGACACCAAAAAGAAATCAAACTATGGCGTAACGTAGAATTACTCAATGTATCGGAGCTCCTACTGTTAGGGCCCCACAATCTAGCCAATCCACAGCAACTTTCCGACGGCTCATTATACACCGATCCAGCATCCTTCCTAACAGTACTAGACTGGGCTATGCAACACTATCAGACAGTAATATATATCCGCAACGACATACACTTTGAGAATCGACAAGGATTGATTCAAATGCTTGGTGAAATGTCTAAAGAATCATCGTTTATCGGACGTCTTGATGGGCAAGACTCAAATGTATTATTGTCGAGATTTGCCATATTAGGGTTTCTGACTGGTTCACCTGCTTATGAAGCATTGGTTGAATCAGCTATAAGGTGTCAGAGGGGGTATCAGTGTCCCCCAAAATTTCGGGAGGCGTTGGACGTGAAGCAGATGGATATACTCAGGGCTGCTAAGGATGTGGGTGGCTATGGTGTCAAGGCACATGAAGGGCGAGAGTCATTGTTTTGTTATACGCTGCTACGAGATGACGTGCTGTATAATTTTGATTTGGGTGTGAATGGGTCTAGGTTGGCTGGAATGGAGACGCTAGAGGCTGTTAAAGATAGTGGTAGTAAAACCAAGATTGCTATCTTGATGGCAGTAAAAACCGGACTGGATGAATCCGTCTCGGACATATTGCCAATCCAAATATTTTTGCCTTCCTTCATCAAGACTATATCAGACGACGAACGAGTGAAATATCACTACTCCGTATATATAGGTTATGATGACGGTGACATTGTATTTGACAATTCGCCGGCTCGTGAAGTTGCACTGGATCGCATGAAGAGTATCATATCGGGACTTGATGCAACTATAATGCTTGTTAAGTTTCCGGAATCTATGGGCTGGGTAACCATGATTTGGAATGGATTGTTTGTACAAGCTATGAAGGATGGATGTGATTATTTCTTCCAGGTTAATGATGATTTGGTGTTGGAGACTGTTGGATGGACTACCCTCTTCGTGAATGCGCTGGTTGGCAATGATAATCTTGGTGTCGTTGGTCCTTATGTGAGTGCTTGGAGCTTTTAATAACGGTTTATCTATCGAGATGAGACGTTTTTTTCTTCGTTCTCACATTTCAAATTATAGGATTCTCGTCACGCAGGGGACTTGCTAACCCAATCCTTTGTCCATCGGAAACACTATCACATATTTGGATTCTACTATCCAATCGCAATCAAGGACTGGTTTTCTGATAACTGGATTTCCAATGTATATGGCGCTTCACACACTTTCAAGAGTGACGTAGTCACTGCTGCTAATCAGAATGCTCGTGGGACACGGTATCGTGTGTGTGATAAACCGAAATGGGAGGACGCGCTGAAGAACGGGAGAGATGTTTTAGCATCATGGTTGGAGAAGCAGGATAGGACTTGATTTGGTTGTCGAATATAGCCTAGGTGGATTAAGTGGTGTTTATGAATCATGTAGCATGTGTATAATTGTGGTAATCATAGGGTGTCCAACATGAACGCTTTTTGTTGTAATTCAGTGCCTTGGCCCTCTGCGGCGTTCAAAGATCGTTTTAGCTGGCTTGTGATGTAAGTCTAGAAGAGAAAGAAGTTCGTTGGAGTTTCGAATGCCGTGTTGCGGCACTTTTGCATCGGTTTTATGTTTTAGCATTAACCTACCAGCCGAGAAAATGAGGTCTACTGTCAAAGAACTGTCGCTATATATTCACTGTGAGCGCAATCAATTGAAGTCATCTTCGAGTACCAACACAACTCTTTCTATATAGTTCCATACTGTCGTGTATGCCAAAAAAATGCCATTAGTTTCGGGGCACAGCAGATCTGACTAGGTTTTAACTAATTAGGCCAAATGCTCATTTTGCGCATTCAACAAGTACACTCTACCTTCCACGTGAGCAATAATCTAATCCTCTGGCCGTAAATACATAGACATCAAAACCTCCAACATTTTCAAATTAGTGGAATAAACGAGACATTACTTCTTGACGCATACAAACGAGAATTTGATTGGTTTCTACGAGATTACAGTGCTGGTGGCACTGCAGTGAAAATTTCTTCGATCTATTTTGGAGGTGGGACACCTTCTTTGATGCAGGTATTTTTAAGAGACAACAGTGAAGTTGGGTGATGTCGGTGTGAAGACGTTACATTTTGACATGATGACATCAATCTAGCCTTCAACTGTGGAATCCATACTGAAGGATGTAGCGAGTAAATGCAATGTGGATCCCAGGAATACGGAAATTACTCTTGAAGCTAATCCAACTGTGAGTTTGGTCAATTCAAAGCAACTCCTATAAATTTACCAAGTAATCCTTTTGCCGACTATGTAGTCAGTGGAAACCGCTCAACTACTCGGTTTCAAGCACGCCGGAGTGAATCGCCTTTCGTTGGGTATTCAAGCTCTCAATGATGAAGACTTACATCTTCTGGGACGCGATCATGATGTGAAGGATGCCCGAAAAGCGATACATGTAAACGTTCGAGTGGTCTCATGAGCAAAAAAATATTTTCTGAATTTGGGATATAGGCAGCACAAAATACTTTTGAACGAGTTTCACTTGACTTTCTTTGGGGTAGACCAAGACAGACTCTGAATGGTTGGAAGGACGAGCTGCAAGAAGCCCTGAGCTTTGGAGCTGAACACTTGTCGATTTGTACGAGAGTCGCGTTGTTTCACGGACAAAAGTCCTGATCAAACGATACTACTGACACTGGTTTTTTGTCTAGACCAACTCATCTTGGAACGAGGAACACCAATGTTTGACATTCACGCCGAAATGCCAAGTCTCTGGCAGTCAGAAGACGTACAAGCTAAAATGTATTCCACGACCGTTGAACTTGCTCGTTTGTTTGGGTACAAGCAGTACGAAGTTTCGTCATTCGCTAAATCGGCTGACGCAGAGAGCAGGCATAATAATGGGTACTGGTTTGGACGAGATTATATTGGGATTGGACCTGGTGCTCATGGAAGAGTCACGAGTATGAATGAGAGGTATAGGACTGCTTGTATACGGTCACCTAGTCAGTGGCAGACGCAATGTGTGGATTCTGGAAATGGGTAAGCTGCCTATGAGTTGACAGCACACCTGCATTGGTTGTTTCAGCACCAATTCCCATGCATCAATGATTTTTGCAGGGTTGCAACCAAAGTACGAATGTCTGACAAAGAAGTGGGACGAGAACTGGTAGCTCAAGGACTACGAACTATACGTGGAATCACTTTGGCAGGGATTTCGAAACTGTTGCCTGAGACACCTATAGAGGATTTGCTCGATGTTGAAAAGCTTAGAGGGCTGGCGGAACAACAGTTCGTGAGTATAGTGTTTGATGCAGATCGGAACGTTAGGGCTGTAAAGTGTACAGAAAGGGGACTTATAGTGTTGGATTCTATACTGCAACGTGTTTTGTTGTAAACATGTCGTGAAATGGTGGATGCAACAACAAGTTACGTATCATAGTATATTTATCGAACACTGCAGTGGAGGCTGTCCTCAGGAAAGATCAAAGCTATCGAGCTTGTGTGGTTTTCTTAACGTGTCGATAGCAAATCATGTGTTTTCACGTACTTCCAGATCAGTTCCACGACTCATGAGGGATTAAACGGTGCAATAAATGTGTTATGTTGATGATCTGATTCGTTTCACCTCCGTTCTTGCGTTTCTTGGTCATTCAAGAAAGTCCAACGCTGAAGTTCTTGAAACTTGAAACTTGGAGACGATAAGGCCAAAAGCAGCTCATTTTTGACGGTAGATCTATAGGAAAGCATCATATACACGTGATTACGGTGTCAAATCACCAGGCTGAGCGGTCTGTCGCCTTGTACGGCTTACTATTGTCGCCAAACGCCCAAAGTTGACTATTGGCAACAACCAGTTTATTTGAATCAACATCAGATGAACAAGAGAGTTGAATACTAGCGTAGCAATACGTTGAATGTGGACTGGATATGGACTGGATAAACTCCTTGAATCAGAGAATTAGATCTCAACGGTCAAATGCTTCACTTCACGTTAGGAATCGAAGTGATGGTATATACAACTGTCATCTTGTTTGATCACGCCTAATTTTGTACAAGTTGGAATCTGTTCACGGATCTAACTACTCTCGTCTTTCAGCTGGAAATCCACCACTCTCTTCAACATCAGACCTCGACAATACCACTTTCTCGCCCAACCCCTCAACGTCAAATCCAATAGCCGAAGCTCCTCCAGAAATAGTACCAATAACGTCACGTCACTCGACTGTCAGAATATCTATATCTGCGTGCTGTGCACTGAGTTTAATTGATGGGAGCTTCAATGAACACAACGACGAGCTACGTGTTCTGTTTGATCAGGGACAAGATCTGAATCCATACATGGCTCGATTTGCTGAATTGTATGGTGGTCCAGAAATAGATCCTAGCTCTGAAGGCGTGTTTATAAACCGTACCGTGATACCTCTTCGTAAAACCAATAGTAGCATTCCCAATCTAGCACAGCAGCAGATTGATAGGTCCTCCAGCCTCCCAGTCGAAGGTCATCCTCACGATATAATAGTAGCTACTCTAGAACTATTGGATCAACACATAGCAGGTGTCTTGACGGATATATCAAATATCCAGAGTCTGCTTCAGTTGACTGAGACATACCAGCATCTAGAAATATTAAGTCGATATGAAGCTGATAGGGATTGTATCATTCGACACGGCGGTTTACGCAAATTGAGTGATGTGCTTGCGGCTATTTCATCACATCTCAAACAATCACATCTTGAAAATGGACCTGAAACGGAGGCCATGACCAAATTAATGTATATTTGTATATATCTAGCACGAATGTGTTTTGATCCTGATGGTCGATTCGGTGTGTATGTAGCTACGAGTGGACGAACAGTTGTCGTTGAAAGTCGTCGACCATCCACGTCACTTATTGGACGAGCTACGAAATTGGATTCGGATACTTATAGCATGGTTGAAGCTTTATATGGATTGTTGATTTCTGTAAACAATCACGAGATGCCATGGAGTATAATGAAAACACGAATAATGGAAACGCTGGGTAGCATTATAGCTTCAGACCCAGCAGTGACGAAACGATCATTGGTTGAACGTGATATAGTAGACTCGCTGCTGATTTCTATCGCATGGCCGTCATGGTTGCTGGAAGCGAATGTCGCTCCTGCTACACTTCGAGCTGAATTCAGGAATCAAATACTGGCTTGGCACCTTGTTCATTTTTTGTCAAGGACAAATCCAGCATGCAAGGAACGTATTGTTGCTCTTGGTGGCTATGCTCGATTGACTGCTTTGGTATCTTGGACTTCGTATTGCTGCTCAGAATTGGGTCCTAATTTTGGATCGGCTGGTAGCGAATACAAGGGGTTTCAAGATGTCAGTAGTTCCAAAAGTCTGCCGGACGTAAGCTTTATGAGAATTATAAGTATTTGGAAATTTAGACTTAAAGTGCTAATCCTGTTGTACACGTAGGATACTGCTCCTGCCGTAGAGTCAACAACTTTACCAGATTACGAGAAAGAATACATAAAATCACGCAATGTCTTGTCAGAAAATCCGCCAGAATATATCCCTCATGCCCTTCCACCTCCCTTAATGTCACATTCGCTAGGACTCCAGTCACCTGAACTCTCCCTCATATTCGCCACTGCTCTAGGATGTTGTATATATCATAGCGAGCCCTTACCTGGATTAGCAGGTGCCATGTCTGCTGCCGGAGGCAGTCGACGATCACTTGTAGCAATCGAAGCTTCTCAGGAAATTGGTAGAACAACAAGTCCTGATGGAGCAAGAGGACAAGGCATGTCTTCTCAAATAGAAAGCTTTCTACGTCCCTTGTTTAAAGCTGTTGGTGCAAGCTTTATGGCAGGACTGGGATCTTCCATGTCGATGGGATTAGATGAAGCACCATATTTAGGGCCGGAAGAATTGAGATTTATAACACTTGGCAGAAGTACTCCAATCAATAATCCTGAGAGTCTCTTTCCGACTTTCAATGTAAATATTAGTAGCATTCAAGCAGAGATACCACCTGTTGCAAAACCTGTACCTCTTCCACGTCTTCAATTCGCATTCATAGAGTTTTTAGGTGAATTACTCGCTGATCCACCAGAGACGGTAGATATAGATGACGAGTCGCTGTTTCGACTTCGAGGATGGATTCTCAAATGGATGGATATATGTAAATTATGGGAGACTTTATTTAGTAGCCCCTGGTTTTACTTTTGGGGTGATGAGCATGAGAACACGCACTCGCTGTATGCTACAAAGCTCAGACAGTGTATCATGAGATTCGTGGAGTATATGGCCACGTTGCCTGACTTTGATAATCAGCATCCAGTTGGAGCTCTTTTAGGGCTTATGGAAAAATACTATCCAAGTCAACCTCCTATAGTACATCAAGCATCAAAATCGCTGAGATTTATTCTCACTCACAAACGTCTGATAACGCAAGAGTCGTTGAGACGCATTGAGAGTCTGACTATCATTACACCCTTACTGGCGAAAGTTACATCGAATCCTAGTGATATGCAATGGGCTGTATTGGGTCTCTTGGATGCTATGTTGGCTGGTTCTAACAAGGATATGGCCATTTACATATATGCAGACAGATCGACTTTGAAGCTCTTGTTCAAGTTGGCAGTTGGTCCTTCACGAACTGTAGCTCAAACTGCCTTGGCCAGAGTGTTGGATTTGATTGCGATAGTGCCATTAGAGTATGTTGGTTGAGTGGCAAAAAAAGCACAATACAGTCATCAAATGCTGACATCTTTTGTTCAACAGATATCCTACATATGGTGTAGGAAGAGCGTTCCCTCCACCAATATCGGGTCAACCACCATCTCCATCTCAACCAGAATCTGGATCAGATACAGGAATTGACTTGCTTGGATTCTACTTTGTCTGTTTCCAACCCGAAATAGCAACCCAACGACAATTAGAAATCCAGTGCTCATTGTTAGGTGGTATAGGGACATTGTTGATGAAATATCGAAATGATCCATCAAAGTCAAATGCCATGCGAGCCACTTTATTGAAGTCCCAGGTTTTCGAGCACTGTCTGGGTGTGCTCTCATCACGCATACCGATCGAAATGGGTGAAGCTGCCTTCCATAAATTGACTGGCGAGGCAATCAAGACGATTGCGTCAGTCATGAGTGGATCTAAAGAAGCCAGAAAGACATTCAAAACAATAGTAGGTTTTGAGGAAATCAGAATCCGTCTATTTGTAAAAGGATCTTGGGTAGCATGGGATGGTCTCCTTGATGGATTGATGGGACTAGCTCTAGATTCCACTGACGGCTTTGAAGCCGTCCATGACAATCCCATTGTCCGTAACGTCGACGCAGCACGAGCACTATTCTCATTTTATCCTCATCTTGGAAGTGAGCTCCAGGTCGCATTCTTGACACGATTGACAAGACTTGCTTCCTCCCACGAAATGAATCGAGTGATTTTATGTCAGGCTGGGACTGTTGCCAGGCTGGTTAAAGAAGTCATTCCAAAGTCGACGGATTTGGAATCTTTGGAACGGGCCATCGAGCTGTTGGAAGTAATTGGTGCTCATAATGTATTGGTAGCTGAAGTTAGGTTGATGCTTGCGAGCTTGAAAGCTCAGCCTATTGCTAGTACTCCAGTGTATCGTGCTCCGAGACATAGACGACCTAGTAATCTCCTTGGATCTCGGGATACGTCTTCTGAGGTAGCATTCGTGTTTCGGGCTCCTTCGTAGTAGAAATTTCCATACAAGACTGTCGTGTTTTTTGGCATTTTTCGACGCTTGACATTTCAATGCTTTTAGGTGCTACCATTTTACTACGATCGAGTGCTCAAAGCGATGGTCAATATTGCGCAACGTCGCGAATATGATTTGGACTCGTTCTACTTTTCTGGCAAGTTTTCTGGTTTGGTGCTTCCGCCATTGCAACGCTGGCCAACAAAGGATGGGTTTACCTTTATTACGTGGTTTAAACTTGAAGCCACTGGATGGGGTCATGAGCCTGAAGTAGTATCAGAACCACCAATGTCATCACCACCATTATCGCCAGGACAATCTCGTAAATCCTTCTTTGGATCTGGTCGATCGAGAACTAAAAAGTCTGATAATAATAGTGGTAGTGGTAGTAAGAGGTTGTCAACGTTAAAAGTCAGCACTACTAGTCCTCAGTCAAGTAGTAGCAATATTGCAAGCCCGACCTCTCCAGCATCTGCTACTCCATTATCACCAATTATGCAAGCAGCTCAAGCTCCACGAATATTCTCCTTTTTGACACCAGCTGGTGCAGGCGCCGAGCTTTACGTCATAGATGGAACCCTAAGATATACTGTAACGACAAGGAATGGTAATGTTAGCAGTATAGATTTGAGTGGTGTCAAATTGTTGACTGGGCGATGGTATTTCCTCGCTCTTTGCCATCCAGCTCCTAAACGACCATGGACAAGTCATAGTGAAGTACTTGTATACATGAATGGTGCTATACGTCACAAGGAAAAAATGGATTTCCCAGATTCCGACTTGCATTCACAGTGTCGCGTTGGGGCTTCAGCTAGGATGCCTCATTACGATACGCCCGATGCATTGCCCAACGCATGCCATCATTCCTTCCCAGGCCAAATGTCGTGTATAAGTATTTTAGAAGACGCATTACCAGTAGAAAAGCTTCATCATATATACGCACTTGGTCTTGCACGGTATTCATCGACTTTGGAAGATATTGCTATTTATCTTGAGAAGGAGACTAGAGCTTCCGAGTCTAAAGGCTGGGGTAGATTTACTATGGCGTTGCATCCGTCATCCGCTAAATGCCATACCGACTTGTTTGAAGGTGGATTAAAGTCAGACGACGAATATAGTGGAATAGTATATGACCTTATACGCAGTGGTGGACAGGCTAGTAATGCAACGAAGCTTTGTAAAGCTGTTATTTGCTCATCGAGATCCATGCGTACGGCTCTACGAGCTCTAGGAGGGCCAGAGATATTACTGCCAATCTTTTATAATTTGGATCTTCCAACTCCCAATGTCTTGTTTGAATCCGATGCAACACGTGAGACTGGTCAACTGAAGAGGTCATCGGCTGGTCTAGCACTCTTTGCTGCCACCCTTGATGGTGATAAGGATGCTATTGAGAGGTTTACGACCAATAGGACAGCCAAGACTTTGAGTATAATATTACAGGTCCGCTCGTCAAAGCATCTAGATATGAGCTTGCTGGATTCTATAATGAATGTAGTTAAAGTCGTGTCTGGATCGGATCCAGAACCAATGACGGAAGTGTTGGGTGCGCTTGTATTCGAGTCACGATTATGGGGTTCCTCCAAACCACATATACAGAATGAACTATTAGTGTTTTTAAGACACTATGCTCAAGGCCCAGAAAGACGTTTATGTCGCTCACGCTTTGGAGTATGCCATTTTCTTGAATGGCAAGAACGATGCTATCCTTATACTCCAGTAAATCCTTCACTCCCTGACCTTCGTCCACAATATGAAGATATGAAAGCTCTTCGCAGTATCGTGTGGTCTATATGTATCGATTACCTCTCGCAGGGAGCAACGCAGGACGAAGTTGCGAAATTAATGGCTGTATTATTCGGATCTACTATGGACTCAGACCCCGTGCATGTCTATGAAGTATTCGATACGATTGTTAAAGCTGCTGCAGAACCTGTTAGTGGTGTTGGTGAAATGTTTTTGGCTGCTAATGGAGCCGAGTGTATTGTGCATTTGTTAAGGAGTGAGCAAAGAGAAGAGTTGAGGTTGCTTGTGCTTGATTTTGTGTTGGTGTTGATACGAGGCCAGAGGAGTTTGGACAAGTATGTTGCCTTGGCGTAGTCATTTAGCCTTCGTCGTTTTGACACCGGTTTGTTTTAGGTGGAAGAAACGGCTGAGGTTTGAAGACATTGGTGGCGTTGGACGATTGTTGATGGAAAGGGGACATTTGCTATCAATGCAAATCTATCGATCTCTGATAACTTTGGTATTGGAAGACCCAATGACGCGTGGTTCTGAAGTAAGGCCACATAGCTCATTTCTGGTGATCATTTTTTCGCGGAGCCAACCTAACTTAACTAGAAATTGGATTTGGAGTCCATGAAGGTACCAGTACTACGGAATGCATCTGCGCTGTATTCAATATGGGAATTGGCAGCTCGACCTCAAGTAGAGGAAGGTGTCAGAATTCAAGTGTTGCGAGATGGTCTGGCACTAGGTCGAGCCAGTAAAGCCAATGCAGAGAGAATACGGGCTCGTCCTGGATGGCAACTCCTTATATTATCTATGGTTCCTATACCCAACGATTCAGAACGACCATCACTCTCGTCTCGCCGATCTAGAACCAGTACTTCAGATAGAGGTCCTGCTATCACATCCCTAGACGATGAGGAGACTCTTTTAGAATTGGCCGAAGAGCTAGTGTCTATGCTTATTCTCGACTCGTTTGATTTGGATCGTAAAGGTTGGAGGTTTGCTGAAGAAATGGTTGCTTTAATGTGGGCATCTCAAAGATCAGATGGTCTGTCTGTTATACGAAGAGTGCTTGGAAGATTGCTGAACGATTTATGTGTGCAACTTCGATCTTCTGCTAATGGTGCTTTGGGGTTTTCAACCATTAAGATGGTAGGTCATACTTAATTTGGGCGTCTAAGTGTGCCCGTTACTCATGATCGTCTATTTTTTGCAGGACAATGTGTTGCATCTACTCTTCTTGGCAGAGGATGTCATGTTTCATCATGAAGGGTTGCATGAATCTCTTGTTCAAGAGATGAGTCCTCCCGAGTCTCCTGGATCTGGCGGTGTGGAGCGCTCAATTTCATATACATCCCTCTCTTTCTCCGGTATGCGTGCGTGGTTTCTTGTTCTTTCTTTTTGCATTTTGGAATGTGACCTTTTATTTCATAACTTAGATACAGACGTTCAGATTGATCAACCCTCAGGAATAATGGAAGAGAAGCAGAGCAATCCAATGCACGAATGCGCTGATATGGCTGCAGATTATCTGGATCTGTTGACAGGTCTTGTGGAGTATGGAATGCCTATTGTTGGAAGTCTTGGTGATAGTGTCGAAAAGGTATGCTTGACCGTCTTCAATTAACAGATGAGGGGACGATTTCTGGTGGTTCCAAAAATCGTGATTTACCATCGATTTCGATTAGGAAAACAAACAGAAAAGCGGTGTAGTGCGTTTAGCTCTACGAGTCTTGATGGGTGGTCTTGTACCTCCAAGCGAAAAAGCTTGGAATATTGCCATTCCACACCTCATACCTATTTTAGAACGTCATGGCACGCTCTTTGCTGAAGTTGAATCTCGAGCTAGAGTGTTGAATGTGACTGGCCAAATGCATGATGCCTTTTTACAGTAAGTTGTAACCATCCTAACGGCCTTCGAATTTCGCAGGAATTTTCGAGACATTGTGACTTGTTTTAAGCTCAAATTTGAGGTCTCTTTGAATCACAAAAACTCTGACCTGACACGTAGTTTTACTTTTTTTGTTTTAGAGCCAATGATGTATCAGATCACGATCACCATCTCCCTTCCTTCCAAGTAATCTTACCTGTATACATGCTGATGATCACACGTTGGAGGCAGATACTGTTGTCTCTGAAAGATGAAAACATGAACCCACTGCTCTCTGAGTCAGTGTTGAGTGATGCTGAAGCCAATCAACAGAAATTCTTGCAGATGGTTGTCTCTCCTCCGTGGAAATCCATGTATGAACGACACTTCATACCATCAATGAAGATCGTCGCTGAAGAACTAGGAGCAGTGCTGCCAGCAGCCTTAAAACGGCACGCCAAGATGGCACGAATTGCTGTAGGTCGAGCTCGTAAAGAAGACTCGACAGTCGCTCATAATCGAGACCATCTCCTTGCAGCTGCAGATTCAACAATACGTAAACGTCGTGACGAGGATATACTTGCTTCATCTGATCGTGCTAGCATGATTGATGCAGACAAGAGAACACTCCAACGTCAATGGGCAATTATGTATCGTAACCTCTCAGGTGAACGTGGTGTTTGGTCGAGTCCAGAGACGAGTCCTCGTAATTGGAAATTGGATGCTTCTGAAAACTCGTCGCGAATGCGACGAAGGTTGGCACCAAACCCAGAATTCGATGATCATCGAGAAGCTGCTGCTAGACGAGACAAGAAGGAAACAGGAGTTGATTCTCCACGACCACGAGCAAGGACTAGTAGTAAACCAGTACCTCCACCCGATAAGCTTAAAAGTCAAATGTCGTTTGAATCAGGAGAGATGCTGTTGGCTGCTGAAGTACAATCACCCGTCGGCAGTCTTCATGGCTCCGAAGCAGATATACCTGCTGTAGTGGGCGAAGAAGATGAAGGATGGTCAATCATAAACGATGATAATATGTCCGTCACATCGACTTTATACGGATCCGAAGCTGGTGAACGTGTCGTTTGTGGAGCCGAGTGTGAAATAATTGCCATGATGAGTACCGTCAAAGGTCGTTTTGAAGTTACAGCAACACATATATACTTCCAGATGGAGGCAAGATCAATATTATCTTCTACCGAAGATACCCAAAAGTTTATAGATCAAGAACTGTTACGAGATCGACGCTGGAATTTATCTGAATTACGAGAATTGTATCCGAGACGATATCTACTACGTAAATCGGCTATAGAGTTATTTTTTATGGATAGGACATCATGCTTCTTCAACTTTCGATCTAGTAAAGACCGAACTCGTGTCTTGGCGAGAATTATCGCTTTGAGGCCACCATCCCTTGTTACTCCTGATGCTAGAACGCCGTCAGAGATCTTACGTCGAAGTAATTATACAGAGAAGTGGCAGAGACATGAGATGTCGAACTTTGAGTATTTGATGCATTTGAATACGATCTCGGGTATGTTGCAAATCCAATGCGATTGTTTTTTCCATTTTGTTCTCCGCTAAAGAGAAGAGAAGCTCATCACATTGTAATGCAGGTCGCACTTATAATGATTTGACTCAGTATCCAGTCTTCCCGGTATTGCTGCATTTCCTTATGTACTTTTTGTTACTTGCGCCTCTCTGACTTGTTTTTGTTTTAAGTGGGTCTTGCAAGATTACGAATCAGATACTCTGGATTTGACTGATCCTGATGTATATCGAGACTTGTCCAAACCAATTGGAGCCCTTGATGATGCCAGACTTCAAAACATATTGGAGAGATATCGAGCCTTCGAAGATCCTTCTGGTCGTATCAAGAAATTTCATTATGGGACTCACTATTCGTCGGCTGCTGCCACTCTGTTTTATCTCTTACGTTTGGAGCCCTTTACTACGTTGCATATCTTGTTGCAAGGTGGAAAGTTTGATCACCCCGACCGGTGAGGTTTACTATGGCTTTACGAACTGGTTTTTTTCGGCCACTGATCTGAACCTTGCTCATGTTAGGCAATTCCACTCTATTCAAGCCTGTTGGAAGTCTGTCTTGTTTGGTAGTGGAGATGTTAAGGAATTAATTCCGGAGTTTTATTATATGCCAGAGTTTCTAGTGAATGAGGCGAGTCGAACAAAAAGACCCTTCTTGCATCAAGTGAAATGAATCTCACACGAAGTTTCTCACTTTTCCAGAACAAGTTTGATCTTGGAGTGAAACAAACTGGAGCAGCTGTTGAAGACGTGATTCTTCCACCATGGGCATCGTCTCCCGAAGAGTTCATTCGTATTCATCGTGAAGCTTTAGAGGGCGATTATGTATCCGAGCATCTTCATGAATGGATTGATTTAATATGGGGATACAAGCAAACTGGAGAAGAAGCTGTGAAAGCACATAATGTCTTCTTTTACACTACATATGAAGGAGCTATTGATATTGATGGCATACGTGATCCAGTGGAACGTCAATCTCTCGAAGATCAGATAAACAATTTTGGACAAACACCAAGTCAATTACTCAAACGACCTCATCCTAAACGGCTCCCAAAGACTGCACCGTCTGTCTTCAAATCGACCTTATTTAGCCACCCTCATTCGCACAAAAGTTATCTTATTCAACTCAAGAATGAAGGTATAAGTGGTGTTGTCTTGTGTGAAGACACTACACCTAGTAGTGGTAACATGACGGCAGCTGGGCAATTGATTGAGAAAGTAGTTAGTGGTACCATGTTGGGAGGTGATCGTCTAATTACAATTGCGAACGATGGTACATATGGACTACAAAGATGGACTTCTACGTCAGGTCGTGATGATTCAACACCCTTTGTATATGAGCCAGATTCACCTGATGCTAAACGTCAGTTACCCCAACAGTACTATACTTCATCATCATCCTCTCCTTCTCAATCATTATGGGCCATTACGAAAGAAGGGAATTACATGTTTGTAGGAGGTCATTGGAGTGGTGCTATTGGAGTGATTTCTCTTGATCAGGGAACAAGAGTGGGTGAGCCTATACCTGGACATCGTGATGTTGTCACATGTTTGGCATTGAGTGATGACGGAAGTGTCTTGGTTACTGGATCGAGAGATACTACTGTTGCGACGTGGGATGTGGTCACGTCTGCTGTGCGTAGTATTAGTGATGCTGTTAATATGAGAGATACGGCACCCATACGGTTGATGAATCAGCAGCTTTTGTATGGTCACGATGATGAGGTGAGTTACATTGCTTACGTGCGTACTATTTTTTGACGAAGTTGTTTTCACTCATCCCTCTCAAATTTTTTGCACGCAATCATTCAGGTCACAGCCGTAGCAGTGGTAATCACAGTACTGCACTTGCAACCATCATAGTTTGATCTAACCTTTTCACCGTTTTTTAGGACGTAGAACACGACCTAGTAGTTAGTGGATCTAAAGATGGAACCTGCATCTATTATAGTCTCCATGGCGGACGATACTTTAGAACTGTAAGGCCGACCACCAACTTTAAGGAGGATGTGGTGATGGTCAAACGTGTCTTGGTTACCAAACAAGCTGCCGTTCTTGTTTATTCCGAAACTCAAGCCAAGGTAAAACCACACGGTCCCGTGAGCTGACATCACGGGAATCCCTATTTTGGACGCTTGTCTTATGCCTTGTATTTTCTAGGACATTTCATTCATGCACTCATACAGCATTAATGGCAAGCTATTACGAGACAGAATGTTTACGTGGCAAATGAATGACATACAAGCATCCAGTGATGGCGCGTGTGTAGTGGGAGCTGACAATAAAGGAGGTGTATCGCTGATGAAGCCCTATAAGTATGTTCTATTTTTTGAGAGGATCACGTTACAAAAAAGAAACACGCAATTCCGAAGGTTGGACGGAGAGACTAACAATGAAGTCTCTACTTTCTAGTTTACAAATAATACATCGGTTTGATGTATCCGTGAGTGCCTTGAGTGTGGCTATTTCAAATGACCAACGCACACTCTTCCTCGGCAGAACTGATGGTCGTCTTCTTATCATCGCTCTCGATGCCAGATCTGTTCGAGCGCAAGTCTCTGCTTCAGGGCAATCAGGAATCTCTCTTTTCTAAATATTGAACATAGTGGTTTGCATTAGCAAGGATTTGCAATTGTGTATATGAGTCTATACATCAACACGAGTTTTCAGCAGTACTTAGAAGAGGGTTGAAAGGTCGAGGTTCAATTGAAGGTCGTAAATCGATTTTGACGCGTATCGACTTCTTATTGTAGAAGCTAAGGAGAAGGGCAAATGCAGCTGAGGGTCGGTGAGATGTACTAGTGAACGTCACATAATCATTGCAAAAGCTAATCGTCTCCTCGTTATATGTCGTTATGGGTCGAATAGGTGGATTTTGATGTAGACCACGTTTGATAATGTTGTCAGCAAATAAACACGTGAAACACGGACATAGAGGACGTTCAAGCAATCGTTGAAACAAAAAGAGTCCTTCAAAGTCATTTTTAGAATGAGGATGATTACTACCAGTAACAAGTCAATAAGCTAGCCAACAAGGATTGATTTCCTTGAAGCGTTGTATTTGATGCTTGGGGAGAAAAGAACAAGTGCTGTATACATATGCGTTAGACTAAATATAGAATACAAGGTAGTAAGATACGACTGTAGAATCTGAGCTAGCGTCTTCCATTATGTGAGTTCCCAGAGGGCCTTGGTTTGGCTTTAGCAGGAGCGACGTTTTTTGCGAGTGATTTTTTCTGTTCATAGACTCGGGTCAGCTTGTTTCTGATGTTGCCCAGTTGCTGAATGTATTCGTTGCCACAACCAATGTTTTCCTACAAGGGTTGGGATTGATTAGAATGAGTCAAAGCAGAACATTGCGCATGCCTTCTCACCTCGACGAGTTCTCGTACAGCCTTTAATGATTCCAGCCCTTTAGGATTCAGCCCCTCCTCAATATTCATCTTGTCATGAGTAGCGGGATCGTCACTGTGGACTACATCAGCAAGACGATTCAACAGTTTGTTGAAACCCTGTTCTCGTTCAATGAGCTCTATGGCCGTTTCAGCGAGCATTTTGATGTGACGACTCCTTAGTGAGTGCATGAGGGATTTGTTTTTCCTGACATCTTCGACCTTGTCTGGTGGAGTCCATATTTCTATTGGTTGGTTGAATGTGTTGAGTATGGCTTTGACAGTGGGAACCAATTTGACATCTAAAAGTGAGGATATGTACCGTCTACTTTGATACTCGCATAGGGCTCATCGTCGTCAAGATCGTAGCTACGTTTTGGGCCAGTTTTGCGGGCGAGTATCTTTCTTGAGCCGACATGAGTGAACTAGATTTGAATGGGTTTTTTGTTCAGATTGGATGAGAGGAGAGTTACGAGAGACAACACGATATGCTATGAGAATGCGAATGCAATACACAATGCTATACTCTACCACTCACATGAAAGTCTTCCTGTACTCTTGTAGCGCCCCATAGGGAAGGTCTGTCGCTGTTTGGAAAACCTCCTTCCTTGTCTCGTCGTTTCAGTTTGTTGCCTCGGTTGAATGGAGCGTAATTGTATGGCCCATAGTCGGGCGTGTTGGTCACGTACGGAACAGTGCTGGTGTCCATCGTGCTGATTGGTTGCTCTTGTTGAATGCTGAATGGAGTTGTTGGTTTACAAGTTTGAAGTAAGGGACAGGCCACCTTCATTGCACCCAATACACTTGTCATTCGCGTATATTTACAACAATTGTATGGATAAGATTGGTATCCAGCGTGATTGAATCCATCCGAGTCCTGTTTGTCGTCAAAGACCTTCAATCTTCAATGACAACAAAAATCAACCAAAGTCACAAAACGAGAAATCAAACTTACAATGTCTTGAACCTTGGACATCATAGCCGCATAGGCATCATTGCGTGAGTAAGCAGTACCCTTTGCATTGTCGCAATCTGCCACGAACTGTGCAATCTAATTTACATTGTCATTTTTCACGCTAGATCCATACGAGATACCATATACTAAAACCATGTCTACTCCTGCTGATGATGCAGCCAGGCTCGACAACTTTGAAGACGCTCCTTCGTGGGGTGCTTTTATAGAATCATCACCACCAGCATCTGCTCCAAGAACTATTCACAAGGCAAACAGAGCAACTGCTCCAACAGCAACTCCCAATCTAGCCCCAAAACCATATCGACATATTGCAGATCCCATACCTTCTAGATCCACTGCTGACAGTGCTGTCAAGAGCACAGTAGCACCACTTGTCATTCACCCAACATCAACTGCTCCTGGTTTGCATCGTAAACTGACTAGGAAACAGGCATTAATACCTCCTCCTCAGCCTATTACGATTCATCATGCTCAACCTACTAGTACCACTAATGGTTTGATCAAGAAACCCACTGCTCTTGCTTCATCTAGTTCCAGCACTAGCACTAGACAACCAAACGGCAGTGCAAGTACAGCCCAGCAACCACGTATACCCCCAACTCGTAAAATATTACATGAATTAAAGCCACATGCCATTCCATTGGCTCATCAATCTTCGTCGCCGTCAAAACCACCTCATAAATCTATATTAAAGCACGCTGTAACAACGACAGCTGATATAGTACCGAGAACTACAGCTGCTGTGAGGCCTGTAGATAGACCAATAGTGAAACCAGTGCCTCAAGCTCCCAAGAAAATCAGATCAGCAACTACACCTCGGCCACCACAACCAGCATCACCTCCTCTTCCACCACCTCGTAAAGAGCCTAAATATAGTAAAGAACAGCTACAGGCCTTTATGGAAGAACGAAGAAACAGGGAACGTGAAGAAGAACGTAAAAGGAGGGAAGATGCCAAGTTGAAGGCAGAGAAATTATTGAAGAATAGAGCTCAATTGGACGGGTATCGCAAAGAACAACGAGGTCTACGGCAGATTGGTGCACATGCCAGCAAGGAAGCCATCGTTACTGCCGAAGGTGCTAGTAAGGATGTGCCGAGTAGTGACGGCGTGTTGAAGAAATCGACGTCATTACCATCGTTACAATCACCGCGACACTCTAGTGATTTGAAGAGTACGCTGTCTGAAGGAAGCAAAATAGCTAATGTGGCTAGTAAAAGTGCTGGTGATGCATTGGCTGAAATACCTAGACTCGTAGAAACTGCGCAGCTATTAAATGGTCGAGTGGAAAGATTAATGCAAGAAGCTCTAAACGATGAAAGTAGCTCTGCATCTTCATCTACCACTACCTCAGCAGCAGCAATGCCACCAGCACCAATAGCAGCAGACAATGCAAACATTGCTCAACCTGACCCGGTTACTCGAAATATGCTTGCTCATGCATTCAGTCGTGTGGATCGAATTGGAGTTGCCAGTGATTTGGTCACTAGCACTACAGAATCTACTATAGACTCGTTGGATTTGCAGCTCGCTCGACCTGAATATGGACATGGAGATGTATATAGCTTGTCCAGTGTCTTGTCGAAACGGTTGGGAAAGAGGTCGATATTGATTAGAGAGGATGCTGGCCGTAAATCGGACACTAGGACTCCTTCAAAGACTGAGAAGGTTGATGATGTGAACCCTAGTCCTGCAGCACCGCTACCGCCGAGTCAAATAGCAACGGCAAGTCCAGCTATCGAGTTGAAATCTACTGCTGTGGAACCATCGATACCTAAAATAGAACCAACGGCAGCACTGGAATCCTCTTCTTCCGTCATACGGCCTATAGTGCAAGAGCATCCTACTGTACCTCCTATCGTACAAGAGAAGCTAAGAGGCGAATCACCAAATCCAAATCTGGACATACTAGATAGATATCTCCAGGCTTCTCCTGAACCGCAGAGACAACGAAGAAGTCATCCTTTCGATGTTGACGAGATGGGTGGTGTAGATGAAGACGAGGATCCAGCTGCACTTCCTAGTCCACGACAAGCCAGCAATAATAGTGCGCTTGAAGCAACTACACCACCATCACAACCACCTATCTTTGCTTCGACTCAAATACAGAAAGAACATGAGTACTCGGATGTATTTGAAAGTGATGCTATAGCTGCATCTAAAGCAAATATGGATAATGGAGAAGCAGATACATCATCGATTATGACTAATGAACCTCGATCACGAGCACCTCAGCCCATGCCGAAAATAGTACAGGAGAGTGTTACTGAAGGGTTTATAAATGGTAGTAATGGTAATAATGATGATCCTACTGCTAGTCCCAAACGAGGCAAATCAACTGTAGAATTTGATTTGAGACATTCTCCTGCTACGCTCAGTAGGCAGCTACAAGAAAGTCTTGCGGATTATGAGAATGCTGGTTTTAGGGAACAAGTGGTTAATAATTTTGAGTCTATTGCTCAATTGAGTTTGGCTAATCAGAAAAGTGCAACGTGAGTAGTCGTAATTATCTTGTTGAGGGTTTGACGTGGTATTAACACTTATTCGTTCTTGCGCTCACTTTTTTGCGATAGATTTACTCAATTGCAATCGCTAATTCAACGTCAACGCTCTGCCAAAATGGATGTAAATCCTCCTCCACCAGCACCACCGTCTGAAGGCTCGATATTGGATAATTACTTTGCTCAACCATCATTTGCAGAAGATTTACAAACCCAGGAAGATTTATACCTTGACGAATCGCAACTCGAAGAATCCCATATCGAACAGATTGATGAATCTGAACATTTGGAGACTGTTGAATCTCATATCGAGCAGGTTGATTCTGACAAGATGGGAACCGTCAATGACGAAGATGAGGTTGCTGATGACATATCTAGTTTCCATATCAACAGCAATAAGAATGGTGGTTATCAACAAGCACCGTCAGATATAGTCGATGATGTATCCAGTATCGCAGTACCTGATTCTCGGCCACCTGCTTTGGAAGACACGTACGATGAACTTGTACAAGAAGCAGTTGGATCTACCCAATCTGTAATAACAGAAGACATTGTTGAAAATGTTGTGAATGAAGAGATACCTAGTATTGCTTCTCCCAAGTCATCTGTTGAAAGTGTAGTGGAGGAGTCTTTGGTTAGAGATGAGTTGCAGGATGTTGTTGACGAGGTGTGCATTGAAATATTAGAATTATAAAACGGGTGTTTATGTCAGCTTTTTTTGTTTCTAGTATACAAGCTTCCACTCGGATTCTGTGAGCTCTATCAAAGCTGAGACTGTACCTGCTGCTCGAGCTGCGTTGTCGTCTCAAGCGAATGGACTTTCGAAGCAGGATTTAGAGTCACGTAGTGCAGCTTTGGAGTCTGTAAGTGGCCAAAAAGGAGACAGTCTGTCTCTACAAACTCATTTTAATTTGATTCCGATAGAAAATGGATATGATTCTCCAGAAGCTAGATCAGTTTATTATGGTATTGAAGTGTTGTTTCACGCCCGCAAAAAGAAACGCTTGATATAACGACATCACTCGATTTTAGGGTGCCAAGCCAGATGCAAATGGTGGTAACGAGCCTCGACAAGAACCTGAACCTGCCCCTGTCGAAGCAGTCGAAGACAATGAAGCAGTTGATGAAGCAATTGAGGCTGTAGATACATCCAGTGCTCATCAAGACATTACAACGTCAGCTCTATTTTCGATTGGAGATCATCTGTACCAAGCTAAGAAGCTTCAAATCGGTGAAACACAAAAGCGAAACGCTGCTCAACATAATGCCACTATGAGAGTCGCCAAACAGAGTATCTATAGTGATCGACCTCCATTGACTACTCGTATCCA
This sequence comes from Synchytrium microbalum, assembly GCF_006535985.1. Taxonomy (NCBI): domain Eukaryota; kingdom Fungi; phylum Chytridiomycota; class Chytridiomycetes; order Synchytriales; family Synchytriaceae; genus Synchytrium; species Synchytrium microbalum. The sequence continues at coordinate 244,853 of NW_022158365.1, forward strand.
GCAAGCCATGTCATCTATATCGTCATTGCAAGAAGATATTGCTATTGACGCTACTGAGAATGATGTACTTGATGAGAGATCGGTAGCTGAGAGTGTGGAATATGATGATGACTTTGATGCTGATGATGTTGCGGTAGCTGCTTCAGCTGCTGAAGAGTCGTCGTCGCTTGTGGAGGGTCTTCTGAAGCCTGGTAAACTTTAGCTCGTGATCATTGTGTTTCTATTGCAGGAATTCTGTAATGACGTTTTGTAATAGGCACCGAACATGCTGAATTAGAAAAGCTACAAGCTCTTCGTAAAGAACATGAAAACAGAAAGAGCAAATGGGAGCAGACTCAACAGCTTTTGAATGAGAGGCAGATACAGACTAGACGTGAACTGGAAAAGAATGAGATGCTTTTGTCAAGGAGTATTCAGGTAATTATTTCTCGCCTAGTCTCGGTTTTTCTCTCGCTCGGGCTAACGCGTCGGTGTACTTTTTTATAATAGCCGGGTCGAACAGCATCACGTAGAACAGTAATTCTCAAAGATGCAGCCACGTCACCTTTGAATATATCTGCAAGCTCATTCGATGATATACGATGGGTTGAACCTGCCAACAAGGATTCGGTATCTGATATTGAACTACCGTCAGATCGTATTGAAATGGATGTCGACGCTGAAGTATCAGAATCGCTGAGCATATCATCCATCCACACATCTAAAAAGAAACAAGACGAAGTGTCACGAGCACTTGATGAGATCCCAACACCGCCCAGTTATCATAGTCCAAAACAACAACGTAAAGACTCAATGGATGTGTATTCTTCTGACTTTGTTACTGAAGATGATGAGGATGTAGCTGCAGTACAAGCTCAGCTTGAATCTGTTGCTTCGCAAGTTGAAGATGAGGTTATTGAGAATGGTACAGAAGATGATGATATTGATGTCTTGTTGAAACGGGCTGAGATTTCTGATGAAGAAGAGGAGCAAAGTGAGGCTGGTTTTGAAGAAGTTGGGACACGAGACTTGGCTATTGAATCACCTGTGGAGTCTCAACCTATTGTTCAATCGATAGTTGAGGTATCTCAACAACCCATAGTCAAATCACCGATAGTTGATGAGAAACCAGCCGTAATAATTGCTCAACAGGATGAAGAAGAAGACATTCATCCTGAAAGCATTATAGAAGAGATCATACCGTCTGATGATGCTGAAAGTCTTGGTATTGAGGGTAGTGTTATAGACGCGTCTATGCACGACCTTGTATCGAAACATGAGGACACAGTGGAGCAAGAGACTAGAGACGATGTGTCTAGTAAGCTTGAATCTCAGGATGCGTCAAGGCATGATGGCATTGTCGAGCAGAAGACTACAGACGAAGTATCTAGTAAGCTTGAGTCTCCGGATGCTTCAAGACATGATGATATCGTCGAACAAGATAAAGACGATATATCTAGTAAAGCTGAGCACCTGGAATCGCGTGAAGTACCAATGACTAAAGACGATGCATCGAGTCTGGAATCTCGTGACGTCTCCCAACATGATGATATAATGGAGCTGGAGGCTGAAGACGATGTATCTAGCAAAGTCGACCGTTTGGAGTCTCTTGATATCTCTGAGCATGAGGATGCGACGGAACCAGAAATGAAAGACGAGTTATCTAGCAAACTTGAGTCTCGGGATACTTCAAGACATGAGCCTGGTGGCATCGCAGAATCCAACGTTGAGCCCGTCACAGACATTCATGCTGCTGTCGAAGAGTCTAGCCGATTGGCTCAACCTGCTATAAACGAACAGCTTGAACTCGAATCGCAAGTTGCTGAAGAGGACGTGGTGTCGATAGACAATGATCAACCCATCTCTGTCATTGAAGAAAGCAAGGTGATTGAGGATGTTGTAGTGCCAACTGGCGTGATAGATGAGCGTTCAATAAATGCTGTAGAGGAGGAAGCGGAGAAGCTGGTTGAGAGTGCCTTACCTTCAGGTAAATGGCCATTCCGTGGGACAAATTTTGTCGTTGTTCTCACTGATTGTTTTTGTCTTCGCTATAGACAACACAGAAGAGCTGATATCAGTCGAACCAGCTTTAGAGCTTTCTCAAGTCGTTGAGCAAGGTAATTTTGGCTACCTGGTGTTCTCGCAAGATTCTCTTTGGCTCAAACGATATTCAACATTAGAACTTCAAGCTCATGAACCAGTACCTGCTGCGATCAATGACGATGTGCTTGACGCGTTCTTGAAGGAATTGGTAGATGATGCAGTCACAGTCATGACTAGTGCTAAACGGTACAGTGAAGCTTATCCGAATCGACAAGTATCACCCGTGGTCAATGAGGCACCAAAACCAATATCAATCTCAACCATCCCATCACCACAACCTCAACAACCAATATCACCACCATCTGAACCTCAAACGCCACCTTCAGCGACTAGAAACGCACGTACTTGTGGTGAAAGATTACAGGTAGTTGAAATGATATTATCTCAATGTCCACGTGTAAACGAAGCATCCTTGCCGCCGAGACCGGTTGTATATGACCGAGCACCTGTATTGCCACGTCGAATTCTTGAATCTATAAATTCGTCAGTATCTGACAGAGCACTTGTTGCTGAAAACATGGTCTTGTTTGATGCTACGAATGAAGCACTGCATACCTTGTTTGAAAAGCATGAGAATTGGAGAGTGGATATGCTTAAGGGTAGAGTTGGGATTAAACCGCAGGGATATACGTGGAGTCAGGTATGGGAAATGTGGTCTGAGTTAAGGATGACGGGAGGAACAACAAAGAAAGACGAATAATCGACTGCATCACAAGAGTTTTAACTTGAACTTTTTCTTCAACTTTTTTTAAGATTACGAGTTCTGTGGTATCTCAAATAGAAGACTGGGTCTCGTACCCTGAACGAAACCAAGAAAATCTCGACAATTTCCTCATTATGGAAGTCCGAAAAGGAGAACGACAATGGTCTAGTTTGGAAGCAGATGAAGGGACTGTCAAAGAAGGTGTTGTGTCTATGATTCTACAAGATTTATTGATGGATACTGCGAAGGCTGTCAATATGGTGCAGAGTGCTAGGTAAAAATTGTACATGATGGATGGGTGGTGTTTATGTGGTTAAATTATGAAAGGGATGATTGCAATATATGTGTATAGCACCAGGAAATTCTGCTTGAGTTTGAAATCGGTATGATGAGGCGAGGCGAGGCCAATGAAGAACATGTAATATCTGCTCTGATAAATCGTGTCAGGTCGTGTCTTGGGGTCGTGTCTTTGTGCGTCTTCTGCTCCTCACAGCACACATGAAGCTTCGTAGCTTTGTCTTTGTGAAGACCTAGGCACGAGGAAAATAGTCACTTATAGTCTACTGAACTGCTATCAAGGTATGCATGAGCTTGTTTAGTTCACTATGCGCTTTATTTCATATCTTGGAAGTCCATTTGGTTTTTTGAGTGTTCTGTTACCGTTCGCTTCTGGCAAATGAAGCCATAATGAATTGCTGCGAAATGATTGAAATTAATCAATGCTCGAATAGAGTTTCTTTTGCTTCAAACATAGCTTGTGGCTACAAGAGTCGTGACATCAAAATTACGGCGTTTGCTCACAATCATGTTTACATTCAAGCTAGCAGTTACAGAGGCCAAGAAGAGGTTCACTTAAAAGCATTTGCCACATGACTCTCAAGGTACGGCATTCTCCCTGTTTGTCTGCAGTGCTGGACTTGTCTTTCTTTGCCCGTTTTTGTTGGATGTGGTTCCCTTTTGGAAGATAGGTTGGAAGGGGTGTGTTTTGGATAATATGACTTGTGGTGAAAGAAAATTTGCTACTTTTCTTTCTTTTTTCTCACACATAGGTTTTATCGCTACACATTTTGCTCATATTGACTTCTCAAGCCAATAGACATTATATATAGCCCAATCTAGGAATTTCGGGCTGAAAGGAGAGATTCACTGGAAGAGATTTACGAAATTGCACTGAAGGTACGCATTTTCTCTGTTTGCTCGCAGTTTGCGTTTGCTGTGTTGTTTGAAAGTCGATACCATCAGCTGTTACGCATAAGTCGCGCCTCCTTCTCCTTCCATGTCCCAAATCGGGTTCCTTGATGCAATATTTCCTTCGCTCAAATTGATATTTCATATTGTAGACAACACTATAATATTCAAAACCTTCCTTTTACGAACTGAAGCCATGTCGAACACTGCTACAATACCACAGGATGTACCTGAACCAGCACTCCGTATATTTCCAGAAGATATCCTATCTGCATCGTCAAGGAACGAAAGAATCTCGAGCGTATTACACAAGAAAGCCACTCTACAATCACAATAAGTAATATTTTGTCGAAATGTGGACAAACTCATTTCCACACTCCCGATGCAGCAGCAGAATGGCCAGAAGAGAATTGGTTGGAGTTTGACCGCACACACAATAGTATTATAGTCTTGAACCTGGATCACGTCAATGTCTCGAGCATGAGTAGAATCGTTATGGCCATATCTCTAATGAAACTCACAAAGTTTGTCGGGAGCGCCAATGCTCTGGACGCCAGTGTAAATGTAGACATGTATTACGTAGGCATACAAATACAAATGAACACAAATGTGAAAATGAAGGAGATGTTGTAAAACAGTCAACTTGTAATATGGTCTTGATGTTCAGACTCTATGTTCAATAGACAACCTCATTTTACCAGACACACCACTTTAACTTCACGTAGAACGAGTAGCGTTCGTTTCTGAGAAAGGATGGTAGAACCGATGCATCTGCGTTGATGATCGTCTCTTGGGGGAACACTGCTGTTAGGACTTGTTCAAAGTCCCAGCAGTTGGTCTCTAACCATGGCGCATAACACCTTGAGCAAACTCTGGCAACTATTGAATTTCGACAAAGCTATAAGCGATTGCCCTAATTTCGCGGTGGCCCTGCATTGATATGTAGTTCAACGGCATATCAATGGTATCAACACTGCTATATTTCACTTGCACTGCCGTGGTCAGGAAACCATAAAATCCAAAAGGAGTAAAAGCTCCTCTCCCAATATTGCCCAAGCAATACAACCAACCACCTTCGATAAGGAGCTTGATTGACATCACGGATTTGACAGATCAAGGTCCCAGTCTGCTATAGCCAATCAAACCAGCACGCTTTAGGTCGGTTGTTGGCTCAGGCTCAAGGTGTTACAAGGTACAAACCACAGCCCTAGGGCCTCTACCTTGTTGTGTTGGCATCGTTCGTAGCTTTTACAAGGTAAAAGGGAGACAATGAAGCTAGCAAAGTCCTCTGGTCTGGCCTCCTCTCCCTTGCTACTATGCATTTGCTTTTGTTTGCCATTACTGGCCGTTGGGCAATGGGCAAACATATTATCGTACACAAACACGACCTGTAATGTCTCAAATCTAGCCTACCTGGCGGCAACACGTATCTCTGGTAGGTGCCCTGCCAACGCAACATCGGCATCAAACGCTGTCTGCATCCCAGATCCAGTCCAATCATCGTCATACCTCCAGTACTGTGAATCAACCAATAATCCGTTTCAGGAACTCAAGGCATTGGTCAGCTCTACGCCATTCTTTGGGTCTATGCATGGAAGTCTAACAGGTAGGTCTCGTTGGTAGCTCAGGATGACGACAATCAGCTTCACTGATTGACTTCCAATACTACGACTCCACACACTAAATATATATGTAAATAGGAGGCTGCGGGAGCTTCGTTCAATCTACGATCTACATATCTGGAGTCTGCGTCCAAGGAACAATTCACACTGTAAACGATAATGGAAGTATGGTAGCTACTACATTCCTTGGCTCGACAAACTGTACGGGGAATGCAACCATTACGGCTTACGACACAACTGTATTTGATCATTGCCAGACGCCCTCACCTTCGGGATCTGTGGTTTTATTCACCAGCTTGTCGAATGCCACGGCGGTGAATTCGTTTTTTGTTGCCAATACAGCACCAGTGCCGACTGCGCCTGATTTTAGTGGTGGCAGTAGGCTGGTAATTCTGAATCTCATAAACATTGTGACTGGTTTGATACTAATTGTCGCTACCCTTGTATTGTAATTGCCTCACACCATATAATATAACATATAAGTACCTCAAATTATCCCTGAGAGCAATGGCAATGCAGTACTCAGTAGAAGTTGACTTATTGACTTGGAACAACTCCCCTTTTGGACCTCAGGCTCAGATATTTATCTCCTTCGTAACGCAGTTTGAGAAATCAACAAAAAAATTGCATTAGCGATCTCGCTAAGGAATTATATGCGATCGCTTACGACGAGCCACATTTGTACAGCACATACTTTCAGAAAATGGATTTGTGGCAGTTTTGGGTTCTCAATTGGTTTTCGTCGGGGTGTATTTGTTGTCTGCGTATTCAAACGGAAATGGACGGATGAAATTGGGGCAGTATTGTGCAGAACCATAAAACACAATCGACCCGGTTTTTTGTACCATTTGTTTTCTGTAGTCAACTTACCTAGATTGGGTATTGCATGTTGTGGATACAGCCAGAGTTTGTTTTTTTGTATGGGGCTGTTTGGATTTTTTCGGTGTATAGAAACGTCTAATCACTCATTTGTGTAATTAGTACCTTTTGAGTGGATGTAGTGGAAAACCTTGCAATTTTACTGTTAACATTTAATTACTGTACTGGGCACCAGTGTAAGGTCTCAAAACACTCCAGTCATCCAGGTATGATCAGTTTTCGGGCAGTTTTGCAAATTTTGGTTCTACTATCTTTGTGTCTGTGTGGTTTCGATAGATATTCATTAGATGTGGCATTTGACAGAATTTACCTTTAACTATGAGTACTATGACGATGACGACCTCCTTTCTTTGGCGTGATTAGTGGCTTGGCGGCCGAGATGTTTTTGTGAGATAACGTAGGGGGCTATATTATTAGGTGACCATAAGTGAACGATTTTCGTGTTTCGGATCTAATGGTCATAGCTAATTTCAAAATATACAAGTCCTTGTCAAGCTCGAGAACGTTTTTAACTGCAGCGAGAATAATGTAATACTTGGCTCTATATAGTCTACTCGTACTACTGTACGGACTAGATACAGGGGACTTGACATTACTTGTCACTACATACTATATGCCTTGTCAAAGAGCGCGAATATTTGGTCGTGTGTTAACAAGACTAAAAAAAATAGAAATGAAGTTATGGGTGGGCGTAAGAATGACACAACAACCATTACAACCACATGTGCTTGAGACTTACCACGTAATCTAGGTCGTATCGGCGCAGTAGGATCAGACCCCACAAGTTTATTGATAACACTAATGGAAGGGTTTATAGTGCTTTGTTGCCTCATGACACTGCCAGCTCTAGCCTGCGGTTGTAATCCTCCACCCGCAACAGTCAATAAACCACCACTACCAGGCCTTCCAGAATTCTGTGATGCCTTATCGGCAGCCTTGACCCGTGTAACATTCGAAACCCACATATTCTTGGACTTGTTTTTCACATGTTCTTCAACTCTCTTTGTCCATTCAATATAGTCTCGATGGAATTGATGACGTCGGGCCATTAGGTTGGATTCGATTAGTTGTTTCTTGATGTCGGGGGTACATAGTTGCTTGTCTTTGCCGCTTCCACTGACTGTTTTTATTTTCTTGACCTTGTCTACTTTGGTCTCTTTGGCTGTTGATTTAGATTCGGCTTGTTCTTTTTCTCTTTTGCTCTTCTTTTCCCACCATGCTGGTGCTTGCTTGTCCCATTGGAGCGATAGGAGGTCGAGTTGAGCTTGCCGTATATTTAAGAAGCCTCGGGTGTGTCGCTGCGTTTGTATCACTAGTATGATTTTTTGAGCAGATGAGCGAAGAGCCAAACAGACATCAAGTACAGCATTCCTATGAAACACAATATTGCTATCACCAACCTGAGAATCGATATCTCTTAATAACATTCATCAGTTTCGAAACATCATGGATCTCCTTAAAGAAGGTTCGAATAACTTGACTGGCATTACTGAGCGCCCTCAATCGTCTTCTGGCAACATATTTCTTGAGAGCAGGCGCAATAACCAATGTAGCCTGTCGTTTTCTCTCTTCCAATTGAGACTGACTATATTGACGCCATGTTTTCTGTATAACTCGAGCAGCATGATCCACTCTTCGTTGCTTTTCACGTTGAGTATGAGCGTCGTGTAAAACTAGTTGGATTATTCGGGCTCTACTGGCAATAACCAATAGCAGGAACCATCGATGCTGCAATGCTTGTGCTCGTGATTCTTCTTGTTCACGTCGTTTTGGTGGTGCCTGGTAGAGTTTATTTAGAAGGAGAAAAAAGTCAGATGGTTACTACGAAAAATGCCAGGTCGCAATACCCAAAACCGGCTCATACCGGCGGCAAGTCATATTTGGCATCCAATAATTTCATCAAGCGCTGGCGGTTGGCTATTTCTAATTGCTGCCTATTCCTTTCGACTATTTCTTTCATATGATCCCGGTCTTCTTTCTAAGACAAGCCGAAAGAGCAAAATGAGCAAAAACTAGTCTCTCGAAGAAAGTAAAAGTAGCCTTGAAACTTGCCGCTTTCAACACTTTATCAAGCTGATATCCAGGATGTATATGTTGAGCATACTCCTTGTTGCTCTGAACTATGCTTCGTTCCACATGCAATCTAGCCTCCCTATCTTGTTCACGGTACATTGCTGTCGAACAAAAAAAGGGATTAAGGAAGTGGATAATTCTGAGCCACATTCAGATGTAAAGTGGTTACCTATTCGACCCTGAAATGCTTCCCATTCAACTTGATTATTCTTGAGTTCTGAAATACGTTTATGCAGATCTTCAGCAATCAATCGGACGCTCTTTCGTCCCATAGGACCAGCAGTTTTAGCTCTTAATCCAGGCATCGTAGGAGCATTAGAATTATTAGCCCCTCGAGTACTTGTTGATTGAGTATTCGGTCTAGTCGTAGTTTGAGCAGTTATAGGTCGTCGATTTCTCAAACAGTCTTCAGCAAGCCCCTTGGTTGTGGCAATAGTTGTGGCGGTAATCGTAGGTGTTGGCGTAAAGAGAGTTTTGAACGCATTGCTAGCAGTTGGTGATTCTTGTACTAGACGTTGGATTTCAGCAAGCAGGGTGCCAAATCTGTCTCGTTTATTTGAAAAAAGGGCTTCCTTTTGCACCACACTTCCAAAGAATCTCTCGAATTCCAGGTCTCTCCTCTCCCCATCTTCGTCATCGTATTGGTGTCGGGACTGGTATCTTGATGTGGAGGCGGAGAGGGGTGGTGGTCTCCACTTCTGTAAATTTGCCTGAATGGCAGAACAATCAACAGGCTCTTCGTATTCGTATGCGACAGGAGCTCGTAGGACTGATGATGCAGGCTGGTTGTCCCAACTAGTGACAGGCCTTGTCACGTTGGTTGAAAAGTCTCGAAGCAGGACCTGCGACGAGCTTCTCGAAGGATGATGCGACAAAGACCTGCGCCTCATAGTCGACAATCCTGAGGCCTAAGATAAACGTGGGTTGAGTGTGTTGTGAGAACTTGCGTCCCGCGAGTGACCAAAAGATGAGGAAGGTCAAGTTTGAATAGCAGGAGGTTCAACATACGTATGTGGACCACCTCGGCAATGAAATATCTGTAATATTTGATACCAGACGAAAGGTTGGTTTTTTGATGAAAATCCCCGAATCCGTTCAATAAATCCGGATATACTCCAAGACCAACGAAGAAGTGTATCAGTACAGAGTACATAGCAATAAAATATGAAAATACACGTGCATTCCACATGGAAGCAAAGTAGTCAGTCATCAGTCTGTTCAATTTGACAAGATTTGATTGTGACGAATTTCATCACGAAATCCAATTTGTTAGGACCCAGTTAGCACCCAGTGTAGTAATTAAAATCATATGAAAAATATTCGTTCATTTTGCGTACAATTTCAACTCTTCAACACGCCTCGACTCACCTTTCATTCGAGAACTTTAATTATCGAATAGAGAGGAAGATGGGCGACAAGGATGCATACGCACTGCTCGAGCAGGCCAGCAAGAAGAGCAAAGGCGGCAGTGGCCTGTTTGGCATGTTTTCAGGAGCAAATCTCGAAGAAGCTGCTGATCTCTACGCTCGCGCTGGAAATGGATTCAAACTCAACAAGAAATGTGAGTCAACAAGAGAGTATATGTATATTATATGTATCGTATACTGTATTTATATTCTCTTCTTCTAATCAGGGAAGGAGGCAGGAGACGCTTACATGCAACAAGCGGCAACATTAATCAAGATGGGCGAGTCGGACGAGGCATCTGGCGCTTTCATGAATGCCGCAAAGGCTTACAAGAAGGAGTTCCCATCTGGTAAATCAAAAGTTACTGCAGATATGGCAGATACAAGGAGTGTATAGTTGTGGAAGTCAAGTCTCTTATGAGATAGTCGGTGGTGGATCTACACAACATTCCTCAATGTCAACGATATCCACCCTCTCGTACTCACTCTCTTACACGCACTCTCCCCTCCCTTATACAGAGGCCGTGTCTGCCTTCCAACAATCAACTGCTGCTCTGGTCTCAAAAGGCCGCTTCCACGCTGCCGCTGCAAACGAGAAATCGATCGGTGAAATATACGAAAACGAACTAGTAGACCAACAAAAGGCAATGGAATGCTATGAACGTGCTGCTGATTACTATCTGGGTGAAGATCAACCACAGTAAGCATCAACAAAAAAAGTGGCTCCTATGACTAGTCCATGGATTCTGACTTTCACCCATCCTTTCATTCTCCTACATAGAGCTGCAAACCAATGTCTTCTCAAAGTCGCCACATTCGCTGCTGAATTGGAAGACTACAACAAGGCAACTGAAAAGTATGAACAGGTTGCTCAACAATCCGCTTCAAATGCCATGACGAGGTTTTCATTACGAGGCTATTTCTTGAATGCGGGAATATGTCATTTGGCTTCAGGGGTAAGAGAGTCATGCAGCAGCAAGTCTGCAATTGGGTGGGCCCAAACGTGACTATTTTTTGCTCCTTGTCTAAATGCTTTCATACTATCTTAGGACTATGTCAAAACACGAATGTCACTAGAAAAGTATGTCAATATGGATGTGAGCTTTACTGACACTCGTGAATACCAATTCCTGAAGGTAGGCAAAAAAAAGTCAACCAAATGAAAAAAATGAGAAACGCACAAATACTCAATTTCCTCAAACGCAATCTTCCATATAGCAACTGGTAGATGCAGTAGACAGCCAAGACTCTGAAAGCTTCACTGCAGCTTGCGAAGAATACGACAAACTGACAAGGTTGGATGCAATCAAAACCAAAATGTTGCTCAAAGTCAAGAAATCACTTGGTGAACCTGATAGTATAACATAAGCTGAATCGCTTGTGCTTAGAATTGTTGCTATATCCCCCCGTATTTACCCAATTGTAAAGAAATTCTTGTCGCTCTAGTAAATTACACGCAAACCATCTGATTTACTTGTTTTGAAGAATCCATATGATATTTGGTGTTGTACAAATGACGTTTCTTAATGGTTGATTTCTTTCTAATTTCTGTACAATTTTTGTAGGTATGAGGTAGTTGCATTTTCAAAGATTCCATTCCTCCCCACTAAACTCGCTCTTCAACGTCCAAATCCCAACCTCTCGATTCCCACTCCCAGTCATCTTACTGAAATCGCATAAATTCTTCAAGAGCTTCTTAAACACTTCCTTCTGGTTCTTGATCCTCGATTTGAACTCACTCACTAGATTACCGGTTGTCGAGACATGTTCCGGTTGCGCGAGTAGATATGTTTGGATTTCTTGTGCTAGCTGTACGGTGGATTCGTTTACTGTTACAGGTGATGACGAGTCTCGAGGACGTGATGGCCCCGCATTGCTGCTACTACCATTTGCTTCATTCGGAGTCGAATCACGACCTGTGTCGCTATCTTCCTGCATACTACTAGACGAGGTGCTACCAAGTTGATATATCACACTAGGAGCTACTGGGCCTGTAGCTCGAGCTCGCAATGTAGCCAATATGGACGACGATGAAAAGGGTGCCGATGATGATCCGTTTACAGCACTAGCATTACTGGTACCACTGATACCATTAGCGCCAGATACGCCTTTACTACTACTATCACCAGCACTATTACCAGACTCTCCATCTTTAGGCCCGAATCGTTTCTTTGGTATCACAGCAGCGGGAGCGTCACCATCAGTCTGTTTCTTCATCGGCAAACCGGCATTACCGCGACGTCCAGTCCATGTTACAGCAGTACCACCAGAATCAACAAGAGCCTTCCGTACTTTACGTGTCGATTTCTTTAATGCTGCTATAGCTTCATTAGCAATCTGTGTTGCTTGGCGTTCAACAATTACTCGTTCCGGGTTTGATGCTTCAACTATAGCATCATGCCGAAGTGCTGAATGCACTCCTGAATTCGATAAGAGGGCATGCAAGACTCGATCATCGTCTCCTGCATTGTTGTATTTCTTGACGTTTGTTTTTGAGTCGTTGGTAGTATCTTCATTCGGATCGGCACCTGATGCACTTCCAAATCCATCGGGAGGTGCTTGGAACGCTTCAGCTTTATCAATATCATTAATACGACCGATTTCGTTCTGTATAGATTCTTCAGCTGCATCGACATTAGAGCTACTGCGCCTAAGTGCTGATGATGGCCTTGAATTACTCTTACTATCAGACTGCCCATTACCATTGGCTTTACTATCTTTATCTTTCAATTCAACCTTGACATTCATATCCTGGAATAATTGTCCAGTTTCTGTCTCTTCATGACCGTTTTGACTCCCTCCTTCTGGACCAGTAAGAGTAAACAAATCATGCAAATCAGTTGATTTGAAGAATCGTCGTTGTCGAGGATCTTTGAGAATCTTGTTGGTCAAGAATTGCTTGAATATTTGACGATGGTAGATCTTTTCCTCGATTGTTCCTGATGTCATGAGTCGATATATGGTGACTGATTTACGTTGTCCTAGACGCCATGCACGTTCTCGTGCTTGTACATCAGTAGAAGGATTCTAGTGCAGAGAAAACTGTCAGAACTTGATTATATGACGTTCATTTCGCGCATTTTTCGCCTGATCATAATACCAGACAATGACATCCATTCTTTCACTACATACCCAATCTGGGTCATAGATAATCACTCGATTAGCACCCGTAAGATTAATTCCCAATCCACCAACTTTCGTAGTAAGTAAAAAGACAAAAATAGAGGGCGTCTCATTAAATTCATCAACCATGGCAATTCGATTCTTGACTGCTGTATCTCCATCCATACGACGATACACCAAATCTATTTTTGACAGATATTTGTCAGGACTTTTAATAAAGGGCGTGAACAAAAGCCACATGAAATTGAACTCACGTTGGGAGATAACAAACTTTTCTAAAATGTCCAGCATTTGACGAGTCTGACAAAACAGTAATACTCGATGGCCCTGTTGCTTCCATGTATCTAGCAGGGCTTTGATGACCTTCATCTTTCCAGATCGATTGTAATCACCATACTCTTCGGTCTAGGTGCAAAAGAAACACGTAAGTGAGATGCGAAAATAACCTACTTCGAAGAAATCCGTAGCTGTTCGAAAACACCAAGACACACGAATACCAACAGAAAGGCAAAACATACTTCTGAATTAGCGACCCGCTCAACCAAATCAGGATGATTACAAATCTTTCTCAATATATCAATTCCAAACAACACTTGTCTTTTGCCTTCTAAAATTGAATGAACGTCTTTCGAGTTCAGGAAGCGTCGATACTCTTCCCTCTGATAATTCGTCATTCGACAAAACAAGACTTGTTCGGATTTCGTTGGCAAATCTGACGCTACATCAGCCTTCATACGCCGTAGGAGATATGGCGATATCAGGTCTCGTAAGACGACAGCACACTTGTATGCTGCTTGAACAGCCATATTGGAAGCATTGGCATATCCACCGATTTTGATGGGTACACCAAATTGGACTTGGAAGACTGGGAGAGTGCCGAGACGACCTGGATAGACGAAATCAAATAGAGACCATAGTTCGACGAGATTGTTTTGGATGGGAGTACCGCTCAGGATGATGCGATGGGATGTCTAGGTTTTCAGCTATTGAGCAACGGCTGTACATGTGCACTTGTGGGGTCTTTTTTGCTCACCTTGAGTTGCTTGCAAGTCACGGTAATATCAGCATCAGGATTACGAATCTTGTGGCCTTCATCCAATACACAATAACCCCACTTTACATTCAATAAGCGCCGACGATGCACTCGTAAAGCTTCATAAGTGGTGACGATGACGTGACCTATCAGGCGGAAGAAAATTGAGCAAGCAAAAAGTAGACGCAAGGATACGGCATACCCTTTTCACAAACGGTCTCCACCATAGCAGCTACTCTAGCATCCGTCTCTGAAGTAGCTCCACTAGAAGCTTTTGATTTCTTCTTAATTGTTTTACTCTTCTTCCTTTTTCGTCTATTATCACCAAAATCGTCCTCATCGTCATCATCTGAGGCAAGGAAATCATCGTCGTCTTCTATTTCTTCTTGCCAGGTGCTGCCACCACGACGAGTTTTGGTGAGAGCAGTACCAGAAGAGTGCAAAATCATTACACGAAATGGTGGCCACCAACGATGAAACTCTTGCACCCATTGTTTGAGTACAGTGGCTGGACATAAGACTAGAGTTGGCAGACCTAGTTTCTGCGAGAAGTGAAGACCAGATAAGAAGGCTATAATCTGAAAGGTCTTTCCTAACCCCTGATTTTTATGAAGAGTTGGTGAGCACCAACAAAAAAGGCAGCATAAAGTCTGCTCATACCATTTCATCACCAATGATACCACCAGCTTCTTGACAATGCAACTCCCATAACCACTTTGTACAAGTACGTTGATAATCAAACAGCTCATCATAGACTTCTCCAGCCATCCGATAACCACCATCATATGACACATCGTCAGCAGAAGGAGAAGACTGAAACGCTTCTTGATCTGCGTCTTCTTCTAAATCAGCATCATCAACAAGTTCAGGATCAAATGCTGCGCCTTGTTGTATTTTGAATCTAGCTAATCTGCGTCGACGAGCCCATCTCTTTATTCGATTCTGATATACGGCTTCGTCACCATCGTCAAGGTATCGGTCATTGAGTTTACGGGGCTCTGTTTCATCGTTTTCAGATTGTTTATCAGAGTCACTATATTTAGCGACTTCGTCTTGTTCTTCTTCTTCTTCCTCCTCGTCTCCTTCTTTCAGTGGGAGGTCACCATCTTCGTAAGTATCATCGTCATCGTTACGGCCACGTTTTCGTTTTCTATGCGAAGATTTTCTATCATCTGAATATTCTTCGTCATCACTATCTATTGCGACTCGTCTCTTCTTTTTCTTCCTTTGCTTGTCGTCTTCATCCGAGTCACTGTCGCTGAATACAGGATCATCGTGTTGGCTGCTACTACCATTACCATTAGCTGCAGCAGTAGCATTTGCCGGTGACGATGTAAGTGAATTATCAGTAAACGGTCTCTTTGCTGTAACTGGTTTATCAGGTATATCAGTGGTGCGACGGACTGTTTTTTCCAAGCCACTTATAGATGAAAACGGAGTGATTTTTCCTGTACGAATCAACCGTTCACGTTCCGTTTCTTGCATTTCTCCTTGTGATGCTAAATTTAGATGATTCCGTGTCAGTTGCAATCTTCAATAATATGTCTAGTCACCAAGGTAAAGTTCTTGCCTCCCGGTTTAGCATCACCAGTGTCAGCCATCCGTTTCCGAATCTGCTTTTCATCAGTCTTGAGTTTCTCAATACGATCTTCAATCTCTTTAAGCTTGTCATTCAACTTTGAACTTCCAGAGGGTTTGCCTCTGTCAAGCTTAGCAATCAAGTCATCGGCCTTTGTATGCAAGGTAGCTAGTTCTTGACGTGTTTTCGTTAAACGTTTCTTTTCTGCGACTAGTTCCTTTTCCTTGAGAGCATCGTCGACCTGTATAGATCAATCGTTTTAGATCAACATTTGATGTCACGTTTTTGACAGAAACACAGCCAACCATCAAACGACTAAAGAGGTGCTTTTACACACCTGCTGCATAAGATGCGACTCTAGCTCTCCCTGCTCCGTCGCCCCAATGATGAATTCACCACCCTCCTGTTCAGTAATCTCGTTCGAGACTGGTTGTGGTTGCAGACTGTTTGTGACATCAATAGCAGGCTCTGCTTCTTGATTGGCTGCTGCTCTTGATATTGGAAAGCCCTGACTGGGTACGCCATCATCGGGTTCCATCTTGATTTGGTTAGTTGGTGTTGGTTCTTGGAAGCTCGCTGCGACGATTGATGCAGACGTTAGAGCCTAACTAAGATCTCATGATTCTCTTCATTTTATAGTTTATTCAAGCTTTGATTGTTCTTTATGGAGCAAGATGCTGAAGATTCACGTGGTGTCGTGACATCGCAAACGATACATTCTTTGTTATCTCATATCGATACGAGAATAGTGTAAGTGCTTGATGAAAAGCTCTGAATCTTTTCTATTTTATGATTTGATGCGTTCGATGCAAGCTGGAGATCAAACACCAATATTATACCACCAGGCAATTCGAACTTTTTTGACCTCATTGAATACTTAGGCCACCATTGAACTTCGCCATGGTCGCTCCGGGTATCTACAGATCTGGTTATCCAAACAAGAAGAATTACCCCTTCTTGAAAAAGTTGAAACTAAGATCTATCATGTGAGAAACTGAACGAGACAGATGTTGGGGTTTCAGGTACGCCTTGTTTAGCTGAACATATATCTCCCCTAGGTACCTTTGTCCTGAAGATTACTCGCCAGAGAATACAGACTTTCTCAATATGAATGGAATACAGCTCTTCCACGTCAAGATTGTTGGAAACAAGGCAGGCACTTCTTTCGGCACAAACATCCTCGAGGTCAACCACCTACATCTATTTAGGAGCCCTTCTTGGAGATTGACCAAAATGATATTGCGCAAGCCCTCGTTTACATTCTAGGTAAATTCAAGGTTTGAACAGAAGCATTGAACCGTCTAATGAGATCCATTTTTTGCTGTTAGACGTTAGGAATCACCCTAGTACGTCTGAACCATTCCAGCTTCGGACTGTTTATGTTGGAATACTAAAATTCATTCACGTTATGTAGTATTGGTGCATTGCAACAAGGGCAAGGTATGCCAGTCGCATTTTGTCTCGAGAGATAGGGACTTTCGCTTTCGATACAAACTCTCATCTGTCTCTAAATATCAAATAGCACCGAATCGGCTGTCTGGTCGGATGCTTGCGCAAGTTGCAAAATTGGTCCATGACGTCTATATTTGACGAATATAGACGATTTGCTGGAACAAAAGGCCGTATCGCCGATCAAGAGGTTAGTGTCAATCGTAATTCCATCAGGTCTATGTCTGATTTTTTTTTCGCTTGGTAGTTCATTGAAGTCTTTGATGAAAAAGTCCCATTCGACTTGAAAAATGCACCAAAGTGGCTTGTTTGAAGACTAAATTTACAATATGACCATTTGCACAAGTGCTCGCTTGTCGAGAGTGAAATGCAATAATCTATTTTCTATATCATTTGTATAATTATATAGCACACGTATTAAAGAACTCATAGTCCAAGACACAAAACCAAAAGTGCTGCTAGCATAGTCGAGAACAAGATGTTGTTGGAAGCGACGACATTTCCCGACGAATCTGGTTTCTGAATATTTAAAGCTATCGATGCTGGTCCGCCCGTTGGAAAAGTATTATCTTGAGGCGCTGCAGTCGTTTTGGATGCGCCGATGATCTTGGCGGGGTCTGGTGATGCTTGTACGATAGGATTGACACTGGCGACGACGGAAGAAGCAGCAACTGCACTACTTGGCGATGGCGATGCTTGTAATATAGATGGAGCAGCAATACTTGGCAACGGGGAACCAGAATCTTGACCACTGGCTGTTGCGGTGGCAGTTGCCTGAGTACTGACGGTGGCAGTTGCTTTAACCTTGAAGATATTGGGAGGTGCCGTCGCACTCAACCCACTGCCACTACCCGGAGCTATTCCAGGAGGGCAGAGCACACAAGCCACTTGTCCTGAAACAAGGTTGAGGCAGGTAGCGTTGTTTAATCCGGGGTTTAGTGCATAGAACGCATCAATTGTTTGAAACTAGATTTTTGGGCGTCAGTATAGTTGCGTAATATAATATCATCACATTACGGAATATAGAGTCTTCGCCCAAAAACAATCTTGGTAAAAGAGGATACGTAAAAATGTTTGACAAACTTACATCATGACTGGAGGCGATAGTGTCACAAGTGTCTCCAGCTACGACTTGGTAGAACTGTGGGCCTATTTCGAAACAAGTTGTGTGGGTCGTTGTTAAAGGGCCCCAAGTCTCTTGACTTAAAAACTCACATTGTGGTATAGGATGCCAATGGACAGTACAATTACTGGAAGAAGGCCCATTTTGAGGCAAGGGAATTGGTGCGTGTCCACACAGGGCTGGGCTACATACACAAAGTCTGGAAAAGAGGGGGCGTCAGCGATTTGCAGATTCCACAAGCGAATTTCGATCTTGAAAGAGAGCTAGTTAGTAACTTACGTTGCTCCAGGGTAGATTGTTTCTGAAACATTCAAGTTTGCGTTCAGAGTAACAAGATCGGCAGTGCCATTGGCCAAGTTATTGGCGAGCGTAATAGCGGTAAGAGTGTCATTACTCTTAATTGTAATGAGCTTCGTGCAGTTTGGCGATGGTTTATACGGGCATACGTTTCCCGTATCTCCAAGTGTGCAGGATTGAGCTATGCCGACTAGGGCGAGAAATATGACCGCCTTGATGCTGTTTGGTAACATTACTGGCTGCTGAGTGGAGTAGCGATATGGTCTAAAAGTAGTACTGATGGAAGAGCCGGGATTTGATTGTTAGAAGGATAGTTGGTTTGCAGAGTTCTTGAAAGTTTGGCGACAATGCTGTCTGAATGTTTTGGTGTACTGTGATGTGCACACAATTTGTTGTCTGGCACACCAAAGATGAACGCGATGACAGCATCGTGAAGCATACACTAAGCTAAGTTGCATCTATTGTGTTGCGACTCGTCCATGAAAGCAACGTGAAGGAACGAGTTTTGGGGTGTTGGAGACCTTAAGTCCACGATGCATTCACTTGCATCCGTCGAGGACAGCAATCTACGAGAACATAATGTCAAAATGAGTGCCTGATGACGAAGAGCCAAGTTGAAAAACAGGGTGGACTTCAAGTTAATGTTCCAACCGTTTTTCGGAATGATGGCATTTAACCAGCAACCGCATCATCAGATCATCAAGAAAGTAATATTCCAGCTCGTTCATTATGATGATAATCGCGTAAATCGCATTCTTTTATAGGGTTCTTGAAAGCGAAATTTGGTCCAGTTTTGGTTTTGAAATTTGCGTGTTGAAATGCGTGGCAGGCAACATCCGCGGCAGTTGTTCAAGCATCAAATATTCTTTTTGATCTCTTCATTAATCTTGAAAGGGCCTCTGCTTACCTGCTTTTCTTTTCCTCTTCAAAAAACTTCGAGCAAAACCACTACTTTCCATCAAAAGCAAGATGGACGACTTACCTACTTTTGATGGAGGGGACGCTATGCAGACAGGTAAATATCAATTCAGAATATTGTTTTCATTGAGTTCACCGATATGGATTGCCTCCGGATGGTGGATTTTGGGGGGATTGTCTATTGGCTTTCAAATTTTGAGTTTCTTGGAAGAAGCAAGTCGCAAGGCACGCGACTCAATACTGGATTATCGACCCAAAGCACTAATTTTGCGTCGATAAATGCACTCACTCTATTGTGAAACCACTCCACTTGCTGGGCGCATTGGGGGAATCCACAGAGTGTAAATGTTGGAGTGTTTGGAGGAGAAAGTGTTGAATCTGGAAGGCAACGAAAGCCACTCGATTCCAAATGCTGCCTAATCGCTGCCACTCATCATGACCGAACTTATCGCTGATCTATCATTGGGCGATTGGTTTGGTCGTAATGTGTGGTTGTCTCATTTGCATGTCCCTAAACACATCAACACAAAAACGTGATATTCGACTGCAGGACGATGATGCCTGCTGATCTCCATCATGGATGAGTCCGTAATCCCATGCTCTTGCTGTTCCATGACTTGCACAGCACGGTGTTGCCCTGTAATCACTAATTTTGAGATGTTGGCTAACTATTAACAATAACTTTCCCATTTCTGAATCTTTTCTAGACTATCTGTACACCACAGAGGACTCAAATCCTACCGATTTCATTGAACCAGCACCTCGTGATGACATGTCAAAAGAAGGAGGGGGCTCAGAGTATGAAGAATCTATGGAAGACGATGCCAAGAATGGTGTTGGCTCTGTCGAAGATGACGACGATGACGACGATGACCACATCCACCCTCAAGACGACGACATGTCTTATGAAAACCATAACTTCGATGCTGGATACAACCACAACCATAACTCTCCTCGATCTCGTCAAAACCAATCACCGTCTCGTAAACACTCGTCGTCAAAGAAGCCTCAGAAACATGACAATTTTCAAGAATTGGATCCTGATCTATATTTATTGAGACGATCAGGTCGCTCCAAGCATCAACCATCTAGAGTCGAGGTATGTAGTCTATTGATTCAAACTTTTGTCGTTTCAAGTTGGTGGCCATGTTGGATCTGTGATCTTGACAATTACCCTCTTTAGGAAAAGTCAGAAGATGAAGACGACGATGCTGAATCATCTATGGACAGCGATAATGATGGTGGTGATAGCTATGGTGGTGGTCGTAAACGTAAACGTGGTAAAGCCAAAGGACGAGCGCCTTCTCGACCAAAACGACAAGGTATGCATAGCCTTCCAATTTATTCTTTTGCCTTCTTTATGCTCTTAAACATGCATATCAAGGCTCATTCTTCCAACGTTTGCCTTTATAGCTCGAGAGACGGTAGATGACTCAGAAGAAGAAGCTCGATTCACCTCCGAATCTGCCAATGGTGAAGAAGACGATTGGGATGGTGGTGGACGCTCTCGAAAACGTCCTGCTGGCTCTCGTCGCAAAAGCAAGAGCAAGAAATCTCGTACTGCTCGATTTGTAGACGACGGAGATGAAACTCCTCTCTATGCTGAGCAACGCTTCTCGGTCCGTCATCGAAATGCCAAGAATTATGATGAGAGTGCAAATTCAGTTGATTATGGTCTCTCTGAAGAAGATGAAGAAGCAGAAAGAGAAATGCTCAAAAAGAAAAAAGTCAACTATCAAGAAGGTATGTTCTGAAGAATGCTGTTCGTTTCTTTTTGGTTTTGAAATTCTGCATATGATTCCTTACAACCAATCTATCCACTGCAATAGCTGTAGAAGACGATCAAGGCATAGAACAAATCTGGGATTATCGGATTGTACCCATGACCAATGAAGGTGACATACATTCTATGTTTTGCACATTTGACCACCCAGTCGTCGATTGTAGAACGTGACTAAACAAGCATAATTCCTTTTACTAGACAATGAGGATGAAGACGAAGATGTCTATGAATTTCTCGTAAAGTGGAAGGGCAAATCTCATCTCCACAACACATGGCAAACTGCTGACTCCCTCAGGAATGAAAAGGGGTTTCGTAGAGTCGAGAACTTCTTTAAAAAGAAGGTCGAAGGTGATCGAGAGTTCATGACTGATCCCAATTCTACTCCTGAAGAGAAGGAGCAGTTTGAGGTTCAGAACGAGATGCACCGTAATGCCTTAAAGGACTATACTCAAGTAGAACGAGTAGTCGCATCTCGCTATTCCGAATTTGGTACTCAGTATTATATCAAATGGAAGCAACTTTCGTATACGGAAAATACTTGGGAGTCGGCAACAGATATTGCTACAGAATTCCAACACGAAATCGACAACTTTTTGGAGCGTCAAGAAAGTCAAACCTTGCCGTATCTTAGCGATAAACACAAGAAACGACCTGCCTATAAACCATTCAAAAGTCAACCTGCTTATATGGTCGGTGGAGAACTACGTGATTATCAGCTGCTTGGTGTCAATTGGATGGCTAATCTCTGGCACACAAACCAGAATGGCATCTTGGCTGATGAAGTAAGTTTCGGCATAATGACGCATCGTGCTCGTGTTTTCATCATCACTCCCATTACGTTCGCGCACTCACAACATTATACTCATTTCCGTAGATGGGTCTCGGTAAGACTGTCCAATCCATATCCTTCTTGAACTACCTCTTCCACGAGATGAAGGTATATGGCCCATACCTGATAGTTGTGCCTCTCTCCACCATCACATCCTGGCAACGTGAATTTGCACGTTGGGCTCCGGAAATAAATGTAATCATGTATCAGGGTAGCTCGGATGCTCGTCAAATCATCAGAGACACCGAGTTCTATACTCAAGTCACTGGAGCTCGTGGTGGTAATCATGGCAGACAAGTCAAATTCCATGCTCTCTTGACGACATATGAGTATATATTACGAGACAAGGTGGAGCTGGGTGCCATTAGGTGGTGTTACCTTGCAGTTGACGAAGCTCATCGACTCAAGAATGCTGAATCTCAGTTACATGAAGCTCTAAAGGACTTCCGTACTGATAATCGTCTATTGATTACTGGTACTCCGCTTCAAAACACAATTCGAGAATTGTTGGCGCTCACCCACTTTATAATGCCTGATCGTTTTCATGAGTTTGAAAACTTTGAGATCGATCTGTCTAATGGAGAGAATGGCCAAAAGGATGTCATGAGTAAAATCCAACAACTTCAACATGAATTGAAACCATTAATGTTACGTCGTCTCAAACGAGATGTAGAAAAATCCTTGCCAACCAAAACCGAACAAATATTACGTGTAGATCTGTCTGCCATGCAGCTTATGTATTATAAGGCTATCTTCACCAAGAACTTTACCACTCTCACAAATACGTCACGTACTGCACAAGGAGGTGCTTCTCTCATGAATGTCGCCATGGAATTGAAAAAGGCAGCCAATCATCCATACCTCTTCGACGGTGCGGAAGACTCTACAATTAGCAATAAGCAGGATATATTGCGTGGTATTATATCGAATTCTGGTAAAATGGTGTTGCTTGATAAGCTCTTGACTCGACTCAAGGAAGGAGGACATCGTGTCTTGATATTCTCACAGATGGTTCGACTCTTGGATATTCTTTCGGATTATATGAGATCGAGAGGGTAAGCATTTGAGTGGATGGTGTCGTGTTATGATGTCTTGTGGTGTACTTCCTGCGGCACTCTCTTCTTTTCACTTACCCTTTTTCGCCCTTGTAGTTATCAATTCCAGAGATTAGATGGAACTGTGCCTTCGGAGCAGCGTAAACGTGCCATGGAGCACTTTAATGCTGAAGGAAGTGCCGACTTTGTATTCTTGCTCTCTACTAAGGCTGGTGGTCTTGGGTTGAACTTGGAGACAGCAGACACTGTCGTCATCTTTGATTCAGATTGGAATCCTCAAAATGGTGGGTTTACTTCAAGTTCATCGGTTTGATTGTTTTGAGCTCCCTGATTACTCATACCGTTACCCAACGAAATAGACCTCCAAGCTATGGCTCGAGCTCATCGTATTGGACAAAAGAAGATAGTCAGTGTGTACAGATTTGTCTCCAAGGACACGATAGAAGAAGAGATCATTGATCGGGCAAAGCGTAAAATGGTCTTAGAATATGCCATCATCAAGCAGATGGATACCTCTGGTCGTAGTGTGCTTCAGAAAGGAGGACAAGCAGAACAGACTGAAAAGATGACTCGAGAAGAGCTTCAGACCATATTGAAGTTTGGTGCTCGTAATCTCTTCAAGGCTCATGAAGCTGCTAACGAATTACATGGATCATCTGCTGCTGGCGGTAATCTGCTCGAAGAATTCAACTTGGATGAAGTACTCGCCCGAGCTGAAGAGAGTGAGACTACTGCTGATGGTGGTGCCACTGATGGAGGTGCTGAATTCTTGGAACAATGGCGTATTGCTGATGTCGGTATAAATGAGCTCTCTTGGAATGACATTATTCCAGAAGAAGAGCGTAAGAAGTCGGAAGAGGAAGAACGCAAGAAGCAAGAAGAAGCCTTAGCTAGTCGTGCCAAACGAGCAGCCGGACCAGCCTCATATGCTGAAGGAGGTGGTGGTGGTGGCGCTGACGATGATGGTAAACGTAAACGAGGTCGTAAAGGTGGTAAAAAGAAGGATGGTTCTTCTTCAGACAAGCTAGATGATAAAGATTTACGTGCTCTCCATCGTGCTATGCTTAAATGGGGTGATCCTGAAGACAAGTATGAAGAGATTGTCAAGGATGCGGATCTCGAAGACAAGGATACCGATCTTATATATGATACGTGTCACCGTCTATTCGAAGATTGTCAGAAAGCTCTAGCCGATCATGAAGAAGCCATAGCTAATGTCACTGACCGTAAAGAGAAACGTAAAGAGAAGGCAGTCACCATCGCCTTTGAAGGCTTACCTGCCGTCAATGCCAAACAACTCTATACTCGAGTAAACGACTTTAACCATGCCATGACTCGACTGAAACTAGCTGCTGAGAAGCCACAGAGCTTCCGTCTCTCGAATCAAATGAAGTCAGTCAATTGGTCCCAACCATGGACTCATAAAGAAGACGCCATGCTTGTAGCTGGTATTGCTCGACATGGATTTGGATCATGGGCAGAGATACAAGCTGATCCAGATCTAAATTTGCAAGGTCGCTTCCATTTGGGTGTTGAGAAGAAGGATATAAAAGATGAAGAACATGCAGCTGCTGAAGATGATAAAGCAGGAGGAGACGGCTCTGCTGGTAAAAAGCATCTACCCAAATCTGTGCATCTAGTACGTCGTGGCGAATACCTTCTCAAGGTATTACGAGAAGAAGAAGAAGCTCGTGTAAAAAGTACTAAAGCTGCTGCTGCCAAAGCTGCTCGAGCTACTAACGGTACTCCATCCAAGAAGAAGGAAGTTGAAGTCAAGGACAAACCAAAGAGTAAATCCAATAAACCACCTGTGTTTACGAAAACCAAGAAGCCTTCCGCACCCGATAAGAAGCCAGCGTTGTCTAAACTAGGCCCTTTTGCTGATAGAAAGGATGTTAAAAAGGATAAAAAGGAGAAGAAACCTAGTATCAGTGCTAAACCTCGTAAACCCAAAGTCAAATCTCCTACAACCGCTGCTGAACTATTTGGCAATGACAATGATCACTCTGATTTGAGTGACGTCGACTCTGATGATGACGACTCGATATCTTCAGATGACGAAGAGAGCTTGACGGCTGCAGAACGCGAGACATTCAAAATCTTGCTCAAACCTGTAAAGAATGAAATCAAGGCTTTGGAACGTCTTGATGGTGATAAGAAGGCTACCAAAGATGATAGGACGAAAGTTGCTCGAGATACTATATATAATGTAGGCAATTTCGTCAAGGCTGAAGCTGCTAAACTTGATAAAGGTGAACGAGAACGTCAAGAGACACGAATGTGGATGTATATTAGTCAAGTTATGTGGATGGTTGATGTTGAGTGGTCAAAGCTTCGAGATGGGTGAGATATTGTGGTGTGTATCTTGGTTTTCTTGCCTTGGTGTTAATTGACTTTCCTTTAAGGTTTGAAAAAGAATCAGCACGTCGAGACGCTGACAAGGTCAAGAACGAAAGCAGCAAGAGCAGTGGTAGTGCTCCTGTTATTGCTCGAAGCAATACCAGCAACAACAACAATCCATCAACACCTCAGACACCCATTGAGAAGAAGAAACCG
Source organism: Synchytrium microbalum (assembly GCF_006535985.1). Lineage (NCBI taxonomy): Eukaryota > Fungi > Chytridiomycota > Chytridiomycetes > Synchytriales > Synchytriaceae > Synchytrium > Synchytrium microbalum. The sequence continues at coordinate 270,551 of NW_022158365.1, forward strand.
TCCGACCTCCCAATCAAAAAGAAGAAACCCATTCCAGTAGATACCAATAATAGTAGTACACACGATTCCAACCACAACAACAAGGATGATGGACTTTCGTCTGCTGCTCCTGCTAGTGCCAATTCGTATTCTACAAGCATGGATCGTGGTCATCATCACCATCGTGATGATAGAGATAGACGTGACCGTGATGATCGTGACGACCGTGACCGCTCGGATAGTCGTTATAGACGCGATGACTACCGACGTGATGATTACAAGAGCAGTAGGAGGGATGATTATAGACGAGATGATGGGAAGGATCGACGAAGGTCAAGGTCTAGGTATGTGATGGAATCCCAGTCTATTTATTACTCCGGTGTTGGTGATTTTTTGGCGTGGTTTAACGACTATTACCACCCTTCGCAAAAGGTCTAGGGATAGAGACAACAGGCGACATCGTTCAAATTCACGCTCCAGGTCTCCACGTCGCTCTCGCTCCCCTCGAAGGTCAAGATCTAGATCTCCTCACCGACGATAAATGAAAACAGATGGAATGGAAGACGATTACTGCTCTCTCTGTCTCTCTCTTTTTGCTGTTTTTTGTTACATAAAAGTGTCTCCTTTTGCATCTCATGATTATATTTGTAGCGAAAAGTGTAAAAGAATATACCCATTTGTGATATTTACTGAACAACGACTTAACTGGCTTGTGTGCTGCGAGATCCGATAAATATTTTGCATCACCAAAAAAAATCGACAAAAAGTGCTGCATTTTGGTGTAGATTATTGCTATAACTCGCCTTAATATACATTTTTTGCAACACAAAAAAGGGAGTGAGTCAGTTTTTGAACTCACGCCCTTTGGGGGGACGCAAGGGGCCACTGAGCAGAGTAGAGTAGAGTAGAGTAGAGTAGAGTGGGCAGCCAAGCGTCCAAATGACAGGTTTTAAATTCGCTGTATAAGTATTTTGGAGGGTCCCTTCACGCATAGTACGTATTCAAATTCTGTCAAGTTGACTTCGGGGAGCTTGTCCCACAAGTTAGGATATTCCATAAAGCGCAAAACTGTCTGTAAAACTTCTTTATTGAACCAGCAGAACGAAACCGTAATATGTCATTCATTCATTTGCTTACTTGGACGAACTACGAACAGACGTGCTATCGTAAGGGTAATAAACGTCTGACTAGCCTGACTAGCACCCCTGATATTCAGCTCTCCACTCAAACTTGCAGTCTTGGGTACAGTCGAAACGGCAGTCATATTCCCATTCACAGCATGAACGGCACTCATACTAGCAACAAGTGCCACATTCTGTGTTGAGAACGGTACTGGATCGGATTCCTCAATTGATTGTCGACGGGATACGATAACGGTTCCATAGTTTGGCCATACGACTATAACGTATTGTGAAACAACAATGGTCAAGTTACTGGCGAGACAATTCTGACTGATATGCACCCCTTTCCAGCGAGAATAGAGCAGGATCAAATTTCGAAACGAAGAAAGAAACATCTCGACACTAGCAATCTCAGTGGGTCATCATCCAGTGCATCATCAGGCATATCTCCGACACTACCGGCCAATATCACCTTCATAACTAGGCTTTGAAGCATACCATGCTACAGAAGGCGGCGTCAAGAGTGTCAAGGTCTCAGACGATTTTAAGTGGTGTCTTGTTGGTTGCTGGGACTCGTTGATGTGGACAGTCCGCATTGTATTCAATTGGCGGAGTTGAGATATTCGCACTGACTGCTAATAAAGGGTGCAAAGACTGTCAAAAGAGAAGGCCGTCCTCATGTAGGTTCTAAATGTTGCCCAGCACAAACGCTGGCATATCAAACTCGCCATTTTAATGATACCCACCATACACCCACCACGACTACTTTCATGAGCCGTACTAGATATCACCCCATCACAAATCATTGAATTGTTCTTACGTTGCCATGCAAACGAGTCTTTGACTGTCGTTGTCAAGGGAATAAAAGCAAAAAGAGAGCATAATTTGGACGTCCCATGTGCTCAGTACTACAAGCATTTCCAACTCCTCGTACCACTTCTCTCCTATGGAAGATTAAACATGCTCCATCCCAACTGAGCTCGACCAAATCGTCAAGAGTTGGTGCAACAGACGACATTTCTCATTGTTGTGAAATCCCAGACTAGGAAATAGCCAAATCAAGTCTCCGTCCACGGTTGATCTAATACTTGTCATTCCACCAGGTATTTTGGCCGCTCCTTGTGGTGCGCCTCGCGATCGTCCTTGTCTGAGAAGAGAGAGAGGATTTTTCAAAAAACTGGTTTCGTTTACGTGGATTGGTCGTTTTTTACCTGTACGCTCTAGGATTCAATCCGGCAACATGCTGCGCCTCATTCACAAGCTGCAACCAAAGAGCATACATCCGCTTGAATTGTTGTCTAATACGGGCCACATCATTCCAAATCCTGCATCTGAAGTACCTGAAATGACGTAAGAGAAATTACGAACCGACACCAGATATACATGAGATCAACCAGCACCAACCATAAAGCAATCCATGTTGCCTCGAAACAACAGTATCACCATCCTGCTGCATCCGTCCGAACAACCTCCTCAATCGAAGCATCATATCAATATGTGATCCAACATAATAATCCACTTTTCGTATCAGTCGTTGACCACTACATGAGAAGGGTGCGTATGCAAATGTCTTTATTTTCTTGTCTGAATCTTGAACTGTAAATCCGAGACTGTCGTTCAGTCGCCCAGGCCACAGCTGTAGACTTGAGGGGAGCCACAGTCTTTGCCGAGTTTTTGGCCTACCTCGGTTCCAACAGCAGCAACCCATAAACCATTCACACCTAGTACAGGAGTGCTAGGCTTCTTTCTTCACATTTGCTCGTTTGAATTTGCGATTTAATTGTGGGGCGAAGTCCGACACCGACACGACTCGATCATGTAGAATACGCATAGCTTACAAAAAAAAGCAAACAGGTCCTCAAGAATTGTCTCTGACGGCAAGCCGCGCAAGACAACACTTCTGTGACCAGCACTATCTTGGCGATGTGGTGGATTGCGTGTGTGAGTCGGTGACTTGTACATTCGATTATGTTGCAGTACTGGTTGATACCGTATGGCAGTACTGAGGGTGTGTACATTGCTAGATCAACACCTGCTTATCGTGTCTACCAATGCGAGAAAAATGCTGGGGCGCAGGGTGTAAGGAAGAGTCTTGATATCTCCTTGTATTCTCAAACCCAGCATGTACCTTGAAATATACATGCTGATGAGACATATGACGACCAAGATTGAACAGCAACAAATCTCGGACAGTAGTTGGATGATGTGATATCACGTTGGCAATAAATCAGAACCACGGCATATAGCAACATGACTGACCGTCCGCAAGTTCAAATATCTGAATAAGTTTAAGTAAAAAAATAGAATGAGTTACTGGTGAAGAAAAAAGGCAAACGAAAACTTTGATATACTCGGCTCGAAATAGCCATTCTACCTAAACGATACCCTCTTATAGTTCTTTGAAACCACAACATCTTTGAAAGCATCTGTATTCCTCTTTCAGCAACATAGTCTTCTGTTACAGTCGGTATAGCATGTGAATAGACATCATCTGCTTGTCGCTGTCGTTTGTTGTTGAGCTCGTTCCATACCGAAATCCAAACTACAAAGCACTTTTGAGCTCTTCTCACAGCAAGACGTCTGAAAAAATGTTGAAAACGAGCCACAGGGAAGGAGCGGGTCAAAAAAACCAAATGGTCCGGTATCACGACAGCAGTCAGCTTCATCCCCACTATATTTATGCTGTAGCCAAGTGCAAATTGATTGCGAAAGAAAGACCCTCAAACGGGTTTGATCTATTCAAGCAGATTGCCATTGAGTTTGTCTCCTTGTAAAAGTTTGGACTATTAGATTTGGCAAAAAAGTAGGTTAATGAAGACGGTGGAATTGCATTCCAAATGACGGCAGCACTCACTTTACCCTTGCAAATTGAAATCATGCCTACAGCATCACACAAGGATCGTATTTTCTTAATTCGAGGAATCCATCAACGGCCAAGTTCAGAGAGCAAAAAAGAAAGCAACGAAACTATCCCAAGTGTTGTACACATATCTCTATTTTCTGCTAAGTTCCCGTTGCGCATCTTCTACAAATTTACTTGCTCTTCTTGGTTGTAGTTGGGTTGTTGTACCATATAGACAAGTTGAGCTATATATTAAAAAAGTTGTGTTAGTCAGGCCAAAAAAACAATACGGAAAGGATAACTCACAGCAGAAGCCAAAGAGACCCAAGCAATATAAGGAATCATCAAAAGACCTACAACGACCCTGTCAACAATGCACTTTGCAACGAACTCATCACAACGACACGTACCAGCAGTCTCGTCAATCTTATGAAACTCGACCGCCGTAGCAGTAATAGTACCTAGCAAACCCAAGATGATAACACCACCAAGATCAGCTCTGTGCATTCCAAAAAAGACTGGAGACCACACCCAGTTCAAGCCGAGCTGGGTAGCGTAGAGAGCGAGAGGGAGAGTTGGATCGATTGAAGGTGATTCCGAGATGACGTCGTAGATTCGGAAGGATGCGTAGCCCATGCTAGCGTATAACTATGGTATAAGGGGTGTTAGTTGCTGGTTGATGGATGTTTGTAGGATGAAGCAGCAAGGGCACTGACAAAGGTCCAGACAGGTGGGAATAGGTAGTTTGGAGGAGTCCAACTATAAGAGCAAAAAACCGTCAGTACGGCCTCGTTTTATGCTGTGCTGTCACAATCCAAAGACACGACACATGTCAAGGAAGCAAACTCGATCGCATTCAAACATTGTTATAGAAATACAGCAAATCAACATGTCAGCGATGACATCTCATGCATCGTCACAACGAGACATGAGGTGGAATGAGCAACAAATCACGGGTGCGAATATGTCGACTTACGAAGGCTTCTTCAACGATTGATACCATCCGTCCTTTTTAAGTTGAGGCTGAGTGGCCATAGCTAATGAATGGATACGAGTTAGACATTGTTTGCATCTACAGATGGCAGCATTAAACCTCGTTGAAACTTGCCACGTACTAGCAGGTAGAGCCCCGACGAATGGGATTGCAATAGCAATGATCAAGGACAATGGTCTGTTTCCTAGCAGCGTAGTCATCGTATCTATTTAGCCTATTTATTTTAGGTGGAATGTCAAATGTTTGATGCTTCAGGAGGCCGCAGGAATCGCCGAGAAAAGCAGCTCAGAACCAGGAGCGATGTACAGTACATGACATGTACTGACGCAAAAAGTAGATATAATTCAATATTCCAATATTATCAAAATTATAAAATTTATCAATATCCTAGCCTGAATCATCGAGAGCCTCATACAGAATTCGAGTCTTATACCTTGAAAAACAGAGTATAAGCAGTACAATAATTCTAGAATGCATCTCGACGCGTCAAATCATTGCCAAATCTTGAATCTATGCTTATATCACGTCCTTGTTTACATTTGCTCGTGCACTGGACCCCTGTTGTCTGCTTCATGATTTTTTCAATCGACTCATCGATTCACACCATCCAAACATCCAAACAAGCACAATGCTATTTCCACTAGTAAAGGGAGTAGATCTCCACTGGTATGTCACTGTGTTATACTGTTTGGCTTTATTACTACTGTTTTCATGGATGGATTCATTGTATGCATCGATTCTTTTATCGTTGCATTTGGAATTGTGTTGAACTTAATACGTTTGTTCAAGCACCTTCAAATATTCCCATCATGACATCTACACATGATGGATGCAATCCCATCCACTCCTACATTTTTACAATGCTTGGTTTATGAATCGTTCCATCATCCAATATTCCTCCTTTCATCATTTTTAGGCTCTACTCCTAAGGCTCGTGGCTCAAGTCCTTCATCCATCTACACTACGACATCCCCTATGAGGTCATAATATTTTTTGCTTTTGTCTTGTGCGTGTTGCTCCCAACATTGTACTAATTTACAAGCCACAATCAAAAAGTATTGGAACTCATTGGGATTTTGTAAGATGGATGTATCATTTGAACTGTATGTGGGATTACAAGTCGCACTATGAGGTCTAAATAATCTTTGATTCCTCTTTTGCGGTTGAATGTACTATACATTCAACTTGTAAGCAAAGAGTCATCAAAGTGTTGTTGGTCCTCATTGTGCGCAGCCCATCTACATTCAACAAAAGGCAGCGAGTTGGTGGTATAGCTATTTGGTATGAGCTATCTCTCTTACGTCTGGAGGCATACTCTGTATGTGTTCTCACGTCGGCACATACTCTGTATGTGTTCTCACATCGGCATCACGATCACGCTCTGTTGTCTATGAGGTCATATTAAATTCTTGATTCCGGAGTGTGTCTGTTAAACACGTCGACATCAGGAGTTTGTTTGTCTCATTGAACACATGAAGGGGAGGAGTCGTCATTGTATGTTGGCCGTGTCTGAGAATGCGAGTCGCCATGAAGTAATGTTTTGTGTGATTAAACTTGTATCTCATAATTTACAATATGAACATCATAGTCCCATGCTCTGACTTGGCGTTGCATGCTGGATTTTTATTTTTTTGCTTGCGCCAATCATCGCGATGAAAGTCGCATCTGACACGCCTGAAAAAGAATCTATGCGCACTCGTGTCGCATCTTCAAGCTCAATCGTATCGTTGTCGCCTTAAAACCAACATGATCCTCTCCGCCGTTGCTCAAAATGGTTGCTCGCTCAACTGCAACTTTTCACAAAACACCGCAAAAGACACTAGCTCATAGCAAAGCAGTTAAAGCAGATAGAGATCCAATAGTCAAGCCTACGCTGAGAGTCATCACTGCCAGGAAGCATATAGTAATGTAAGTTGCCCATCTATGAAAGCTACAGAGTCTCTTTGAATGTCCGAACATTGTCATGAAACATCAAACAGGACCATACAACTCACACCCATTACTCTATCCAGATGGCAACCAAATCCAACCCCCCAAAAGTCCGCAAAATCGCCGTCCTAGGCTCTCGCAGCGTCGGCAAGTCCTCCCTAATCCTTCAATTCGTCGAAAACCAATTCCAAGAATTCTACTATCCCACAATCGAAAACACATTTACCAAAATCGTCAAAATCCGAGGCCAGGAATTCGCATGTGAGATAATCGATACCGCAGGACAAGACGAATTCAGCATCTTGAACTCTCGTCATGCTGTCGGAATCCACGGATATGTCCTCGTATACAGTATCGCTTCAAAGACGAGTTTTGAAATGTGCAAGGTTATCAGGGACAAGATTCTGACGTACACGGGAATCAATTGGGTGCCTGTTGTGCTGGTGGGTAATAAATCGGATTTGGGGGCTCAGAGACAGATTACGCTTGATGAGGCGACCAGACAGGCTAGTGCGTGGAATTGTGCGATTATTGAGAGTAGTGCCAAGTTGAATCAGAATACAAACAAGATATTTGAGATGATGCTCGGGGAGATTGAGAAGCAGAGTGGGGAGAGTAGTGAGCCCAAGTCGAATTGTGTTATATTGTAAAGAGGGGGGTGTTGGTGATGTGAGAGATACGTGTACAAGTAGTTGTGTTGATGGTGAGCATATATCTATCGTTAGGATTGGTTGGGTTTTAGCTATCAAGCTAAATTGACGAGATGGAGTCGCATATTTTTTAGCATAATCATAGTAGCATTATAGCATTAGTTGGGATTGATGGTCTGATTGTGTCTCGTTTATAAGGTATATGGTTTCGTGTAAACCGTATGAATAGTAGTTATTAGCCTCATGTCTTTTCTAAAACACATAGTGATGATCATGTATGAATTGATAATCCCCAAAATATAAACTCTGTCTTTGTTAACACCAACTGTGTTGTGTAATCTTTTATTGGTACTATAACTACTATACTAATGTTGTTGTGGTATCATATTTTAAAACAGTAAATTAAAAGAGAAGAGGTAACGAGAGTCCAAAATGTGTCATAATCTAAAAGAGTCCATTGTCTTGCAGGCACCATCTCTAACACTTGATTGGCCCACGAATAGCAGACGGTATCGAGCATCCACCTTCCGAGCAAGCCTGCAGACGGTAATAATAAGTAACTCCACAAGTAGCACCATAATCATTATAAATGGTGCTTCCAGAAGGCACATTGTCCGTTATCCCACTAGCAACAACCGTAAACGGCCCAGACGCATTCAAACCCCTCTGCAACTGATACGTCTGAGCACCGGGCGAACCCCTCCACTTCATATTCCTAGGACTGGAGCTCGTGATACTGAGATCAGGTGCGTCAGGTACAGGCAGGGTCTGGAAACTAGTACCGGTAATCCAGCGCGACCAGTTACGGAGCATGCTCATGACATCGATTTCATCGAAGGGTGACGAATTGGATGTTGCGAAACCGGGGAAGTGGTAGGAGAGGTACCCGTTGCCTTCGGAATGGACATACCAGCCTCCGTCACGGGAATGGAAGTTCATGTTCCAGATCATGGTTGCGGTGACGCCATTGTTGGTTGCGGCAGAATTGAGATTGTCGTAGGATTGCTTGTCTGCGAAACCGTACTCGCCGACGATGAAGGGCTTGCCGGCGGAGCGGACTATGGCGACGTCACGGAGGGCACGGTTGGCGTAGTCGGTTGGGCCCTACGATGAGAGTTTGAGTTAGGGGCCTGTTTGTTGGGCAAAAAATACTTCCCAATAATGTATAACAGCAACAAAATAGCTCATATCAACCACCTCTAGTACTTACTTGAGAGCTATAATAATGATTATTGAAAATGTCAACACAAGCATCACTTAATACACCTTGTTGGAGCATGTATTGCCATTTAGAAATTGAAGGGTTTGGCCATGATCCATCAGTGTTTTGAAGTCCGTATTCACCACCAATGGTACCGTCAAGAATCAAATGATTTGGGTCACCAGCGACGGTTTTGATGTATCGAGCAATTCCTTTAGTCCATGCTGGAGGTGTGATTTGGTTCCATCCTGCTGCTTCATTACCGAGTTCCCAAGCAAGGATTGCTGGGTCGTCTGTCGAGGAGAAAGGGGGAGAGTGTGTGTTACATGGTGTGTTTTAGTGTTGTTGGGGAATACCAAAAAAGGGAACAGTAAAATGTTCTTTGTGGCATTATGCTCAAGATATTTCTTCCTTCACTACTCACCACCATATCGAAGTCCACTAACAGTATTCTTCCTATTAACAATCCACTTCAAGAAATTCTTAAACTCGGCAATTGCATCAGCATCAGTATAGAAATCCATGGATTTAGCAGTCCACCCCTGCTTGGCAGGAATCGTATTCCATACAGATTGAACGAAATCAGCACAGCCACCCCTCCACCACCACCAATCGATAAGACCAATGATTAGTTTGACTTTGAGGAAGTTGGCGGTTGCGATTGTCGAGTCGAGGGATTGGAAGAGGGCTTCATTGTATTTGCCGGGACCTTGCCAGTGGAAAGTAGATATGTCGCCGGTTGGGTTTACGGAGTTGTAGATACTAGAGGAAAATGAAAGTGAGAAAAAAGGTAGTGATGGATGTGACAGCACTTGTTTCAAACACATTTACCTGAATTCGTAGATACGAGCGACACGACCACCCATAACTGATACAGCTTTGAGAGCATCCCAAGCTTCATATGGAGTGACGGTTGTTTGAGCATATCCAGGTCGATCTACATAAGTACATGTAAGCAACACAAAAAAACCCCACCATCAGAAGCTGTCCATAACTATAAAGCGTTCCATGGCATTACCAATCAATTGACCCAAATCCATAACATTAACAGAAGCCCATTTGAAAATTTGTCCATTCTGTTTCAAGTCAGCACCATCACGGTATACCCAATCGGTACCGTTCTGGGTACGACAACCACATGGACAAGATGTAGCTGCTTGTGCTATACCCTATATGTGAGATATAGACGCGTTAGAAAACACGTGTTTGATTGCTTGATGCCTGCATCAGAAATGCCAAGAAATGGTATATGTGATGCATTGCCAAAGCACGTACCGCAGCACCGAGCATGACTGCTGCGACGTGTAACAGTCGCATTCCTTTCATATAAATAGATAGGGGTAATAAATTTGATTTGTTGATTTGTTTGTTGTTGAGATTGCGACAAACAAGATTTGCTGCCTTTATTTGGAGAGTGTAGAGGAGAAAAAGCACTCTGTGATCCGAAGGGGGAGAATTTACACGCTTCGAGTAGTTCTGGAAGGGATTCTAGCAGTGCTGCGCGCATTGATTGGGAGTGTTGAAAGTTTGTCGTGGTGGGTATTTGAGAGGGTGGGAGAGCGTGTCGCTACTAACTGTTGCATACTTCCCTACAGTTGGAAACATATGTTAGTACGTATATGAAATAAAATCCGTGTCTTTCAATGCAAGTCTTGGTTCAATGCCTTAGCTTCCCCTTAATTTCACAAAACCCAAAGACGCAACTTAAAATGCTCAAGACAATACAAGATATAAACAACTTTGAATACCCTCCAGCAGACGGATGTGGGCTTCCACTCACAATAAACAATCAGCCCATTGGATTCATACGCAGTTCTATAATCCAGCACTTGCCAAGCTCTATCTTCAAAATCCACGCCGACAAAATCGAGTTTGCCGATGTAGCAGATAAGACATCGGCCGTTGCAGATTTACTATCTATATGGCGTGCATCCACTGCCAGTATTCCGGAATTCCAGTGCTTGAAAGGATGGAGGAATGAGGTTTACGCTGTGTATGAGAACGATGGGAGTGTAGTGTTTGGTGTTGAGCGAGCTGCTCAAGGGTTATTTGGAATACGGAGCTATGGATGCCATCTGAATGGATATGTACGTGATTTGGCTGATGGGAGTATAAAGATGTGGATTGCAAAAAGGAGTTTGCAGAAGCAGACGTGGCCAGGTTATTTGGATAATATAGTAGGAGGTAAGCTACGTGAATGTGGTTGAAATGTAGTGTTGCCGATGCTCAGAAACTACTATGTTCTACTGGGCTTTTTTTGGCCGTGTCATCACAACTGTTCAACTCACACCTTCAAACATTATTATACTAGGAGGGCTACCAGCCGGCGCATCTCCAACAGCAAACATGATCAAAGAATGTGCTGAAGAAGCCAGCATACCAGGACACATAGCAAGCAAATGCATCCCTGTATCATCCATATCCTATTTCGCAAACTCACCGTCTCGTGGGCTCTTGCCGGACACGGAATACATATACGATCTAGAACTAACAGCGGACTTTATACCTAAACCGTCAGATGGAGAAGTAGACTCTTTTTATCTGTGGGATTTGGAAACGATTGCTAGACATGTCGTGGATGGTAAATTCATGCCAGAGAGCGGATGTGTCGTGATTGATTTTTTGGTGAGGCATGGACATGTTACGCCAGAGAATGAGGTGGATTATTTGGATATTGTGACAGAGTTGAGGAGGAAGTTGCCGTTCCCTGGGCCAAAATATAAATAGATCCGTTTAGATGATATATATCACACTTGTATTTTGAAAAGATACTTTCTATAGACTAGAATTTTGGGTGCAAATTACAGTTTAAGTTTTTTTTATGGCATCTGATGCCAGTTTGGATTTAATGTCTCGAGCGTCTTCTTTTGCTTCACGCTCTAGTCTCCATGTTTCCCCATATACCCAGAGCAGGCCGCTAAAATAACATGAATATAGTTGAGACAATGAAGCTGCTGTGCTCAAGAAATCTGAAAATACTTACAATAATGGAAGAGTGGTTATAATTAAGAACCCAAGGAAGGCATACGTAGCTCCTTCTCCAAAGGTATTGATTGCAGGTTGAATCAACACAGTTGCTATAGCTCCAAGCAGACCCCGAGACAGGTTCTGCGCTGCCATGACAGAAGCAGTCTAAAAATCATTCACAGAGAAAGCAAGTTAGCAAAGCGACAACTCCATACTGCCTGGCGTGATCACCAATGTGACCATATACAATACTCACACGGCCCGGAAACAAGTCCACCTGAAGCGTTCCAAAGGAGTTGGACGAAGCAGCAATACCAAAACCCATGGTAAACTGAATTATCAATGCAGCATACAGCGGTGCTCTAGACTGCAACACAAATCCGTAACTTATAGCACTCAATACCACAATCATAAGTGGAAACCAAGCCAGCTTCAACCTCGTCCTCTCAATATTCATCGATACACCTTTGGCAAGCTTCTTCTTCTCAATGGCATATACTTTGTCCATGAGATATCCATTTAGATACGAGCCGAGGATGTTACCTGTTCCATTAGCAATATACGAAAGCCCGATTTGGAATTCGGAGAGGTGGTATAGTCTGGTGTATTGTATGCTCATTGGGACGATTAGGCTCATGAAGACAATAAAGACAGAGCCGGATATTGCTTGAATACAGATGACCTCTTTGTCGAGAAGCATCTTGGCGGGTGCGAGTGGGTTTGGGAGTTTGACTGTTGAGTGAAAGTCGGGTTGCGTTAGAAGCTTTCAAAGAGGCTGACGCAGGTTCGTTTTTACCTTTACGTGGTGGCCCGACATCAGACGCAGGTTTTGATAATATTGACGGGGTTTTGAAGACCTTGCGGTACATTATGTCGAATGGTGCTTCTGAGCCCCCCGTTCTAGCCACAACGTCTTTGAGCGTTTCTGGTAGTAGCAGGAATACAGAGACCCAAACCAGAACTCCCCATATGGCGAGGAAGAAGAAGATGGAGCGCCAGCCGTAAAACTCGGAAAGTACACCTCCAATCGTTGGACCTGAGAGCAAAAAATGTTTGCGATGAACGATGCTTCGAACATACGACAAGTCGCTATGTCTTACCGAGTACCGGTCCTAAAAAGATTGTAGCGCTGAATGTCCCCATATAGGTCCCTCGTTCTTGTCGAGTTGTGATATCTCCGATAGTCCCAGCTCCCACTAGTTCATATGGGAAAATCAGTATGTAGAAACAAAAACAGGCGACGAAGAGGTTCACAAAAACGTTTTTAGTTTTACCCGCAACCAGAGCACTAGAACCAAAAGCCTGCACCACTCGCATGCACACGAGCATAGCAAAGTTCTGCGTGAATCCTAGCCCGACACATGCAACTACAAACACGACCTATGTTTGGTTGATGTTAGCAAAGGCAATCATTGACTGGGAATGCTAATTGGATTCATACCAAACAGATCAAATATATAGGTCTCCTTCCATAAGCATCAGATAATGATCCCCAAAGCGATGGAACTAGCGCAACAAAGACAAGGAACACAGCGACAGACAAGTTCACCATTTCTGCTGATAGTGACAGATCTTCAGAGATCTGATCTAATGCAGGAAGATATGCATTGCCGGATAACGGGGGGAGAAGCGCACACATTGCTGCCAGGCCCACGACCTAAAGCCCAAAAAAACGTTTCAATGTTTAGATGTGATCAGAACCCAAATCAGCGATCAGAGAGTACGCTTCGTCCAATAACATACCAATATCTTCCTTGGTCTAGTCCACAGCCCATTCATGTTAGCCATTTCTTGCATGGTGGTAACTCGTGGAAATGATGTCGACGCAACTGGTGCATCCGATCCTTCATCCTCAAGGTCAAGATCCTTGTTTTCAATGGTACTCAATGACAAGTCCACTACGGACACATTAGACGTCCGCCTTAAGTCTATAGGTGTTTTCTCTGCTAGGGCCCCAGATGCGACCAACAGATTTTCCACGGAATTTGGGTTTGGCGTTAGAGTGGATGTAGACGAGTCTGATGGAGGTGGTGATGGATCTGACATGTTGGAGCTGACTCCGCTTCAGTCCGTCTATGGTTTGTTCAAGGAAGGATGTTTGGTATGGAAGCTCACGTTTTGTGATTGAGTTAGAAAAACGACGAGATGCGCAGGTTGGAGTGGTTTGATTCTAACCGCAAGGGACGATCAGCGGTCTGTTCTTATAGTGCTACAGATTCCTAGTCCGTGTCAGAGCGATCGCCGTAATAGAAATGTTGCAAACCCCTGGAGGACAGCAAACGTTGCAATTGTTCTGAGTGAGATCATTGGTTTTCGAAGCATTACGAGACTATTGCATCGTATGAATTACATATATACCTACTTCCATCATATATGCATACCTGCTCAACAGCCATAGCCACACATCAAACAGCCAAACAGCAATCCGACAATCTTTCGATTCCTGAGCCAGACACGGTGTTTGATTTTTCACAGGTCGTGAATAGGGGCACGTTTAGATTCGTGTCGATTTGGCTTTCATATAGGTATCCGTCCACTAGTTCTCGTAAGGGTGTCTCTGTACTGACTCATTCAAGTGTTTTTGCATGTGCGTTTGGTGGGTCCAATTCGTTTTTCAAACTTTGGTCTTTTGGGGCTTCCCATGGGGAAGTTGGGCATTAATATAGGCAATCACTTCTAAAATAACGCGATATCTCATCTTTCTTAATCCACAAACTAGTGTTTCTATGAAGGAATCATGGAATCAACAGGGTCTGTAGCCACTGTAGTTCACGTTAAACCATCATCAACCCCTGTCAAGGCATCTGCTAGCTCCAAAGCCGATTATGTACAGTCACAATCATCTGGAAATACCGAAACCGTGCCGCAGACACCACAGTTGATTCCAGTCAAGGACTTTATTGCCATCCACAACATTGGCACAAACATTGATGGCAAGGCTACTGTCGTTGAAGAGAGTCTAGCTCAACGATCTGCAAGTATAGATTTACTACGGCGAGCTAATGTCGGCCAAAAGGATTGGCAGATGACGGAGGACGTGCTAGCTCCAAAGATCAAATTGTCCAAACAGGCTGCTGAACTTGTCAAGGAGTATGAAGCTAAACCGCTTGTTATTGACACCTCTGTGACAGCACCACCGATACTGCAACAACCTACTGTGGGCGATACGCCGTATTACCGAGTCAAGGAGGAGTTACTGACTGGGAAGGGCAGTATAACTGCACCAGAGTCACCAGCTCCGTCGTTAACGAGACCAGCTCTATCTACCTCTCTTGGCGTCCTGGCTCCACTGGAGAGATCACGTATACATGTGTCACAGTTGGAGCTACCGCCTCAACTGGCAGAAAGTGATAGTAAAATACACAACTCTCCGCAACCAGCAACAACCAACTCATCGGCATCAACAACAGTAATACCATCATCAGACCCATCACCCATAATACCAAACACACCCGCCCCAACAGAAGCATCTAATATCTCTATACCCCCAACAACCATACCATCACTTAGTCTAGAAGCTGCTATAGCAGCCGCAGCAGTAGTATCTGGCACGTCAACAACAACGTCGACACCTATACGATCAACGCAACGGTGGTCTAGATCTATTACAGAAGCATTCTCGGGTACACCAACAACCGAGTCCATGCGAGATCCATTCTTGCCTGTACCGTCAACACCATCGTCGTTAACTGCCACGTCAGAGGAAAGCGCTGTAGATGAAGAAGCACTGCTGAAGGAGCATTTGGAGCTTGTGTCGGAAGCGTACAGACTGATGCTTGGTGGACAGGAACGGACGAGTGTTGGTGATCATACTGAGGCAAGTCATTTTAAAGCTGTAGCGTCGCTTTTTTTGGCGTGGATAAAACACTGTGAAATGTAAAGGTGTTCTGACGCATCATTAATTCTAACCGCAGGTACCTGGTAAACCATCATCACAAGAGCTTCAGTTTATCAGATTGCTGAATTCCCAGGACACGTATCGATTATCGCTGAGATTATCGACCATCGGTGTAGAACTGTCTTCTCCTAGATCGTCGAGACAGTCGATAGTGTTTGATAAGCTGTATCATGAGTATGGTCCTAAAGTAGTAGAGTGGTGAGTCTTTCGAAAGAATCCAATCCCAATTTTGCTGTTCTTTTTTTCTCTTATTTGGACAGCTCTACCTCAAAGTGCTAACCAACCACATCAACAATAGGATTTGTACAGTAATAAACCAACCACCAGGCTCTGTAGAAAAAGACCTCCTCAAACTCTTACGCTCAGGAGACAAGCTCTGTGAACTAATCGTTGCCATGTACCCACGCACTGAATGCACACTCCTCGGCAAAGGCCCCGAATTCACAGTCCATAAAATAATCTTTTTTATGGAATTCAGCAAAACACTGAGAGTCAGACCCGATAGAATATTTGCCGTGACGGATTTATTAGAAGATGACACAACATATAGAGGTGGTGTCGCTGTAATTAGGACGATAGCTGCGTTAGTGAAGGCTGCACATGGACAAGGGTGGGAGGGGCCAGTGCTGGTTTTGCATCCTGCGTCAGAGAGGATATCGATTATTGATGGACCGACAGATGATGGTGATACTTTGACGCGGTTGTCGAATAATAATCGGTCGTCGTTGAATGTTGCTGGTGGAGCGTCTGCAGTTGGAGGAGGTCAGACGGAAGCTTTATCAACACCATTTTTAGGATCCAAAGTTGCGTCATCGTCAGGACTTCCACCGATATCACCACCCTTTACACCGCCCACGTATACCATACCATTATCAGATTCACCGAGACCGACAGCAAGTCACATGCAAGCAGGCTCGAATCGTAGCCCATCACTAGACCTGTTTGAACGCATGGGGCTGTTTATAGGACGACGATCCACGGACTGGCATCGTGCAGCACCTAGTTCAACTCCCATCCCAGCTGTCCCCAAACGCCATGGTATATTTGGACGTCGACATGAACAAGATGGCATAAGTGTTGAGTCTAGATCTCGACCTGGCTTTTTAGCACGATTGTTTGGACGACATGATGATTCTGCTGGTCGGCATGAGCCATCTGTACATAGTAGTAGTGCACAACAAAGTACAGCTTACAGTAGTTTAAGTCGCTCAAGATCCACGAGTAATAAACTAATCATGCTGTCACCTGGCATGGCATCACGGTCTGCGATGTCACTTGATTTGCCTCGTGATACCCCACCGCTGCCTTCCATACTTCAGCTTAAAGGTGGACGGCCACGTAAGGCGTCAATGGTGACGGTACTAGAAGAGCCTATAAATAGAATAGATGATGGTGATAAAGATGAAGGGGAAGCTGCAATAGTAGATCTAGATAAAGCTCTAAACAAAGACTCTGATTCGCTCGGACGGCATAGTAAAAATCCAGATAGTGTAGAGTCGTGGGTGAGATCTGTTAATCAGGAGGCAACCACACATGAAGAGGACGATGGTCATCCTCATAGTGGAGTTACTGGATTGGGAGTGACGAATACGCGAGTATCTCAAGATTGGGAGAGCGAGCAGTCTGTGCCAATGCCTGGGAATTCGAATCCGTTTGTTGCTGGAAGTGAAAAGTTTATTAGTGATGAGGAAGCCAATAAGGAGTGGGAGGAAATGAGCTCGCAGGTTGCGAGTTTGTGGAGGACGAGACAGTCTGATGCGCTGACTGAGTATATAGCTAATGAGGCATGTGTGGATTGTAGTTCATGGATCTAGATAGCAAATTCCTTTTTTTTTTGTTATGCTAACACACCTTCTTTTTAACAGAGTCAACACATAAAAGGCATCCTAATCCCACTCGAGACATTCTACAAAACAACACTCTACAAAGAGGTTGCCAAACTCCTCTCCGACATCCTCTCCTTCCACAAATCCCTCGTAAACGACCTGACACGTATAAGCCAACCATCCCAACCAAAACCATCCACAACAGCAGCCCTCCTAAACAACAAACCAGGCGCCATTTTCCTCAAATTCACCGAATCCGTATCGAAATCGTATACTTTGTATGCCATGGCTATCAAACCGTTTAAATCGAAAACGATACTTGTTGCTGGTATCGTCAAGACACCACCCGTATCGAATTACGCACCGCTGGAGAGACTAAAGGTGTATGAGAGCATGTGGGATAATATACGGAATGTGAGACCCAGACGAGATAGTGACGGGAGTGGAAGGGGGGAAGGGGATGTAGATGCTGAGATTGATGAGTTTAGATGGATGAGTGCGAGTAATAAGATTGCGGCGTTGAGTGATGGGGTTCAGACGTTGGTCAACAGTTAGAACGAGATGGGTTGTAGAGGTTGAGGGTGATCAACAGTAGGACGGAACCGGTATACCAAACTAATGAATGACCAGGACAGTAATAAGAAAAGTAAATTAAAGTGTTTCCGTTAATTTGCTGTTTTTCTCATCCTAAAGGTTTACACATATAATAATATCTATATGACAACAACCAAAAAATTGTGAACTAGCGGACTTTGGATTACGCGTATCTGGTACATCCCACTCCATAAGTATAAATAGACCCATCACCAGGAATAACCAATTAAAGGGAATCTCATTCAAGTCTTGCATCCCTGACGCAAGGATGGAAACTGGTCATTGCATCTTCAGATACTCGAGGATTTATACGTACAAGTATGAGATCAGGCATGCCCGAGAGCCCTGCTTGGATACCATCACGGATGCCTGCTATAAGGTTTCCGTTTCTATTTGTTGGAATTGGTGAAGCAAAAAACAAACTAGCAGTATGTATTACGACATATGCTTCCGCACCAATACTAGTGGTGCATCTTCGTTCTCATTGACGTCAAAAAAGATTTCGTTGCTTGCGTTTTTGGTTTGCAGACCGGCAAGGGACGTTTGATGTGGCACCACTTGGGATCTTGGTTCCCGTCCTAGGTAGTTCAAGAGTTCAGTAATATAATTCAGTGCAACTTGATTGTTTCGTGTGCTCTTGTCTTGAAACTTACGTCGTGCCTATGGATACAGCATTGGTGACAAAAGATAATAGTGATAGTTGTGGTATGAGAGCTTTGAGAATGTTGGTTCATTGACGTGAGGAGTTTTATAGCCAACCATTTCCTCTAGTAGCTGAGTGCATTGCGTTGAAAGGAAGCATCTACTGTTATACATAGTTTGTAATTCCGGTTTTTTTTGCAACATCCAACGAAGATACATCAAAGACAAAACTCTTGGTACCTCATAGAAAATGAAAGTCCTCCATAAGTAGTGGCTCTGATACACCACCAATGTAGCGGACTCGAATATCAACAGTCTATGAAAGATTTCATGGAACGTTGATAGGGGAACTATTTTGAGAAATATGACATGTAGCTCCCAAAGTGCAATAAAAACCCGACCAAGTTGTACGATGATACATCAAATTATCATAACCTCAAGAGCAACAGCAGACAAGCCATTCCTCGAAATTCATCTACTAAGTGTCCAATAACGACGCCATTCCAGTAGTTTTTGATGACTTTCTTAGTTTGTTGGTGATGTTAGTGAATTAGTAATTGGGATGACCTTGGAGGTGACCTGAAAATACCCACCAGGCTCCAGTACAGACAGGGTGTCAATCGTAGCTGTAGACGGAGTCGTTCGTGTGTTGAGCTCGATGGAAACCGAAAGTTGACACAACGACAATTGGGGATAGAGAGCCAAATTATATCTATATTACAACAGACTGTTGTCTTTGTTACATCCGTATTTGATACCTCCCACTCCTTGTTACCATCCTAACACCTTTATAAGGTTTGTAACTCTCATGATGAACATGCAGAGCATCGATTTTGAGGCCAGAGACAGTAGACATGTTGACTTTAAAGTCAACGAATACGCTATGTATTTCTGGGATTGTTTCTTCTCTGTGAAACGAGGTATTGGTTGGTCAACTATTGCGGCTTTTTTTGGCACTAAAAGGACGTAAGATTTTGAAAGACTTACGACGGCTCGACAGTAAGAATACCATTCAGCATGGGAATCCCCAGACTTTGTAAATCTGGACTGATTTTACCGATATTCCATCGCACCATCTTTTTGAAACAAGGCTGGTGAGATTCACCACAAAAAAGAGCTGTTTGTGGGAGATTGGCTTTACCTTACTAATTGTATCATACATTGCGCTTCCTTGACTTGTAGTCAACCGTGCAGACGATACGTGTTTGGGGAGAGTCACTAGCACAGATACGGATTCGATTACTTTTCCTGCTGCTGCGCGTGGTTGGATTGATATGTCTAGTTTGCCTGTGGATGCAAAAAATAGGATTAGTTTGATGATGGACCAAAAACAACGAAAGTAAACGACTACACCATCTCCGGGAAACAAAATTTACTCCAGATCTGTACATACCACTAATTTTGGATATAGAAAGATTTGGTTTGATGTAGAATGGTAGAGCACTTGCATTTGCCAATGTAATCCTAAGCCGACACAAAACGCAAATTTCGAAAGTAAGCATATCGCCCAAATCACGACCGGATATCACCCAACACCAGCAGCTGCAACTCACGTATACTCCATAAGCTTAAAAGACCCATCAGGAGGAATAAACGATAGCTGTTTATCTCGTTCAAACCTGGCATACCTGACACAAGGATGGAAACTCGTCATTGCATCTTCAAATACCCGAGGATTCATGAATGTTAGTATGAGATCAGGCATTCCAGAGAGTCGCGATTGGGCTTGGATTTCGCCACGTATGTCTGCTGTTATTAGGTTGCCGTTTCTGCATGTGGGTGTTGGTAAAAAAAAAGCTGTATTTTGTCTTGTGGAATGCGATGTGACTCGTACCTATCTAGTAGTGCATCAACGTCTTCATTGACGTCAAAGAAAATTTCATTGTTTGCGTATTTGATGTTTGCCGAGCGCCATGGGACGCTTGATACTGCACCACTTGGCATCTTGGTTCCCGTCCTAAGTAGTTTGGGAGATAAGTGAGTATGCTACAGACGAATTGCACCGTTTTTTTTGGCACTCCGGACAAACTAGCAGGCTACTCACGTTGTCCCTATCGATACAGCATTGATGACAGAGGACAATAGTGATGGTGGTGGTATAAGATCTTTGAGAATATTTGGTTCAGTGACGTGAGGAGTTCCATAGTCGACCATTTCCTCTAGTAACTATATATATTGGGGTTGAAGAAACATGGTTGTTATGTGCTGTTCAACAGTTTCCTCTTTTTCTTTGCAGCAACGCGTCACGCAGACACGTCCAAGACAGGACCATTACCTCATAGACAATAACAAAGTTTTCCTTGATGAGTGGTTCGGATACACCGCCAAAGTAGTCGACTAGGATATCCACCATTCTGTGCAAGAATTCGAGGACTGACAATGGTGGAACTAGTAACGAAGAAGTAAGTCGAGTAGTTCTAAACTGCAAAGAAACCAACGATAAAACAGATCCATGTATCC
Source organism: Synchytrium microbalum (assembly GCF_006535985.1). Taxonomy (NCBI): domain Eukaryota; kingdom Fungi; phylum Chytridiomycota; class Chytridiomycetes; order Synchytriales; family Synchytriaceae; genus Synchytrium; species Synchytrium microbalum. Next base: position 291,654 of record NW_022158365.1, read on the forward strand.
AAGTGATATACCTTCATGAGCAACGACAGCAAGAAAGAACAAGTCATTCCTCCAGATGTGGAGCAAATAGTGTTTTGCGACAGCGATTACGGGACAAACGTCTTCTATAGTACCGGCCTTCTTGACAATAGACCAGAATTCATCTACGACGCGTCGGGATACGACGCTCTTCCAGTGTTTTTCGATGATTACTCGCCTAATATGTTGAATGATAAAGATGATAGAACACAAGGCTTAAAGAAAGATCAAGAGATAGTCAAATACCCAGCAGGCTCTAATATAAACAGACTATCAATCATCGCTTTACACGGTGTCCCCTATGTTTGATTTTTGCTTGAGAGAAAGTTTGGACAATGACAATGTGAGCTAGCGGCAAGGGAAGGATCTCATTACGCGTCAAGCTAATTCCATTCATAATTTCATAATATTTGACAAGTAGTGACGGTATGAGATCCTCTATGAGATCTTTGGAAACTACTTCAAATTATATGAGATTCAATTACACGCTTTTTTGACATCGTTCATGTCATAGAAATGTCGCTGTTTTCAGTGTATAAGGAGATATTGCCGGCCACGGGAGTGGACATAGCAGTGACAGCCAGCTTCACCAGTCCGCGTGCTGTCAATCTGATTATTGCCAAAGCTTCCATCTTGCAAATATTCAACATTGTCTCGGAAGCCGCTCCTGAAACCGTCAAGGGAAACATCATCCAGCATAAAATCATACTCAAACAGGAAGAACAAGTCAAGGTATGATATATGCATTGGCTGTGTCGTAACAGTGATGTTTGGTGTTGAACATTTTGAAGCAGTTTGAACTTTTCGAATGTTGGATGATGCAAATGGTTTGATGCAAGGGGTCACAACAGAATCCATGCTCCTTTCATTGTATTGTGATGGGTAACAATAAGAATATACATGGAATCCAACCTTACAACCATCAAAGAATTCGTTGCCAAAAAACATGTTATACCATCCTGTTGCAATGATTGCACTTGTTGAACGTGTCGTCGTCTTTCTTTAGGACGATGGCGAGGTCCCAGTCATTCCTCTACCACATCCATCCAAGACAAGTCGTCCAAGGAACGCTGGTAGGCTCGAACTACACAGTCAACATCGACTCAATGGTGTCATTACTTCTATTGGTGTGTTGAGAACTACCAGTCCATCTGGAATGATGGGAATGGATTCCCTGCTTCTTAGTTTCCGTGATGCAAAGGTAAGCAGTTGTCGGTGTGTGGACCTAGTCAATGGACTGCCAAAATTGCTTACTTTCTTTACAACAAAAAAAAACCCGCACAAATCATGCTGCAGATGTCTTTGGTCGAGTTCTCAATGTCGCGACAAACACTTACGACTGTCTCGATACACTACTTTGAACGAGAAGAGTTTAGGGTAAAACTTCGCAATTGCTCCAGCCACGTCAGCATTCCTTCAAACTTACACTACACCAAATACGTATAGCAAGGAGCAATTTTAGAACGTCCAGATCCTGAAATACGCATGGACCCACAGTTTCGCTGTGCTATAATGTCCTTTTACGGGGACAAGCTTGCCATACTACCATTCAAAACTGATACTAGTGGTGCAACAGAGAATGATGTTGATGCTAAAGGGTGTGAATGTTCATCATGCAGAAATCTTCCTGGGGGGTTTTTTCCGCAATCTAATCTCGTCCTTTAATGATATAGGAACAAGAATCCCGTCCTGCCAAGTTTTGTGATTCCAATGTCATCTATTGATCCACAAGTCAAACACGTTGTTGATATGGTCTTTCTGTACAATTACTTTGAACCTACTCTGGCTATTTTGTTTGAGCCAGTGCAGACGTGGACTGGGTATGTTTATTCGTTGACTGCCACATCCACCCTTGCTTCTCTATCTTTTTTTCGCCTTTTGCTCAGCATTCATCATATTTTGTAGGCGTCTTGCAGCAAGAAGAGACACCAAATGCTTAATAGTCATATCATTGGATTTATCACGAAAACAATACCCAGTCTTGTATCGATCAGATCATTTGCCATATAATTGCGAAAAGATAACCGCAGTACCAGCTCCGGTTGGCGGTGTCATAATATCATCTCCAAATGCACTCATACACGTGGACCAATCATCAACTCCAGGTGTCGTTCTGGCCGTGAACGGATACTACGGAATGGAGAATGAATCACCACAACCACCATCCATCGAACTCGGTGGCCCACAAACATGGATTCTTGATAATCCATTACACCAATCTGTGAACATATCAGATTATAAAAAATTGGGTCTATCGCTTGACGCATCACAAATCCATTTCCTTAATCCAGATACGTTGCTAGTCGTATTACGAGATGGGAGACTCATGAATGTTCAAATGCAAGGACATGAAGATGCTGGATCCGGATGGTCTCGTAAACGTAGTGGTGTTAAGAAGTTTAAAGTCGCTGATTTAGGTATTCGTGCTACACCACCATCTACTGTAACGAGAATTGGTGGGCGTGGAGGTGGATTGGCTCGAGCATTAGGATGCTTGGGTAATGGCCTCGGAGGTGTATTTGAAGGACCACATGGACTTGTAGATTATGGACATGTATTTATAGGCTCCCAAACCGGTCAATCCATGTTGATTCAGATATGGGAGGCTGATCATCATGGATTGTCTACTTTGATTGATGATGCAGCAGATGGTGTTAATGATATGGACGCACAGGAAGATACAAAACCTCATACAAGTAGTAATATACCACAAAAGCGAAAGATGGAAACAGTAGTGTTTGATGACGAAGATGAAGATTTGTATGGTGATAGTGGTACGGCACATAAACAGCACTCATCCTCATCATCAAGGCACACCAATAAAACGAACGGAATGGCGTCATCGCACCAAACCCAACTACGCAACCGCTTCCATTTCAGACTCTGTGACATTCTCGCTGCTGTGGCACCAATCCGTGACATGGGGATTGGAGCTCCAGCAACAACATCACATTCCACCACTATACCGACCCCGAAAACCAAATACCCATATATGCCAACCAACCCACGACTAGATTTAGAAATTGTTGCTTGCGTTGGTGAAGCGCCTGCGTCTGGTGCGCTAGCTATCTTGCATAAGGGTATACGACCTGATATTGTGAATAGCTTGTCACATATTGAAGGGGTTAATGAGGTTTGGAGTGTCAAGTGTGCTAGTGCTAATAAACGAAGAGGGGAGGTTGAAGAGGAGAAGGCTGGAGAAACAAATGGTGTGGCTGGGACTGGTGATGGTAGTAATGGGATTAATGCTCATCACGTGAATGAGTTTCACAAGTTTATGGTTTTGTCAAAGGAGGATTCTACTGTGGTGAGTTTAGTTTCAACTATGGCCACTTGGGATTGCAAGATTTTGTTGGCATCTTGACCTTTTTTCTCGTCATTCAGGTATTGGAAGCAGATGCCGAGTTTCGTGAATTGACAGACTCTGGATTTTATCTGGACGGACCAACTGTGGCGGTTGGAAGTTTACTGAATGATACTGTCGTAATACAGATACATCCTGATGGTGTTAATATTCTTAATTCTGGTAAGAATTACTGGCGCAAAAGCCATCGCACCCTCCAGACGTCAAACGGAACGAAATTCCAATATCATTCCAACTTTTTTGCTTTCGATTAGCTGCCACTCTTATACAAACCATGAAAATGGGCGATGACAATAGTTGGATTGTATCAGCCAGCATCGCAGATCCATACGTCATGTTGCTCATGAACACATCCCAAGTCACCCTCCTTAAAATCGACGAACACGCTCACCCGCAGTTGAGCATTTGTAAAGAATTAAAAGATGTACCTATCGCTACAGCCAGCATGTACTGTGACTTTCACGTCATTCCTGGATTGCCGACTCAGCACGATGTGTTGTCTCACAAGTCTCGATATGGACTTGCAGCGTCCGTCGATGGTGGTTTGCTTGTAAATAATATAAATAGTAACAAGGGGAAGGGAAAGAAGGTTGTTAAATTAAATCAACCAAAACCATCCAAGAAAGTAGCAGTATCAAAACCTGTTTCAGTCAAGAACGAAATTTCCGATGACGATGATGATTTGTATGGTGATGCTCCTATGACAAGTAGTATTGCTCCGGTTTTGTCTGTCAAGGCTGAACTGGAAGAAGAAGATGATTTGTATAATCAGACTGATGATATGGATATAGATGTTATCCCGACCATAACGGAAGATAGTTTAGCTGAAATGAATGCTGAGGCGCTGGAAGATGTTATTATTGAAAAGAGGTATTGGTGTGTGTTGTTTAGAGAGGATGGATCGCTCGAAGTGAGTCTAATTGTAATTTTTTTTGCTGATGTACTGCTGAATGTTTTTCTACCTCGACGTATCGTAGATACTGAAACTTCCAGACTTTGAACAATGCTTTTATATGCCTCGGTTTGATTTATTGCCAGATGTGATATCAGACCATCCAAATGCTGTCGCAACTCCTTCAGCGGATCTACATACTGCTGCTGAAGTCAGTGAATTGTTGTTGCTGAATCTTGGTCGTGATGGATCTCATGAGGATGTGTATCTTGTTGTGAGTGCTGTAATGATAGTTGCGGATGAAAGCAGTCAGATACAAGAATTCAATATCGGTATTCACCAGCTATTTTTTTCGCTTCAAGGTACGAGCAGAAGATGGTGATATAGCCATGTACAAAACTTTCCCAGTATTACCATACGAAGATATGTCTGAACCAGTACTACAACCTAATCGAATGTTCAAGTCACCGACTTCGCCATCCACAAGTACAACAACAATACCACCACCAATCAACACTGACGATACCAGCATCATACAACCTCATCGACTATCCATCCGCCTCGTACGCATCCAACACGAACACCTATCCCGTGAACCACGATTCTACACAGACACAGACGGTGATAAACTAAATATGGTGGATCGACCAACCAAACCACCAACATTCCTCAAAAAGCATTATCTTAAGCCGTTTACGCATGTCGGTCCAGATAACGATTTAAAGTACTCTGGAGTGTTTGTTGCTGGGACACGGCCGTGTTGGATTTTTGCTGGGAGGTCTGATGCTGGTTTTACTAATACTGGGATGCAATTACTTCCGCAACTTGATCTTGTACATAAAGAAGATGAGCCTGTTGATGAGTCGATATTGGAGATGCCGCTTTATAAGACTGGTAAACGGTATCCGAGGATACATCCAATGATTTGTGATGGGGAGATATCTGGAATGGCGTCAATGCATCATGAGAATAGTCATGGTGGGTTTGTGTATATTACTAAATCGGTAAGGTTGCCATTTGATGATTCGTTGCAAAAAGCATTCAAAGTTTCTTATGGATTCTGTTCTCATTCTTTTTCGTCCTTGATAGCAATCAATAAGGATAGCCCAACTTCCCAAAACCATTGAATACGATGCGGACTGGCCACATCAACGAGTCCCACTCGCCAACAAGACGCCACATAAAATCGCGTATCATTCATCGTCTGAAACATTTGCACTCTTGACATCGACTCCGGTAGCATGGTATGCTTCAAAGGCTAATTATGCAGCTGCTATTGCTGGCGGTGTTGGTGAGATGCCTGACGATGCTCTGGATGATGATGAGAGAGCTAAGAGGAATCCACCTGTTTTGGATGAGAGAGGTATGGTATGATTCCAACTAGTTCGTTTTTTTGGGGGTGCATGGATTGAGATTCCTTTCGTCGTTTCGACATTAGATCCTGCTCTATTTTTACCGGAAATGGGTGCATATCAGTTGGAATTGGTGTCGCCTGTTACGTGGGAGACTGTTGATACGTAAGCGTTTTGGGCTTTCAAAAGATCTGGATAAATAAACGTCGCTAATGCGCCATAATTCGAATAGGTACGATTTTGAAGAATACGAACAAGTGATGTGTCTCGATGCAGTAAACATTGACAGTAAACAAACTGCTTCTGGAAAGAAACAGTATCTATGTTGTGGAACTGGTTTTGTTCGTGGTGAAGATAATGCTGGACGTGGACGAGTGAGTCTTGTTCTGTGTTCCGCTATTGTCAAGAGATGTAGTGCATTGATCGTTTCTTCGGTAGCTGTTCGTATTCGACGTAATCGAAGTCGTACCAGAATTCGACAATCCACAATCAAATCACAAATTCAAACGAGCATATGTCAATGAAGAAAAGCAACCCATTACTGCTGTACGTGGTGTTAATGGGTATTTGGTTGCTGCTGTAGGAACCAAGGTAAGCCAAAAATACGCAGATATCCTTGGGATTATAAGCGTCACTCCAGAGGGCACTCGCTTTACATCAGTAGCGAAATGATACCCGTGAAAGTGACGCAAGAGCAAACTCTACCAATTACAGATCTCGCACGATTTATTTTCAAAGTCGTTGACGCTCATTATGACATTGGAATATTTACATTGCTTCGCTTTCAACACTAGATCATTATACATACGTTTGAAGATGGAGAGGAGCTGGAAGGTGTTGCATTCATTGATACGAATATCTTTGTGACGAGTATTGCTACAGTCAAGAGTTTGATTCTTGTTGGGGATGCGTATAAGAGTGTTTGGTTTCTTGGATTTCAGGTACTTGTGTATATACATCTTCTTTTTGGGCGTGAGCTTTAATCTCATCACATTTTCTTAATCAGGAAGAACCACCTAAGCTCCTCCTCCTCGGCAAAGACTATGGCTCCCTCCAAGTCTACAGCTGTGACTTCGTAGTCGACAACGACAGTCTCGGATTCGCTGTAGCTGATTCAGACAAGAACGTCATGACTTTTGCATACGCACCATTCAACATCCAATCTTTTGGTGGTCAACGACTGATACGTAAAGTGGATTATCATGTCGGATCACACATTAATAAGATGATTCGATTGAGGAGGTTGCCACGACCGATACAACAAGACGGTGATGCGGTCGTTTCGAGGCAACATGGACTGCTTTGTGGTTAGTGCTGTTTGATATCTTGCACTTTGGGATTGGAACAATTGACGTTTTTTTGCGTGATTCAGGTACCTTGGATGGTGGATTAGGAATGATGGTGCCCGTATCAGATAAGCAATTCAAACGCATGTATGCTTTATGGTCGAAGCTTGTAAATGGGTTGCAGCATGTTGCTGGGCTTAATCCTAGAGGGTATAGGTAAAAGAAGCCCATACTACACATAAACGAGCAATACAACTTTTCGACTAATCCTCTTTCTCTCCTCTCAGGCAAGGACAATCACGAGGTCCACCACAGGGAGCCGCCCAAATCCTCGGTGGAATGACAAACACTCGATCGACTATGGACGGAGACTTGATTTGGCAGTTTGCCAGTTTGAGCGTGTCGCAACAACGTGAGATTGCTAAAAGTATTGGATCTTCTGTTGAACGAATCATGGACGATTTGTTGGAGATTCAAGTTGGGATGGAGCATTTTTAAATGTAAATGGGATGGATTGCTTGGAATAGAGCATGTTTGCTTTTGAAGGGAACCTTGAATCAAGTTTTGTTGCTGATGCAAGCATTACAGCTCTTTATGCCTGTTTTCTCTGTCTAATTTTTGGTTTCTCGAAGCACAACGCTTTCCTACCATCTCGAGCAATTGTGGGCATTTATGCCCTTTGCAAGAGACGTAACTTTATGATACATCAGCCGATTGAGCATCCAGACACTGACTGTGGTATTGGGACGGATGGGAGAACTAAGAGGAATCCACCTGCTTTGGATGAGGGAGGTACATTCATCAATTACTATTGATCATCAATGACTAGTTATGTCGTGACTTGCCGGTTTTTCTATTTCACGTATTGCAGATCCTGTTGGTATTGTTACCGGGTGTGTAACCGTTAGCAGTGGGTCTGCGTATTCGGTGGGAGCCTGCTGATACGTAAGTGTTTTGGTCTTGCAAAATAACTGTACGAGCAAAAACCAGGCAGATCATCTCGGAGCATCGCTTAGATACGATTTTGAACTGTATGAACAAGTTATGTGTCTCGACGCAGTAAACATTGAAAACACACAGCATCTGGAAACAAGCCGTATTTATGTCGGGGATCTTTGTTCGTGGTTGAGGCAGGGTCGGACGTGGACACGTTAAGTTTTATTCTGTGCGTGCTTCGTAGTGACATATTGTTGATATACGGCTGACTTTTTTTTAGCTCTCCGTATTCGACGTAATATTGAGGTCGTACCCGAATTCGACTATACACAATCAAACCAAAGGAGAATACGCCAATGAAGAAAAGCAACCTATTACTGCTGTACGTGGTGTTAATGGGTACTTGGTTGTTGCTGTTTGGACCAAGGTAAGCAAAAAAGACTCTGATATCAAACTCTCAAGTGAAGCGTCACTCCAGAGGGCACTCGCTCTATATCAATAGCGAAATGATACCCGTGAAAGAGACGCAAGAACAAATTCTTCCAATTACAGATCTCGCACGATTTATTCTTAAAAGTCGTTGACGCTCATTAAGAAATTGGAATATTTACCATGTTTCGCTTTGAACACTAGATTATCATACATACGTTTGAAGATGGAGAGGAGCTAGGACGTTTTGCATTCACTAATACCAATATCTTTGTGACGAGTATTGCTAAAGTCAAGGGTTTGATTCTTGTTGGCTATAAGAGTGTTTGGTTTCTTGGATTTCAGGTATTTCGTAACGTCAAGGTTGGTTATTTTTGCCCGTCGCTGACTTTCTCTTTTCCCTACTATATCATTGACTTTTCTTCCGCTACTACATACATATAATATCAACAGGAAGAACCACCTAAGCTCCTCCTCCTTGGCAAGGAGTAAATGGCTAACTCCAAGTATACAGCTGTGAGACAACGGCAGTCTAGGCTTCGCAGTTGCAGATTCAGACAAAACCATCATCGCTTTTGCAACCCGCACCATTTAACAACCAGTCATTCGGTGGCCAACGACTGATACAGAAAAGTGGATTATAATGTTGGATCACATATTAATAAGATGATTCGATTGAGAAGGTTGCTGAGACCGATACGAAAGGATGACGATGCTGTTGCTTCGAGGGGGCATGAATTGCTTTGTGGTTAGTGCTGGTTGAATTTTATGCACATTGATTGATTTTTTTATTTCTGGATTGGAAAGGATGGTTCCCGTATCAGACAATCGGTTGAAACGCATGTGTGCTCTATGGTCGAATGGGTTGCAGCGTGTTATTGGATTGAATCCTCGAGGGTTTAGAAACACAATTTGAAGTACCCATCGAATAGCTATTCAACTGTTCCTTTCTCTCTTCAGGACAAACACGAGGTCCACCACAAAGAGCCGCCCAAAATGTCGGTGGAATAACAAACACTCGATCAACCATGGACGGTAACTTAATTTGGTGGTTTGAGCGTGCCACAACAATGTGAGATTGCTAAAAGTATTGGATCTTCTGCTGAACGAATTATTCACGAGAAACAACCCATTACTGCTGTAGGTGGTGTCAAGGGGTATTTGGATGCTGCTGTTAGAACCAAGGTAAGCCAGAAAAAGTACCACTATCAATTGATATGGACGCGCCACTCCAGAGGGCATTCGCTTCATACCAATAGCGCAATGATACCCGTGAAAGTGACCCAACCGCAGATTTCTCCAATTACAGGTCTCGCACTATTTATTTTTGACAATCGTTGATACTCATTATAAAATTGGAATATTTACATTATTCTATTGATATTAGATCATTAACGATTGAAGATAAAGAGGGTAGACGGTTTCGCATCCGTTTATACGATCATCTTTGTCACGAGTGTTCCTATTGCGAAGAGTTGGATTCTTGTTACTGTGAACATTTGGCTTCTTGGGTTCAGGTATACGATAAGGGCACTTGGCTTTTTTTCGCGCTGAATTGTAGAGGTTATATGTCACGCACAAACAAAAGAGAATCCGGCATTGCTCTTGTTGCTCTTGGAGTCTTGTTTAACCTATCAGAAAAATATGACATGGCTGTTGATTGTTTTGAGGCTGCTTTTACCAAGAGACCTCACGTATATGATCTTCAAGAGCAACTGATGAATCTCTTTTCTAACACTGGGCACTGGGCACGCACAGTAGTCACAGTAGGCAAGCACAATCACGAACCCATCACAAGGAGCCGCTCAAATCGTCGGTGGATCAGTCTGCAAACTATTTGCATTTTGAACTTTCCGAGCAAGTTATGGAGTAGACTTGTTCGTGATGTCCACGATGTCTATATTTGGGCTCATAAATCATAAATCTACAAATATAAAATATAAAGATATACGTACACGTACACCGCGTCAGGAACCTCGTACATTGATTTTGAAGGTTTATCACGTCGCGTCAGTTTGGCCGGAGATTGTTGCCCTTCTGCGTCACAATCTTATCATTCAGCGTAGAAACAGCTTTCTGAGTCCGGCATCGCTAATTGGCATATAACAGCCACTAAAATGCACGTTCTCGTTCTAGGGAGTGGAGGCATTGGAGGTTTCTATGGAGCATTCATCCACGATCACGCAAAGAATATACTTGTCTCTGCTGTCTGTCGGTCAAACTATGAAGCAGTTAAAACTAATGGATTTAAAGTTACTTCTCCATCCTTCGGTGATCGTCTCTGGAAGCCTCATCAAGTATTCGCCAATGTAGACGAAGCATCAAAGTCGTTGCCAGCTGGAGGTTACGAGCACATTTTGGTCTGTAGCAAAGCTCTACCAGAATTGGAAGATATGCCTTCTATGGTTGAAGGATTGGTAACTGTTGGAAAGACGTCAATCGTCCTGATGCAGAATGGAATTGGTATTGAGGCTCCTTGGGTGAAGCAGTTCCCAAGAAATGTGGTTGTAAGCTGTATGATTGCTACAGGAGCAACCCAAACAGAACCCGGTATGATATGGGTATGTGTTTCGTGAGCTGATCTGACGTGGTCGATGTTTGTTATCTCCTGTAAGTCTGGCGAAAACACGATCTAACAATCCCACCAAAATGTTGTAGCACCGATCTGATGCATCTATAACAGCCATGGGCGTATACACGGATGAAAATTCGAGAACGAATGCCGCTCATTCATTGACTTCTTTAGAGAGTCTCGTCGGTATCATGAAGGGTAGTGGGAAATTGACGATCAAAACACCAACAAATGTCCAAGACGAACGGTGGAACAAAATTCTAGTGTCAGTGCTCTCTCGTTGCTGTTTATCGGACGTTGCAACCGTCGCTGACTTTTCAAACCACTGTAGCAATGGAACATTTGGACCACTAAGTGTCGTGGCAGGAGCTATTCCTTCATCACAGATTGCCACAGATCCACTATTATCTGTCGTGGCTCATGAGAATATGAAAGAAATTGCTAGTGTCGCTAAAGCAGTTTTAGGATACCCGATTCCAGGCATGGATCTTGAAAAAACGCTAAATAATGTAACTCGAGTGAGAGGCAAATCGTCCTTCCTAGTGGACTGGGACAGAGGAATTCCTATGGAGGTTGAAGTGTTGCTTGGTAATGTGTCGAGATTAGCAAAGCAGCATGGAGTCGCAACTCCACGTGTGGATATGTTGTACGCGCTATTGACGAAACTCAGAGACAATCGTCTCAATTCTGTAAAATTATAATAAATTACATGGTTTCTCTCATTCTTCCAGCAATGCTTCCAAAAGATCTAGCTTGCTTTTGATCGCCGTGCGTTTGAGGACCAGTGGCCCATTTGCGGCTCTCTGACCATTTGTCCATTGAGATTTATCTTCCGGCTGGACACAAGATGATTCACGAAGCGTCAAATGCATTAGTTTTGTTGCGGTAAGAAACAACCAGCTCGTTCAGATCTCATTTTGCGGCAATCTTTAAGTGAATTTGTCATGCACGTATCCAGCGAGAGAGACCACGAAATCGAAATGTGATATTGTGATGGCCGAAGTCTTCCGGCAAACGAACGCAGTGATGCGAGATCAAAGACCTTGAGTGTATTCTGCCGCGTTGCGATGTTGCTCAGATCTCCAAAAAACTTCCAAGGTTGTGAGGGTGTTTAGGATGCGACGATTCTCGGGTTTTAAATATTTTACTTCAATGCGCTCTTTCTGAAGAATTGGTTGCGAAGCTTTTAAGGAGCCTTCCTCCATCAAACTCAGTTCGATAAATCAGTCACCCTCAACCGTGAACAAACCTCATTTATCTTACTACATACACTGTGGGAGCGCACTTAGCAAAGGTATGAGATCATCCGTAGTTGATCGCTATATATTTTGCTTTCTTTATATGTATGCATTGGTCTCTTATACCACACAGAACTTGCATGAATGTTGTGTCTTCCGTTTGCATGAATGCAAACTTTTCATTACCAAGATCTAATGTTGAGCATGATCTGAAGTCTCCTTTAATTCAATATATGTAGGATTTATAGAAATGGAAGTTCTTGCTGACGACTTTTCTAATCGCGGACGTGGTGAACAACAACAATGCCAACAAGTCGATAATGGTTTGACAAGTTCGCCTCAACAACAACAAGAAATTGCAGTCCACCACCACTCAGTCGCCTTTCGAAGAGCTCCATCTGCCTCCTCCCTCTTACGGATTGACACAAACAATGGATCAACACCTGACTTGATCTCACCGTCCGAAGCATCATCAAGACCAACATCACTCGCAAACTTGGTGGACTCTGAGTTATGGTCTGGAACTGGATCGTATAGAGATGATGTCAAATCGGAATCTCCTCACGACTCGCATAATCAACCACCAGTGGCGGTTCCTCATGGAGATCAGACAAACACATGGACCCCAGCAACTGCGCATGAAACATATCTTGGTAAGATTACTGTCTTATGTTTAAATCATGATTTAATTAGCTATTAATTATAAAGCTAATTGCAAATCGGTGGTTTTTAGCTTCAGCGCAAGAACCAGTCTTTGACAACCATGTCAATGCAAACTCTGCTGCGCCAACATCTGAAGAGAATCCTTCTTCTTCATTCTCAACTCTTGAAGATGGCGAGAGATCAGATGATGGCAAGGGAAATAAATCCATGACTCGATTCCATTGTCGAGTGGCTAACTGTAACAAGACGTTTTCAACAAGGTGAGTTCTTGGTAAAAAAAAAGACTTTCTGTTTCAACAGTCTTTGATTTCAAATCGCATTTTTCCAGTGCACACTTGTCACGCCACACCAAACTTCATGATGGTCATCGACCTCACAAGTGTTTGCTTGATGCATGCGCCAAGCGTTTCACACGGAGAGATAACATGATGGTGAGTCCTTTTTCCTCTTGTCAACACTATATTCTGTGTTATTATGCTGCATGGCATATCACTTAGACCGTCTGTCTTACATGTTTTTGTTGATTTTTCCGTTCAGGTTCACTATCGCGCTCACGCTCGAAAGTTGGGTATGCTAGACATGAACAGACACGAAAGAATAGTATCTTCTATCCGCCACCATCAACTCCTCCAACAAGGTCCACCAATGTCACACATTGACGAACAATCCGCCGAAGCATTCGCCCATTATGGCCACCCCCAACAATTACTCCACCACGAGCACCATCTACCTCATTTTATGGCTCCACCGCACGGATACATGTTTCGAGGAGACGGTCGATCCGGTTACGATATGCATCCAGGAGCAGGTGGTGGAGGACCATTAGGTCCTGCACCGGGAGTCATGTATGAACCAACTGATCCATCTGCATACTTGTACGTTTACCCTGGATTGCCTCAAGGAGGCCAAGGACAAATGCCCGTTGGGCAATCAACTGTTGGCGCAATGACGGGTGTAGGAGCTGTACCATCTCAAGCTTTAGAACCCAAACGTGGAGGCGGATATGAAGCGTTCGATTTGGCAAGCCTTCATCCATCTTCTGCTGCATCTGTTGGTGCTCATTATAACAGCAACGAAAGACCTGGTGCTGGTGTACCAGAAATGTATCGATACCTGCCACACCACTATAACGCTGCTGCTGCATTCCATTCACAGCAACAACAACAATTACAAAAGCAGCCTCAACAACAACAGCAACGGTCGCCAAACCCTGCCAATGGTCCACAGCAGCAACAACAACCGCAACAAATGATGCAAAGTAATGCTGCTGCAATGAATCAACAACAGCAACAACAACAATATTCTCGTCAACAACGTGCAAGTCCACCACCATCAGGAGGCCAACGGCTATCGCCTTACCAATCTGCAAACCCACTACAAGCATACCATGCAGCTCCACCTGCACAGAATGCCGGTTTATGGCCACGACGGGAATATTATGGACAACCACCGTCTCAACAACAAATACAGCAACAACAACAATCTCAAGCTCAACAGCAACAACATCATCACCAACAACAACAACAACAAAATCAGCAACAACCACAACAACAACTACCATGTCCAGTAGACCAACAGCAACAACAACAGCCATACATGTTGTATACAAGCCAACAACCTCATGCCATGATGCGACCTACAAACGAACACAATGTCGATGACATAGCTGAAGCAGTAGAGGGACGTGCTATTCACTCGTCTCCACAATTGTCAATCTTTTGAGAGTAGAAGATATGTAAAAAAAGGAGAGAACACTTGGGCTTATAAGAACGAAGAACCTCAAATGCAAGACATTGTGCCATATCATAGATAATCGTTTCATTATGCCTCGTATATACCGGAATGCTCATACCACACCATACACACTCATGTTATATTTATGTGAATCTCTTGGAAATACAATTTGACTGCTTATGAACATAAGAATTATGTGTTTTTGTTATACTATGCGATGCGTCAGACGAGAGAAGGTGTTTGTTTTTGGCCTTTGCCTCCATTTTTGACAAAGCACGCGAAATCACTTTTCTCCAAGAAATGCCCAACAGGCAGAGGCAAGCATACATCTCGCTGATATGCAGTACACTAGCCATGGCTTTTTCAGGCACTCCCTACGCATTTTCTCTCTTTTCAAACCAGGTAGAAATTAGAAGAGCTGTGTGGTTTTTGGATTTTTGGATTTTATCACAATCAATCAATCAATCCAGGCGTAAGATCTTGTTTGCTCAAATAAATATTTACAATCCTTTCCTTCATTTTAGCTGGTCTCCAAGCTCCAATTATCGCAAACAGCTGCAGCATTGATCTCTTCATCAGCCCAAATTGGTTTATACTCTTCTGGTTATATAAATGGACGAATGATTGACGAATCGGCATCTACGAAGCCTTTCTACCTGTTCGCTGCCTGTGCTATGGGTCACATCTACTTGATTCTCGCCTACATCAGCTCGACGCCATCGACATATGGAATTGGTGTGGTAGGGACGATATTCGTGTGGATTTGCTTCTTTATAACTGGCGTTGGAAGGTATGACATAATAAATATCACTGCTCACGTATTCATGTCATGAACAAGCTTGTGTTTTCTCAGACCGTCCCTTTTAGCTCAGCATGCTACCATTCAACGCTCACCACAAATCTACGAAACTTTGGCTCCTCTGGAAAATCAGGGATGGCAATCTCACTCCCACTAGCCGCATACGGCTTGTCTGCTCTCCTCTACAGCACAGTCGCTCGAACCTTGTTCTTTTCAGAGTCATCCACAACTCAAGACGACACAACAGTCAAAACGAGAACACTAGATCTACCAAGCCTGTTTATATTCATGGCCGTCGCTACATGTCTCGTGAATCTGGGCGCTGCATACTTGGTTAGGCCGTTGAATGTGCTTACATTGAGTAAAGTCGATTCAGGGATTGAGACAGACTCGACAGAGATGTTGATCGCTGGTGGTGGTGGTGGTAGTAGTAAGCCAGGGAAGAATGTGGTCGAGTTTGGATCTGTAGAGACGTATCTTGTTGCCTTTTGTTTATTTGCTGTTGCTGGGACTGGATTGATGGTACGTGTTGAACGTTTATTCAAATCCAGCTTTGTGGAACGTATGTTTTCTTTTGATGATGCCGAAACATTGTTTTAATGACACCTATATAGTACATGAACAACATCGGTGCAATAATCCTCTCCTTATCACCCCCAACATCATCACCAACAGACCAAGCAATCCAAGAAGCCCAAACTCTCCACGTATCCCTAATCTCAATAACAAGTTTCACAGGCCGCATAATATCAGGCCCACTCTCAGACCTAAACATCCTCCCACGCGTAACATTCCTCCTCTTTGCCCTGACATTCCTTGAAATGGGATGCACTTTCCTCCACTCTCTAAACAGTCTCGACACCCTGTCTCACATAACAATGATTATGGGATTCGGGTTTGGAATGTCGGTTGCTACAATTCCCATGCTCGTAGCTGATTTATTTGAGTCGAGTCGGTTTGCGACGTACTGGGGGATCCTGAATGTGCTGCCTGCTGTGTCGTCGACGGTGATGAATTTGCTGTTTGGGAGGTTGTATGATGGCGTGCTGCATAGGCAGATGGATACAATGCATCTTGTGGATGAGGTTCATAAGGGGCATTGTATGGGGGTGGTGTGCTTCTCGAGTGCTTTTAAGGCTGCTAGTGTATTGATCATGCTTGCGATGGGTAGTGCTGGTATGTTGTGGTGGAGGAGGACGCAGGTTAAATTGTTTGATCATCATCACAAGGCTATGGATATGACTTCTTTATTACGATGAACGCTGATTTGCTTGCCCATCAACTATATTACGAAAAAAACAAGAGCAGATGTGCATTAGCATACATTTACATTACGAGACATCAGCACATCATCTATACCCCTTAGAAACCACCACCAATATAGATACGAGTAGACTAGATGTTATAATAATATAATCCGTATTTGCCTCATCACAGACAAAAAAGTCACTCCACTCCAAGCGTATTTAAACAAGTTCATGGCTTTTGTATGTCTTTGCAGCAACAACAGATTTGCATTGGTATAAACTATATTCTCATCGTATTATCAAATCTACAACCATCCACATACTCCTTAAACCACCACTAAAATAATAATTGGCGACCTCCAAAGTTTTGGATTCACCGATTTATGTCTCGTAACCAACCCCTCACACATCCTACCACAACCCAAGCTTCCTAAAAGCCAACAACCCAGCCGTAACACCCACCCCAACAATAGCAATCAGCCCCACTCTCTCCAACCCATTCCAATATCTCGGCTTTGCCCTTCTTTTCCGTTCATTCGCAACCATTTCTCGAAAGATGCGTCCGAGTTCGAACAGCAGGCAGTCTATACACCTCTAGTCAACCACAAAAAGAAGTCAGTCCCAGTAAACATCAAAAGCGTCTTTAATTATTACGTACTTTGGGCGAAGGCTTGACATGAACAGCAGCAACAAACCCTCCAATCTGCGACCTCTCCGCGATTGGATCTGGATCTTCGTCTGGTCTCAGCATGCGAAGACAGCGTGAGCACATGTGTGGGTAATTGTCCTTCACAGTCGTGATATAATCTTCAGAATCGTGTGTTTTGCAGAGCCCGTTTTTTGTCGAGAGGGTGCGCCAGTATGGGTGTTGTTGGATTACACAGTATAGCTATAATACGTTATAAGTCGTTAGTTGGACGTGTTTTTTACTATACATGTTTCAACAAAATGATGCAACAACATGTTGCGCTTACCTCTAACGACACAGTTTGGAATGCCAGAATCTCTTTCGGGTGCATTGGTTTGGTATTTGTGACGATGAGACTTAATAGTTCGGGCGGGAGCGAGCTTAGTGTTGTCCTTTTACGGCCTTCGTTGGGGAACATTTTGCTGGTTTCATGCAGAGTGTCTTTTGAGTGTTTTGGCGAACAGGTCGTAAGTTCAAAGGAGCGTGATAGGTGGGAGTAATGAATTCGTGAGGTTGTGGCCGTGGCGATTAATGGGGTTAATAATATTCAAGTCCTGCAGCTGTCCTTTTGATTATCTTGTTAAACTCTGGTCGGTGTTTAAATATTGTATTTCGTGACATCAGAGTGTGAGTGTGCGTGAGCGTGGAAAGACCGACGTTCAAGGTTCTTTTGTCGCCAATTATCTCGTGATTATTGTCAGATTGAGATCTAGGACGTTTCGCACACGCAAAAAATAACTCATCGCAACTTAACATTCGCCAACCTTTACGACTTCCCATTTGCTTCTGTTTTACCATATATTTATCCCTAGTTACAATTTTTGATATAGAATGAAAATGATTTGTCGACGAAAAACGAATTGATGTTGTTGCTTGTTGTACAGTCCCGTTTATGTTTTAATAATAACTACTCTCCTCACTTCACCACTCCTTACTACTTTCAGGCGAAGCCCCTCCTTAGAACACCGACTCTCGATACTGGTCCACCAAGTCCTGATATACGTTTGCCTCGACGAACCCATAGGATTATAGTGAGACCCAGAGATAGACAGCAAAGGACTGTGGCAATCCAATATGATGGGACAAAGCAATCTAATCCTCTACATTCTTCAAAGTCTCCTCGCAAGTCTGGCATTGATGGATTGGTTTTGGCTGCATCGAAAACAGCACCGAATATTAGCGATAGTGCTTGTCCTCCGAAAGCTGGTGAGAGTGTCATCCAACCACTATAGAAGCGAAAAAAAAGCTCAGAAAAGGGCAAAGCATGGTATGCTGAACATACCGACTATTCTCAATCACAGAGATAAAGTTTCTACGCTCTTACAAAACATAACTCCATACAAACACTTACAAGTGTGTAGCAAACCTCTTCTGCCCGAAAAAGTCTCCAACAAGCATGGGTGCAGCCGACCAAGCAGCGCCATTTCCAGCTCCAATGAGAGCAGTCACCCATACCAAGGACGGTAGATCATCCACCCAAGCAGCCGCCCAAAAGGACCCAGCTGCCAACAAGAGTGCAGCGAGAAACATCCATATTAGACGGTTTAGCTTAAACATGCGATGAGCTGCATCTGCGAATGCTCCGACAATTGCTTGTGAACTAAAGCCAAAGACCGATATCAATGATACATGCAGAGATTGTGCTGCTTGGACGGCGGGTGATGATGGTTTGGCTGGTGGTGGTGCCAATGCTAGAATTACTGCACCAACATTATTTATATGCTGTGTAAGAGAGGGCGATGTTAGTTCATTTTCCCGAGGTTATAGTTTTCAAGAGCCAAAAAAGGTCATGTGTCCACAGTCGAATGCCGCTTGACGACAAACGACATCATCTGCTTCGTCAAACCATGTAATGGCATATCAACGTACCATGAGACCCACTCCAGCCAACGAAAACATGATAAAGGCCAATAAATAGGCGTCCAACTGTACAAAACACGACACGTCTTCATCATTACTTAAATCTTCTTCGACCACGATTGTAGCTGTTCGTTCTGGTCCTCTAGGTCTAACATCTATACTACCATACGTGCTACCAGTAGCACCACTACTGCCACCATATTTCGCTGATGATGAACCAACCACTAGAGCACCTTGGTATGAAGTGGGTAATGAGTTGCCATTAGATAATGATTGTTGTTGTGGTGGTGGCGGTAGTGTATATCCTTCTCTAAACAGCTCTGGACGAGCTGACGTCGGCCTACTATTCCTTGTATTATGCACTAATGCTGATGATGACGAGGACGGCAGTGTTGTTGTTATGGGTTGTATCATGGAAGTTCCTCTTAGGGGAGACCGTTCAGTCCATGCTAGATCTCTAGGTGGGGTATGATGTCCGCTACTACTATGATGATGGTGGGTATGATGGTATGGAGAGGCAGTGTCTACATCCTTGGCGATGATATCACCACCGGTTCCAGTAAAGTCCTGTAATACTAGAGCAGCAAATATACAAATGATGCCAGATACGCATCCAATAAACATTAAGAAACTAGATACATCCAATGTAGCTGGTTGAAGACCATCAGCTTCATCATAAAAGGCATACTTGGCGACTTGGGAGAATACCAAGGCCGATAGCCCATAAAACGCCATAGGTATGCCTACGGCTAATCCTCTCCATGTTGGTGGAAAGTTTCTTAGGTTGCCAGCTATACTGGTCTGATTGCACAAACAACTAGAGTCGGGATGGTTTAGTACACAGTGTTGATATTTCCTGTTAACATTGATTGTACTGATGGCTTACCTTCCGATTCCGACAATGGCAGCATATCCGGCATATGCCACGAAATGTGTTGACACGGGTTCACCACGAAAGTCGACCTCCAAAGCACCACTAAATACAACGCTCATAAGAGCATAACCAGCAGATAACAGGAATGCAGCCATGAGAAAGATTGGGGCAGGGTTTTCTCTGTACTTGTCCACGTAATGCCTAAAATTAACATGTGTTTCGTTGTGTGAGTGAGGCATATGAAGATTTCCACGAGATCGAGCCAACGTGGGGACGTGATAGAGATGGATATCATCCGATAAGATATTAAGAAGCCAGGATATGAATTCTCCCGTGATTGCCACCGTGTGTGTCTTCTTATCGCATCGTGTTTTAAATGATGCCAACAATGAAAGAGCTCTGATGCAGACCAATAGATGACATACCCAACCACGACACCAGATAGATACATTCCCAGATTCATAGATACGGCAACAGTAGCCGTTTCGGTTTGGGAATAGCTGTAAGAAGTGGTCAGGGAGATGCTTCATCATGGGAATCAACCAAGGTTTCTTACCCCAGTCGTTCAGATAGTTGTGGAGCATATAGCGAGAATAGATTTGCGGATCCAGCAGCTATCTGACATAGAGTGGCAGCTATTAGCGATAAACACAGCTGCCACCACTTAGGGGGGCCCATCATTGACGTTGCTCGTGTCTAGTCTAAAGTCAAAACCGTGAAGCCAGCTTGAAAACCACGGCCTTTCTGATCTAGCTGAATACTGGCTGCTGCTGGTTTACAACCTTTAAATTAATGTATGGGTCCGCCTCCAAGCTGCTCGCAGTTCATGTAGGGATGTATGTCCGTGATTCACCGAAATAACTTTTTTGTCAAAGTTGAGAAACACCACCAGTTGCCACTCAACAACCGAAACCACAACGACAGCTAATGTGTTTCCTTGTTTCGATGATCAATCCCTATACTCGAAACTATCCTCCTGCTGCGAATGCCACGTGAAAAGGTCGCGCTTTGGATGAACTTCTACGAGTAGCGTCTGTTGAGAACTCGGAACGTGTAGCGACGGTCTAAAGCCTTGTACAGTTGCAGTTCACGTTATAACGCTTTAAAAGGGTGGATTGACTACCTCCAGAGTTGTTTTTGAACTGCGATGCACGAAGTGAGTCTCGCCATAGCTTCTAAATTTGAAAATCACTTCCAACTTCCAACATGCCTTTCGTGGCAAAACATTCATTCGAGTGAAAGAAAGCTATTCATACGATCTGGACATTATTAAATACTGAAGAATCTGCACTCTTTCTCCCGCTGACCAACTGTCAAACCAGTCAAGATGGCATCAGACAAGCCCATGACAGATTTTCAAGGCCGTTTGCTGAGTCCTTTCAGTGTCCACAAGATTTATATGATGCCTAATAACTGTTAAGTATTGAGCTGTTCTTTGTTTGCCAGTCATGTTGTGTTGATTTCGTCTATTTGCCTCTTGGTGATTTGATGAAGCTTTTGATGTGAGGGTGGACATGTCAAATAATATTACTAACTGAATTTTTCCCACATCAGGGATAGGAGAAGTCAATTCGCTACCTCCAAGCACAAAGTATGCTCGTCCTGTTTGCTCGATTTGCAAGTTTTTGATGTCAAGACCGACATGTCATCCGTCCTTGTTGCTCATGTCACATATCATTTTTGGCCACAATCAAATCATTAGCGCTATTCTGATTGAGGCTGTAGCTGCAGGAATGAAGGTCGACCCGAATCATTCTGAAGGCACAATCACCGTCTCTGTTGCTCCTACTTACAAGGAAAAGACCTACAATCGAGTTCAAGAAGTGTATGTATTGCGATCGCTATTTTGGTCATCACTTGTTCTAAACATTTATATTTATGTAGTCTCAGGAGACTTGACGAAGACATACCTCGTATTGTCGCTGAGAAAGTGCCCTGCTCGCCAGACTTGTTTGAAACAATCAGGAACATGAGTGGAGCGTTCTTGTGTCCCTGTGGCTCATGTGGTAGCAGACGACTTACAAGGCACATCATCAAGGCCAAAGTGGAGGAAGTCAGAAATGAGGCAAGTTGGGGGTTTACTATGACCGATCGATTTGAATCAGAATCGGTTTTTGCTTCATTTCCAGTCGATTTAATCATCAGTCCTACTCTAATCATTAGTTTCTTGTCTTGGCTCGTGCTACTCAAGAAGAGTGTGATGATAAAAAGATTACAACTGGATATGAAATACGTGGATTGCAAGGCGATGTCGCTGCCGCAGTGAATAATTTCAGAGCATTTTTGGCTGGAATTGAGCACTGTATTGTAAGCCCGATAGCTTCGATTCATCGTGTGATCATCCCGATCATCAACTTATTTTTTCATCATTAGCCATTGTTGAAAGAATCTCAACTACGAGAACAACTCATGAGTATGGACCTTCAACAAAAGGCAACAATTCATGTAGAAGCCAAAGAAAAGCCACCCGCATTACCGTCCAAAGTATCACCAGCGACCACCACTACAAAAGCAACAGCTCAAAACCGTGGGCCTCTTCCATCTGTATTCGATGTACCATCTCCACGCAGTAAAGTTGTATCCACTCCACCACCAAAACCACAACCAACGTCAAGTGTAACTACGATTTATACTACAGCATCATCATCATCGTCAGCAGCATCCTCTGCCGCATCAGTGAGTCCACCAAGGCAACAACCTCAACAACAAGAACCTATACCTCAACAACAGCAACTTATAAAACCACAACCTCCTCAGCAACAAGTTCCTGCGACGACAGCACCTCCCAAAGTAGTTGCTGAAACGAAACCGTCCGCTGTCGATCGAGAAGCGCTGGCCGCAGCTGCTCTAGCTCGTGCCGCAAAGAATGGTCTTGGCTCAAAGTCACCAGCTGGTGCAAAGGAAAAGCAACCAGCTCAAACTCTACCTTCTCCTGTCAAGGTCACTGAAACAGCTAAGGCTGAATCAAGCAAGACCGATGCACCAGTCAAAGCCCCAGAAAATATAGGCAAGACTGGAGTTATTCCTCCTCTTCCTGCTGGTAGCAAAAAAACAGGTTCAGTGTGTCTTGTATTCTCTGCTGATTTGAGCCGTCTCTTGAATGATGCCGTGTCATCAGGCTCAGATTTGGCTACATTGAAGAAGAAACTTGTTGATTGTGTAGCTATGGCTGTGAATCATTTGAATGTGAGGTTGACGTTTGTCGATAAAGTAAGTCATGCCACTTTGAGATTTTGCTTGTTCCAAACTTTGTACTAAAATTTATCACATAAACCAGGGCTGCTTAGTGTATGGCGACGAAACTGATGTCTCTGCAACCAACTACTTATATCCTCAAGTTGAAGAGAAGCTCGTCAATATTATCAAACTTGATTTGGCACCTTCTCAATCCGGAGAACGTGACTCCAAAGACGTATCTTGTCCCTTGCCAACTCCTGCACCAGTACAGGAACGCAAGCCTGTTGTGCCAGAAGCTGAAGTGAAGGCATCAACGAAAGAGCAAGAACTCAAACCACCAGTAGTAGAAGAAGTGAAGGCAGCGGTAAACGAAGCAGTAAAACCAACAGCCATACAAGAATTGAAGGCAGCAGCAGCAGAAGTAAAGCCACAAAAGGAAGAAGTCAAGCAACCTGTAATGGAACAGGTCAAACCGCCTGCTATCGATCAAGTCAAACCACCTTCCGTAGAACAAGTCCAACCACCTGTCGTAGAGGTCAAATCAGCCCAGGAACAAACTACTCACAACAGTCTTACTCGCAACGAGGTTTGTTGACACTCGTCAACTCCTTTTATATTTTATGAAGGGTCGATCACTAAGAGTAACTAATCAACGGTCTTTCCACTTAATTAGGCAGTGCGGAAAGTAGAAAGTCCTAATATTCTAGGCGGTGCTATTGGCGATGATTCATCGTCTGACGACAATGAAGTCGAAATTGAACTTGATGAAAGTCTAGCAAGCTCTGTTGCAGTATCTATTGATGGAGATGATGACGAAGACTATGCTGACTGGGGAGAAGATGAGCAAGACATGGTATAAATCTGGTTCATCTTAGTATTTTCTGGCTGATTGGCATCATATATCAATTTCTTTTCTCTCTCGTTTAGGATGATGAATCTGTTGCACCAACAACACCAGCTGCACTTGCAACACCTCAAACCTTGCTCTTTGGCTCTGAAGGCTCGTCGTCTCATCCAACTGTTGTAGTTCCTACTGAAGTATCGGCTACTCAACCAGTTGCTGCTCATGTAGTAGCTCAAACAGTCCAACCCTCTGTCACTACTGCTCAACCAAAACCAGTTGAAGTAGCTGATCAACCAAAACCAGCTGAGGTAGTTCCTCAACCAAAACCAGCTGAAGTTGTTGCACAACCAGCGGTCTCAGTTGCTCAGCCTGTAGTAGCAACCGAAACAATCTCAACAACTGCTCCGATTGCTGTACCTGTAAATATAGCATCAGTACAAGCAGCAGCAGCAACGTCGACTACAGAAACAGCAGCAGCTATCCCTGTATCTGCACCAACAAAAACGACAACACCACCACCAAATCCATACCATGCATATATGAATCCAGGTTATAATCCGTACATGGTTCCAATGGGTTATCCTCCAATGGGCCCACCCGGTATGCAATATCCAATGGGAACAGCAGCTCCTCACATCCCATTCCCTCAGCATCAACTACAATATCCTCAAGGATACCCACTGTCATCACCCGCAATGCGTCCAGATGATAGTACAGCAACAACTGCAGCAGGTTCTATGCCACATGTACCACCTCATATACAACATTTCTACAATATGCTGGCAGCATACATGTATCCTCCAGTTTGGAATATGCCTGGAATGGTACGTTTCAGCAATGAGAATGGAATCATACCACATCTAATTGTTGTCGTTTCTAAATAAATTTTAGCAACAAGGTATGCCTGGAATGGTTGGAATGCAACCTGAAATGGGAGGAATACCGCAAATGCCAGAGGGAATGTACGCAGGAATGGGCGGAATTCCACAAATGCAACCAGGAATGGGTGGAATGCTGCAAGTGCCAGCTGGAGTACCACAAACGCAACCAGGATCTCCCCTACCTGGAGGCATGGTTAGAGCTTATCCTCCTATGATGATGAACCCTTTTATGCAGCATCAAATGCCTCCACCAGTGACTTCTGCTGCGGCAAGGTATTTTAGTACACAGTCTGGTTGAAGAACATCGTGAGTGATGTTAAAGGTTCTTTTTTCGCTGTGTTCTTCTAGCCCACCTACCCTGCACGAAACCAGTTGGACCAAACCAACCACTGAAAACGCTGAATAGTCCGTGTAAGTGAAGGGATCAGGCTCTGCTGTCTAGATCAAGCTTTATCAACATAGTTTTGTTTCAGAGAAGCTCTGGTAGTCTTTCGAAACGCAAATCAAACAAAGTGAGCAATAGTTGCAATAGTTGTAAAACAGAAGATAAAAATGTAGAAAAAATACAGTTAGCATAGTAGCATGTAAAGAAGCTGCAAGTACTTGTTTGATACGTTAGATGGTAGTCCTCTGTGACGTGGTATCCCTTTTGTCCTCCTGTGCTTTCTCAATTAAGTGCCATTGAAGTAGGAGGAAGTTGAGGACTAGGACACGGGTGGTCTTTAGTATTGAAGTGATCTATATCTTTATGGACGCTATAACGTCTCCGTACCGACTATCGCTCGAAAATTTATAGATGCTTTTGTCAACATCGTCGTAATCTGTCACATCAGTGGACGACGATGCTATACCCAAGGATTATGATAAGAATGTGTTATACCGTTCGCCATGCAGCTGGTTTTCTTATGGGCTTCTAGACCTCAAAATGCATCGCATCACATTGGACAACTGTTCGTCAAGACGCAAATCGAAAATACGTCAGAGTGATCTACTTGATGAGATTCGTATTTCTGCAGTGATGCACATGCCAGTCGTGAGTGATTGATGCCGTGTGTCTTCTGCACGCAATAGACGCAAGGCTAGTGGGGCTTACAAACACCATGAAGGACAACGTTGGGATACAAACCAAGGATCTGAGTGCTCTGTGCTATTTATTGCAAAGTAGACTCTGAGACTACAACGATTGCATGTCTTGGGTGTCTGTGACATTACCTGTGAGTCGCTTGGGATATGTTTCTCGGTGCATGGATAATAAAAAAACAAGATCAAGAGAATATTATGATGCGGTGCCTATTTTGTCGCATATCGCATAACATCTTTTCTCTTGCCACGATGATTTCAAGAAGAGTTCGTGTGGATTCTTTGCCCACCATCTGTTGAGAATTGAGTGAACCAACTTTGATCAGACCATCAACACATTCCCAAGACCGTGTATTCGCAAGTTCTGTTTCTGTTTCTATCTTTACAATAACAAACAGCGCTGTCAACTTCAACCCAATAAAATGACACCAAACATTCCTGCCACAGACGGCCGTATGCTCTGTCCGTATGCAATGCAACGCACTTTCATGATGGCAAATTCATGGGTCGGCGAAGGGAGTACACTTCCTTGCACAATAGAGTACGTTCATTTCATTTTTATGTTTTTGACATTAAAGAGGACATGAACAACAAATGCCTCCTCCAGTATCTCCTGCTCTAGCTGCTCCAAGGTATGTTTTAATGAGTTCAGACTGTTTTGGACGTCGTGATTCTCGACTATTGACTTTGTTTTGCTCAACTGTAGACCAACTATCATACACAAAACAAGTTGTTCAATACCACCCACTGAAAAGGCTGAAAAGTTCAAATTAAATGGATCCAAATTCTGAAATTCGTGCAAATTAGCTGTCGTGACAATTCTTAAGTTTGTAGAAGGAGCCTTTCATCTTTCACGACGCAAATCAAGCAAAGCAAGAGTACAGGGTGGCAGTACTTATAAAAATCTAAGAAATGTACATAAATTATATATAGCATGTCGCATGCGAAAGCGAAGCATTTGTTTGGAACAGGTCAGATGCTCTTGTTGTGCACTCATCAAACTTCAAGTTTCGCTCTCTTTTTTGTTACCAACTAGGAAGCCAGTATCCAACTACAATGAGAAACAGGACACGAGTATTAGGTGATCGCGACCACGACGAAAGCTATCAGAGCGGTGCAGCAGTCTCATTGCTGCTTACCGCTCGCACAATCCTCGACACGATTGTGAAAATATTCGAAATATCGACTATAGTGCTTAGTGGACGAGGATACCATACCCTACAACGAATAGTTAATCATAAAAGCCTTCCATATGCTTATTCCATCTGGCTTCCAGCTATCAAGATGCCTCGCCTAACATTTCCCAACTGGTCATCTCGACGCAATTCGAAAATCCGTATAACCGATCTACCAGATGAGATTCTCGTCTCCATCTTCCTGTATATACCGAACGTTGCAGATTTATGCCGTGTGTCTTCGACATGCATGAGACTAGCCCATATTGGCTCTGATTCACACATCTGGATTCGAAAATTGGAGCAGGATTTTAGTGGCATCGATGGTCTATCTCTCTTGACGTGCTATAATAGTATCAGCAGCCGGCCCGCAAATGTAAAGTCATCAAGTATCAAGGAACGGTACAAGATGATATACACACGGTTTGGATGTGCCACGAAGAACAGTGTGTGGGATATTATACGGCAAGAATCTGAGTGCTCTGTCTCTTGTATTGCTGGATTTGCTACGTCTACCATTAGGCTCCCGTTTACGTGTGTTGGGTACTTGACATCGCCGTTTGGGTATTTGGCTATGAGATATGCTGCTCCGTGTATGAATGATGAAAGGTGCGATGAAGCGAATATCGTAGTAAGGTGTTTGGCTGGTCTTGTGCGGATTGCTGTGTCGCCACAGATGAGAATGGCAGAGCTGGGGGTTGTGAATGTGATTGCTATGTGTTGTGTAGTTGCTGATGGATCGTTAAGATCATCTGTGTGGTGAGTTGCTTGTTACGATCACTGCTTTGTATTCAGATCTCCTGATTAACTTTTTTCTTTCTCAATGGAAAGGTTACAACGGACACTATACAATGCCCTCGTAAAATCGCGGCCGACCCTCCATCTCCTTATGTCAATACCACTGCTGGCATACATTCAATACCGGATCTATTCAATGTCACTTATTTTGCCAGTATTGTCATCTTGGTGGTGTATTGGATGCCATCTGATTGGAACGTTTGTTGTGTATCGCGATCTGTTTCCGAGGAATTCAACCATGTTTTATTATCTGTTCTCTGGTGTGGGTACTGTGATGTCTATAATCTTAGGCTGGATACTTGGATGGACGGCTTATTCGACGATTAGTGCAGTGAAGTTCTTGTTTCTGTAAGCAAGGTCCATCGATTTTGGGTTTGCCACTTTCATGTTGCTGGTGAACAGCAACACACCACTCGTTTATATTTATGACCATCATAAACTTGCCTGCACCCCAACCTGATTCAACATCAATAAACCATCCACATGAACCTTTACAAAAGTGGTGTTTGAGCAAAGGAGTTTTTGTTTATATTGAGACGGTTTACGTTGCTATACATCTTCAGTTCCAAACCAAGTCTGACCGTTAGTTGCTCAGAATTTGGTGAAGACTTTTCCACCACCCTTGATGATCTTCTTTTGCACCTTCAAGACGTTGAACTTGACGGTCTTTGACAAGGGCCTATCAATGACATACGTTAGTATACAGATTCAAAGAACAAAAGAAACTACCACACGGTATATGTACCTGCATTCACCAACAGTAACCATATCGCCAGCCTCGACGCCGATAAAGGCAGGTGACAAGTGAGCCGACAAGTTCTTGTGTCTCTTTTCATAACGATTGTACTTTTTGATAAAGTGCAAGTATTCCCTCCTGATGACGACGGTTCGCTTCATTTTGGTGGACATGACGGTTCCTGTTAGGATACGGCCACGGATGGATACGTTTGCTGTGAAGGGACATTTCTTGTCGACGTATGTTCCTGTTGTGTGTAGGTGTTAGTAATATGAAGGTTGCATGTAGGGAGTTTGAGCACCAGTACCTTCAATGGCTTCCTTTGGTGTCTTGAACCCCAAACCGACATCCTTGTACCATCTCTTTGTGACGCCCTGTATACCAAAAATATGATTCATTTTAGTAAGGTGGAATCTGACACAGCTTTAGCTACAAGTCCAATCCTTTCTCGAAAGCTGCTGTTTTTTTGTTCATCTTTGCAATGTGTCTACCTTTTTAGAAGCCTTGGCGTTAAGGAAGACGGCTTCTTGCTTTTGGAAACTCTTTTCAGTCTATAAATCATGAATGGATGCGTTAGTACACTTTGTGATATACATTGTCCTCGCTGGTGTTGATGTATTTTTTGTTTGGAAGATGGTTCGTGCTTTGCTTCAACAAATCGACATCACAAGTATGAAAAAGAGGACAGCAACTGTAATATCAGGTTGCTAATAGCGAGCATCATTATCACACTCACCTGTTCGGCCATTATTGAGTTTCTTTGCTTAAAACGCTGGTGTTGAGAAAAGCTCCAAATTGGTGTGGCTTATACCCATTTCATTTGGCCAGCGAGAGAGACAGAGAGAGAGAGAGAGAGAAGTCTCCTAAGTGTGCATAGGTAGCTAATACCTAATACTGATATTGTTTACGCTTAATTTGATAATTTTATTCCACACTCACGACGTGTCTTGACCATATCCCAAATGCAGACACTTTCAGCAACATTCGTGAATGCTGGTCTGAACTGGATCAGGAACTAAGACACCCGCGTCTGAAACGGACGAGATAGTATTTGGTATGTTACTTTGTGGGCTAGATCTGCTCAGTGCACTGCTTTGAACTTTGAAACTATATTGTGCTTGTTAAGAAGATATGAAACGACACCACACACACACATATACATGTATGTTGTAAGAGTAGTGTATTGCATAGATTATACTTACAGCGACACACAGCACACCTTGCACCTGAATGCATCGACGTTCGGCTCTCCATCCGAACAGTGTTTGTCGCAGATTGATCCTGACGATTCAGTTTGCTTTATACCATACATACCGTCAATGTTTTCAGTATATTGACTATCAAATCAACTAGATCCTTATGGCCCCACGTTCTTTGGCATGCACTTTGCCACTCTGCTGCTCCACATCAGGAATCACACTTGGAAGCACACTGCTGTTGGAGATTTAATCTTACGGGCACTCAGATAGCTCGCTTGTCTATCTCTCTTCGATGGAGAAGAACTTTGCCGCAGACGACCGGAAATCTGTGTGATTCGTCAAAACGTCGGTTTCTTAAAAATATACCGCCGTTTCTTTATTTCCAGATGTGCATATGAAGGTAACGAATTCATACAGATATGTAAAAGCATTGCTCATAACAACTCAATGCTTGACTTGGGCATACCAATCACCAGTGGTTTCAACACCGCCTTTTGTGACAGTGAGGAACTCGGTAGCAGTGTATGGTTTGTCCTTGACAAACTCGGCAAAGTCGTTGGGAGTATGATTCAAGATCCCGTTTCCCTTGTATATTGCCAAGACTTTGCCCAAGTGGAATTGAGCATCTATTTCGTTTTGGATTTCGATTGGGGTGACTGTGGTGACTTTGAAGGTTTTGCCTATGTTTAGAAAGAGGGTAAGTTAGAGCGGTGTAGCCATGATGCGCTAAAAAGTCATGAGGTTGAACGAGGAAGACTGTTATCTTACCAGTCGTCTTTTCCAAGAGTTCAATGGCTTGTTTGTCAGACAAGTATTCCGATGCAACCCTGACGATACGGTTTGCAGCAGCCTTGGATTTCAATGTGCCAGCAACGACCTTGCCAATATCTTTTAAAGAAGTGTATGCAACAGGTGTTGCGGTATCTTCGACAATTCTCGCAGTACCGTCAGTTGGATTGATCATAAAGATTGGAGAGAAGGAAGTATCGACAAACAATCCAACAACGATTGCTATAAACAACAAAAAAATGTTAACAGAAGTTCCCTGGCCATATCAACTTTTGACAGCACTTCAAAGTACTTACCAGTCCATTCAAGTCCAGCCTTCTTGATATCTTCGATAGCAGAGTCCTTAGCAGCAAGTCTAGAGCTGGTCAACCTTGAGTGGTCAATACCGAACTCAGATGGCACGAATCGTTTGACTCCGGCAAGCTTTGACGCTGTGATGGCGGCTGCTTGAGGTTCGAGACCAGCAGGAAAGGCGAGGAGAGATACGACAGCATCAATGCCTATTTCGTGAATGGTTTTAATATTGACAGAAAAGGAAAGGTTTGAGTGCAGGAGATTATACCTTTCAAGTTTTGGGTAAGCTCTTCCACATCAGTTGGGTTGTTGATCTTGACGACATGGACACCTATTGGAGCAACAGCATCGGCCTACACGAAGGTCGAGAATGTCAGCTCACAAATCTTACCGTGCTCCACAACATAGCATTCAGCTTACACTTCGAGAGAAGATGGTAACATCAAACCCAGCATGCACCAGTTCTTGAACTACTGGCTTGCCCTTTGAATAAATCAGAAAAAAAGATGAGTAAGCAAATCATAGTCGTAGATCCATGTTTTCTCTGTTTTCTCTAAACATACTGTTAGACCAGTTCCTCCCAAAACGACAATTTTCTTGTATCCAGTTTCGTTCGACATGATGTATAGGATGGCTTATATGGTTTTGAAATAGCGACTGATTCTGATTATGGAACTGAAGGGACAAAATTGTGGGAGCCACTTTTTTAATAGGCACTTTTGACATGCTTTGAAATATTACTAATCAGCTAGAATCAGCTAAAAGCTTTCAAATCCAGGAGGCGCAATTTACAAAAGGATGTGGCACGATCAAAAGGTCAAATGGAGGTAGTTTCGTCATAGGCTTACAGTCTTGGTGGTGCCATCAGTCGATAGGAATAATGGTGAACCATCAGCACACAGAGTAAACACTGTGAGGAATTGTGTCAAAATCATCGTGATATCAATGGTGGAAAAGGAAGACCGGCAGTAAAGAGAGCTTCTAGGTTGCTGACAGTTTGGGTGTATAAGCTTGAGCGATCGGTTTGATCGGTTGACGAACAACCCGAATTATCAAACGTTTGAAGGTTGCTTTACGCGTCAAGAAAAATATTTGTTAGAGTATGGAGACGTGCTATAACCCTAAAAGACAGCATCGGACCCGTTCAATACTGATGGAGACTATGCGTAATGTTGTCCTCCGCATCCGCTTCGAATCGTACTCGCTCCTCGTTGCTTACTTCGTCAGACCTCACGAAAGAGAGGCAGTTGAGCAACATAACTAAACTCTTCAAAGACATCGCACGGCAAGGAATGACACCTATATCATCAAAAGTACAGACCTGCAAAAAGGACTAACTATCTTGGATGCTCATGCCAGACCTTCCAACGTGACGATCTCGCGAGTTGCAACCAAACTTTCAATATAATATATACTGTCTTTTATTTCCAAATGTGCAAATGAGGGTAACCAGTTTCATACAGATGTAATGCATTGCTTATACAACTCAATGCTTGGCTTGGGCATACCAATCACCCGTAGTTTCAACACCGCCTTTTGTGACAGTGAGGAATTCGGTAGCAGTGTATGGTTTGTCCTTTACAAACTCGGCAAAGTCGTTGGGAGTATGGTTCAAGACCCCATTGCCCTTGTACATTGCCAAGAGTTTGCCAAAGTCGAATTGAGCAGCTATTTCGGCACCAATTTCGGATTGGGTCACTGTGGTGACTTTGAAGCTTTTTCCTATATTTGTGAAGAGTGTAGCAGATTAGGACTCTGTTGTCATGATGCGCACAACCAAAACAGCGAAGTAGCTTTCGGAAGAAGACTGTAATCATACCAGTCGTCTTTTCCAAGAGTTCGATGGCCTTCTTGTCAGACAAGTATTCAGATGCCACCTTGACGATACGGTTTGCAGCAGCCTTTGACTTCAGTGTGCCAGCAACGACCTTGCCAACATCCTTCAAAGAAGTGTACGCAACAGGTGTTGCGGTATCTGCCACAACTTTGGCGGTACCGTCAGCAGCATTGATCATCAAGAATGGAGAGAAGGAAGTATCAACAAACAATCCGGCAGCGATAGCTACAAACACAAAAAGTCAGAAAAACCATAGCAATAGTGACTGGTAATATCAACTCTTGACAACACTTCAAAAAGTGCTTACCAGTCCATTCAAGTCCAGCCTTCTTGATTTCTTCGACAGCGGCGTCCTTGCCAGCGAATACAGGGCTGTTCAACGTGGAGTGTTCAAGACCGAATTCAGATGGTACGAATCGTTTGACGCCTGCTCCTTTTGATGCGATGATGGCGGCTGTTTGAGCTTCGACACCAGCAGGGAAGCCGAGGAGAGATACGACAGCGTCGATTCCTAAGGTTGCATTGTTGTTTCAGGTTAGGAATATATATGTGAGGTTTGGAAGCAAAGCAATGACAAGCAAGGGTGCCAATGAAATACAGTAGCATGTGCGAATGAGCGTACACTAGCCTTGAATGAAAACTAATTGTCAGTAACTGTACTTACCCTTGAGCTTTTGAGTAAGCTCCGAGATATCAGTTGGGTTGTCAATCTTGACGACATGTACACCTTTTGGAGCGTGCGCCTCGGCCTACAAGATGAAAACACTCATAGTAATGAGAAAGAATCTTTGAAACAGCTGAAAAGATACAACGGTTTTTTGTTAATGTTAGCAAACTTACTTTTCGAGAGAATAATGTGACAGAGAAACCGGCGTGTGCGAGCTCTTGGACTACTGGTTTTCCCTACGTGAATCAAGAGTAATTAGTATCTCGTAATATTGAAGGTGCTAGAGGTATAGACTGACTAGTAGGCCAGTTCCACCCAACACGACAATATTTTTATAGTTTGTAGACATGGTTCTTTAGAGTAGTTCTAGTGAGGTTTGAGTCGGATCTGTTTGAGTCTTGGAATATGTTTTCTTGGTCTTGAAAGTTTGAAGCTCGCTCGCTTTATATAGTGTGTCAAAGCACGATTTCGTGGTTCGGTTGGCAAATTACGAAGATTCGCGATCGGTTTGACAAACGGAACCTGTCACAATAGCAAAGCAGGACGCGTCGGTAGGATCATATCTCATCAAAGAGATGTCAACCGCTGTATTCTTACGCTCGTGATATTGATCGCTACTCATTTCGTGTTTGCGTCGCTTCTCCATCAACTTGTTTCTTTTCGATTTTCTCGCAATGGAGCCTTTGAAAGATATCAAAATGCAAATTGATGTTCACTTTAAGCGCGTATCTTTATGTTTTGATGTTGATTGTTCATTGGCGAAGAATCGCCTACAAGCATTCTATCATCATTCACTACGTAGCAGCCTCGTCAAAGCTTCGAATACCAATCATCAGCATTCTCAACACCACCTTTCGTGACAGTCAAATACTGTGTAGCGGTATATGGCTTTTCTTTTACAAATTCAGCAAAATCGTTGGGAGAGTGATTAACAAGTCCAGTTCCTTTACAATATCCCAGAAACTTGCCAAAGTCAAACTTGGCCGCAATTTCAGCTTGAGTTTCGGCTGGGGTGCTTGTAGTGACGCTGAATTTCTTGCCTAAAGTGACGAGGTATCAGAGTTAGTCAAAGGAGTCCGAAATTTGACACTATCAACAGAAACTAGGCATGTTTGTTCTTGCTTACCGGTAGCACTTTCCAAAAGAGCAACAGTTTGCTTATCAGAAAGGTATTCACTAGCTACCCTCACAATTCGGTTTGCTGCTGCTTTTGATTTCAATGTGCCTGCGACGACTCGTCCAATATCTTTTAACGAAGTATATGCCACAGGATTCGTTGTATCCGAGACTAGTTTAGCACTTGCAGAAGCAACATCAAATCCAAGAGTAAATCCTACTTCAACAAATAATCCAACACAGATGACTATGAGAAAAGACTTTATCAGTTCTTTTGCTGAGTAGAGAGCAAGCCTTGTGTCAAAAACGTACCAGTCCATTCAAGACCAGCCTTCTTGATTTCCTCTAACGCAGCATCCTTGGCGGCAAACACGGGGCTTTTGAACTTCGAATGGTCCACACCAAATTCAGAAGGAAGGAATCGTTTTACTCCGGCAAGTTTTGCTGCTGTGATTGTTGCTGCTTGAGCTGCTACGCCGACTGGGAAGCCAAGTAGAGAAACTACAGCGTCAATGCCTGTTTGGTGAAGGGGTATAAGAATGGGAGTCGGGAGAGAGAGAAAAAAAGTTTGTTCTCCGAGATGCATACCTTTCAAGTTTTGAGCAAGGTCTTCAACGTCAGTAGGATTGCTAATCTTGACGACATGTACACCTGTTGGAGCAGCAGCGTCGGCCTGCAAACGGGAACTAAGGTGTCAGATCATACGTCAACAAGCCTGATAAATATTTGCAAACTTACATTTCGCGAGAAGATGGTAACATCAAACCCAGCATTCACCAGCTCCTGAACTACTGGCTTGCCCTTTGCACAAGTTTGAAAAAAAGATGAGTAATCAAGTCATGTTGGTAAATCCAAGCTTTGCTTCCACATACCGTTAGTCCAGTTCCTCCCAAAACGACAATTTTCTTATATCCAGTTTCGTTCGACATGATGCTTGAAAAGTCTTGTATGATCTTGAAAAAGTGAGTGATTGTGTTTTTGGATGATTGAAGGGACAAAGGCTGTGGGAGCCACTGTTTTATAGGCGTTTTAAGTGTGCTTTGAAATTTGACAAATCAGCAAAAGTTTTCAAATCCAGGGGGCGCAAATTACAAAAGAAGGGATATGGCACGATCCAGTGAAGGTAATTTCGTCATAGGCTTGAAGTCTCGGTGGAGGCATCAGTTGGTAGGAGGAACGGTCAACAGACAGGGCCAATTAGGGTCAAAACTGTCAGGAATTGTGTCAATATCAGCTTCACTTGGTGGAGAAGGAAGACCAGCAGTCACTACAGCTCTTAGATGGCGATCGGTTGGCGAAGTGCCCTAAATATCAAACTTTTGGAAGTTATGTAGCAGGAAAAATGGTTGTGGGAGTTGGACGAAGAAGGAGACGTGTTGGAGCACTAAAAGATAGCATCGGACGCGTGAAATACTGGTAAAGAATATTTGCAATAGAGTCCTCCGTATCCGCTTCGGATTGTCGTCCTCGATCGTTGCTTACTTCTTGTCAAACCTCACGACAAGTTCAACAACAGCGTAGCCAAACTCTATCTAGGCATCATAAAGCAAGCTATGGCACCGAAATCTACACCTCAAATTGTATTCGGAACCATGACGGTGCGTCTTTTGCCTCAAAATCCATGCTTGTTCAATCGGTCGTTCCTTTTTTGTGTTGAAATGTGAAGCACACACAATCGTGATATGCTGCTTGTTACGAGACCTTGATCTAGCATCATGAAATGCAGGATCTGACTCTTTCTGTTTCGTCTTCCCATAGTTTGGGACAGGCGTGGGGGGACGCATTTCTGATCTTGGAACAGTGCAAAAAGTGTTGGATGTATTCTCTTCGCATGGCGGAACGGAACTGGACACCGCTCGTGTGGTATGATCCTTAGCCTTGCTCAACTTTCGTTCCTGGTCATTCAACGTACTCTCGTCCATCTAGTACTGTCAAGGAAACACTGAAGAAGTATTGGGACAGCTCCAAGTCCAGAAAAAGTACAAACTGGCAACAAAGGTGGCTCCTCAGAAGCCTGGTGATCACCAGCCCGAACGACTCAAGGCACAATTCAGAGCCAGTTTGAAGGCATTAAAGACAAACTATGTTGATATCTTGTATCTACATGCTCCAGATCGTCCAACGCCGTTCGAAGATACTTGTCGTGCCATGTATGAAGCCTCTGTTCTCAGGTGAAGGTTATATGTAGTGTCTTACTTCTTTTCTTGGCTGCATAGGAACGAATTACACAAAGAAGGTCTCTTTGGTGAATTCGCGATTTCAAACTACTGTGCTTGGGAGGTAGTTGAGATTTACATGATCTGCAAGGCAAACGGATGGGTTCTACCTACAATCTACCAGGGGATGTACAATGGCATAACTCGGGATTGTGAAGACGATTTATTGCCCTGCCTCAAGAAGTATGGAATTCGATTCTATGCTTACAATGTCGGAGCAGGTAACGGCAATACTAAAGCACTTCCAACTATTTTTTGGCCAGGCTAACTGATTGTCTTCGCTTCACGCAGGTGGATTACTTTCTGGCCATTACAAGTTTGAAGAGACACCAACAGATGGTCGATACGGCGCTCATTCACAAGGGGCCCAGTATAGGCAAAGGTAAGCGCCTCGTTCAATCGTGTCTCACAACTATGAAAGCCGCATTCCACAGAGCAGCAAACTAACAAAGCGCTTTCTGGTCCGTATCAGGTACTGGAACGATACCTACTTCAAGGCAATTGACGTGGTCGTGAATGCTTGCAAGAAAGGTAAAGCTTACGAAAATGCTCTTCTTACACATTCCCTTTTTTTTGCTTGAATGAAACTTTCTTGCCATGTTTTTGAAGTTGGAGCCCTGATCCTAGACCGAACTTCATTTCCGCATTCTCATTTCTTTTATAATCATTTAGCAAACATTACACCAATTGGAGCAGCTCACAGATGGTTGTTGCATCACAGCAAGCTCGATTTCAGTGATGCCATCATCATTGGCGCATCAAGCGTTAAACACGCTCAAGAGAACTTGGACGCGTGTGAGGCAGGTCCACTTCCTCAATCGGTATTGGACGCATTCGATGATGCATGGTTACAAAGCAAGAGTCTCTGCCCTACGTACCACCGAGGAGGCCCAGTGCCTCGCGCATTCTACGGCTCTCCACGTCTTTGATGTGCTTGACAATACAAGTAGTAAGTAGTAAAAACCTGAAATAAAATGTAAGCAAGCTAGGACAGACGTGTCTTGGGTGAAGCTTTTGCGTGTTTCGTGTGTTGTTGTAGTAAACAGTGCCAATGTAAGCCGGCACAACGCGTTCAAGATAAGAAATGCGACTAAATAATAGATCCAACGCGTTCTTTGGTCTCTGAATGCTTGGATGGCAGTGTTCCACCCGTTCCTGCGTTCCTCCACGAACAACACACGAGTGTTTTAGCCGGACATGTCGAAGAGGCAGAAGGGCAGCAATGGAGCGGCTGCAGCTTCTCCTGTAGCAGGCTCTACCACTATAGTTCTTGGAACTCAATGGGGTGATGAGGGTAAAGGCAAACTAGTCGATATACTATCACAAGAAGCTGAAGTCTGTTGTCGTTTTGGGGTAAGTTTACGGATAAAAGCCGATTTTATTTTGTTTTAGAGAATGGTTGTATTGTTCATTAATGCATATTGCCATATATCGTCTACTCCTGCGACTTTTTTTTTCTTCATCATAACATCTCGCATTTTTGAATTCTCACTTACGTCGGCATTAGGGTGGAAACAATGCTGGACATACTTTGGTCGTCAACAAGGTCAAATATGCTCTACATCTCGTACCATGCGGTGTCATCAATCCTAAATGCATGAATCTTATTGGAAATGGTGTCGTTGTTCATCTCCCTTCCATGTTTCAAGAAATTGATGAACTGGAAGCCAAAGGTACCGCACCATCTTCATGTTTTTTATCAAGAACTATATCAAAACACGTTCAAATATACCACAACATACTAATACACTCTCCATCTATCGCCTATCAGGTGCCAAGCTCGATGGCAGACTCTACGTGTCAAACCGTGCACACTTGGTTTTCGACTTTCACCAAATCGTCGATGGACTTAAAGAAGCTGAACTAGGTGGCGGTAATATCGGAACTACCAGGAAGGGTATTGGTCCGACTTACAGTGCTAAAGCCTCCCGTTCTGGATTACGTGTTCATCACTTGATGTCGGATTGGGATGTCTTTACTGCCAAATTCAAAACTGCGCTGGGAAACAAAATGAAGAGATATGGGGACTTTGATTATAATGCTGATGCAGAGTTGGCCAAGCTCAAGGTAATACTACGATGGTTGTGGAGTCTTTTTTTGTTCTAGTTGAATAGCAAAACATGCACAATGACCTGTCACCACATCAGAATCGTCAACGTAGTCAGATCATTTCCGTCTGCTCACCAATTTCCTGTCCTTACGTAGGGTCTTGTAATAAGGTTAAAGCCCATGGTGGTAGACACCATATCCTACATCCACAAGTCACTATCAAACGGCAAACACGTACTGGTAGAAGGCGCTCAATCATTGATGTTGGATGTCGATTTTGGTACCTATCCATACGTCACATCATCAAGTACTTCTATCGGCGGTGTATGTACCGGTTTGGGTATTCCTCCTTCCAAAGTCGGCAAAGTCGTCGGTGTCGTCAAGGCTTACACGACTCGAGTTGGAAGTGGGCCTTTTGCTACTGAGCAGTTGAATGTGAGTTGCTGAAGGGTTATGATAGCTCACTGCTATGGTATAGCGGTTTTTTTTGTTCTGACTGACATGTGGTTGTTGCTTAGGACGTGGGCAAGCATTTACAAGAAGTAGGATTTGAATGGGGTGTTACTACTGGTCGAAGAAGGAGATGTGGATGGTTGGATATGGTCGTATTGCGATATTCGCACATGGTGAATGGATACACGAGGTACAATCATTGTACTTGATACGTAAACAGCATCTCCTGTTTTTTGTACTAACGTAATCTTCCTTATTATAGTGTCAACCTGACAAAACTGGACGTGCTGGATCAGTTAGACGAAATCAAGATCGCTGTTGGCTACAAGTACAAGGGAGAATTACTTGAGAGTTTCCCAGGTAAGAACTATTAAGGCGCCAATATGTCCACCAGCTAGAACCCATTCTGACTTCAAAATGTACTACTACTTAGCTGATTTGGACTTGCTGGAGCATGACTTTGAAGTGGTTTACGAAACCTTCCCAGGATGGAAGAAAGATATCTCATCCTTCAAAAAGTATAATGAATTGCCAGAAAATGCTCGAAAGTACATTGAACGAATTGAAACTTTAATGGGTGTTCCAGGTATGCATAAATCGAATGGTCGGCTTTTTTTGTTCGCCAATGTAACTCATTGAACTTTTCTCTCGTAGTGGAATGGATTGGCGTTGGTGCAGACCGTGCCGCTATGATTCATAAACCACTATAGAAATGAGAA
The DNA here is from genome assembly GCF_006535985.1 of Synchytrium microbalum. Lineage (NCBI taxonomy): Eukaryota > Fungi > Chytridiomycota > Chytridiomycetes > Synchytriales > Synchytriaceae > Synchytrium > Synchytrium microbalum. The sequence goes on from NW_022158365.1 coordinate 331,636, forward strand.
GGATGTCATGTTTACAAATATACAACACGTTTATCGATGAATCACTCTAACTCTCGGCCAAGTATAATCGAAATGTCACATGAGGGTGTTTCTTGGCTCGCAGTTCATAGGCGAACAAAACATTGAGCACAATCGCTCTAACTACTTCTGGTTAAGCTCAGTAAAATCCCCCCCAGAAACTGATGAACTCGAAGCCAAAGGTTGCTCGATGTGTTGCTTGTGATTGTCTGCATCAGAACTATAGTGATTGATAAAATCCCTTTTTACTTCAGTAGGACACCAGCTCGATGTCAAACTCTATGTGTCGAATCATTACGGCTCCTGTGACGCCTCTCCACCTGATAGATCGCCCGAGGAAATCTATCAAACAGAGTGACCTCGACTTATGAACCCATCAAACAAACTTTTCGGTTTGTGCAGTAACCCCCCCCCCCCTTCATCCAAAGATGTTTCCCGACGGTTTGGCACAGATTCGGTACTTTATCCTCTTCCCCGATATGAATTACTAGGTACTCGCGACTCGATTTTCTCGACCAACAGAAAAAAGCAGAGTATAGTTACCACATGAGTGTCGTCTTCCTTTCATTCGTCTCAAAGTCCTTTTCTATATTGGGAGATTAAGAGGAAATGAACAATGTTGGAATATGTGATGGGATTATTTTTTTCTAAATGTTGGCGTATATATTTTCAGCAGAGAAGACCAGGAAGAGACTGACCCTCCCGAATTAATATTCCGTCAAATACAGCAGAGGCAGCTCGACCCCCCTTCCGAGCACTATAACCCGTAGTAAAATGAGTGAATTGCTGGTAGTGTTTGCAAATGAAGGCGCAGCTCGGCGAGCTCTATGACCTCTCTAGCATAACACTCGGACTTACTTTTCCACCGAGAATTGACCTTTAGCCCGTCCAGAGTAGGTGCTTTTAGTGGTTATACTAGCAGGTTCTTGTTCGAAATGAAAAGAAGGTTGATAGGCGATTTGATAAAAGACGAAAGAGGGAAAGTCGTGTTTGTGGTATGTTTGGAGTAGCTCTCTCATCGTAAATGCCAGTACATGGTCTATTGCAGTCCAATATATACACGTTACTTCTTCGCTGCGTTTGTGGTGAACAACCTGTTATCAACAATTCCTTTGATTTTCAAGACAGCTTGTAGGCGTGACGTTTCAGGCAAGTTGCATACCTGAGAATTTCATCACATTGTCAGGCTGTAAGCTTTTTCTCTTATTCGCTAATACAGTCTCATCGACACTGTCTTGCACATTCCGTCATCGGATGCAAGTTCTTTGTAAGCACATCAGGCTCTCTAACAACTACCGATCACTCAAAGCTAGACAAAGATACAAACAAGTGCCTCCAATCCCAATCCAGCCAGAGATGCCACCGTTTGAACGTGTGCTGTGAAATCTAACTGCGCCAATCAAAATATCAAGGAAACTCCAACGTTTCGAATTTTCACGACCACATCTACACCATGTCACGTAAATCATCATCATCAGGAGCATCCTCACGGGCATCTACATCAACACTCAAGCAAGAAAATACCAAACGACACATCAAATCACCAACATCATCAGTCCCCATACAATTCAAAATCAAGACATTTAGCAGTGAAGCCTTCCGTCCATTTACAATATCAAGCCAACCACCACCTTTAACACCATTACCGCCATCGAATCGTCCTTCTACGCCTCCTTCACGAGGTTTGATTGCGTCACAGCAGAGACATCGACAACAGCAACAGCAGACACATCAAAAGCAAGTATCAGGGAAGCAGAAAAATGGAGAATTGACATCTACAGACGAGGCATCAGAAAAGAATGGCATCATAATAATCCCACATACCCACCACCACGGAAAATACCACCACGAAGAACGATGCGCACACGAACTACCCAACAAAAGGGATGAATTTAAAATTATCTCAGAGGGTCCTAGTGCACCACGTCCACATGAAGAAGCACGGAAACTCTCTCCTCCTGTTAATATCGACACCCAACCTATTGTATCAACCAGATCCACACCCAAACAACGAAGAATGGATACAACTGGATCAAAATCATTCAACGATGTATTGAGATATGGAAACCGTGGGGATGGAAGGGACTGGCAGCGTCCGGTATCATTGGTGGTGCGTCAGAGTGTTGTTTCAGGGAATGCTAAAGAGTTGGCAAATCGGGATACGTCTGCTGTTATTCAGGCACCGAATGATTCACATTTCTATCTCTCTGAACAAGTGTGTTGTGTCGGTATTCTTCCTTTCTCTGTTGGTGTCTACTCTAACACACTCTGTTGTAGGATCGATTCTCCAGCACTGGATTTGTAGACCGGGACTCGATACGTGCCAAACAAACACAGGCAAACAAGCTCAAATATCACATCAAGGACAAGAATCTAGGAAACTTGGCACAGCTCGCTTAAGTTTTGATATGCGTGCTTGTATATAAAAAAAGGACGAATTCTATATAAAGAGAACTGCTGACCATTATAACGAAAAGCTTAGAAGACAACTTTCGTATGCGACTATTATGAAGAGCAAATACTATGTAATAAGTGGGGGAAGTAAATCATTTCAAGGCAACAGTTCAGTGCCAAAGACCTGATCCCATATCTTGGACGTTATACCGAATCCTAGATCGGCATTCTTGTAATGATGGTCCAAGTGATACTAAAGGACAAAAAAACACAAGTCAGGAACCATATGATCCTCATTCGAACAACAGTAATAATCAGTACAAAACGTACCGTCTTCATATCTCGAAAATGTCCGGAAGGTTTGCCGTGATGTAGATAGTAATGTACCAAATCATATGAGATGTATCCGAAATACGTTCCAGAGGCAATAGGCCAAGCCAGCCATACCGGTATCACAGACAAGTATATCATCCATACGGGGATTGACAATGCTGCTAATAGTACTGGTGGCATGACTAATCTCATGCTAAAACGAGAGAATTTTGTTTAGTTAGCATTGAGGAGTATGTGACGAGTATGATATCAACAAAAACCAGCGTTGCCACATGATACAATATCCTATTCTGACCGAACTCACCTATCCATAGGCAGATAATGATGAATACCATGCAACAAGAAGTGCAAGGTAAAAGCGGCCTGATGATCAGGCAATAATTTATCCATATGGAACAAGAATCTGTGCAGCGTATATTCAATCAACGACCAATTGACGACACCCAAAGTCCACAAGATTGGGATGCTCCAAACTGGCACGGTAAAAAGTCCTTTATATAGACAGAATAGCGATATTGGACCCCAGACTGTTGGGATCACCCACCAAGGAGTCAGGGTAAATATTTCTAATACGCCGCCAAATATAGGAGCCGAGTTGATTGCGTGACGTGGTATGTGGACTTGTTTCAGATAGTATTCTTTAGTCCATTTAGCTCGCCATACCTATATGATGATTTAGTGCACAGTTATGTTTGTGAGTCAAACTGCATCAACTGTGTGGTGCTGTAAGCAATAAAAGCGGCATCTCCAAAGGGGACGAGCGCTACATGCGCACCTGAGCGACCATAGGCTTATTCACATCAATAAACTTTTCAATCTTGTCTTCAGCACTAGCTCCATGCCATTTGGGTTCACCAGAAACAACCTTGCTGTTTGATGTTGTCGAGTATGGATTTCCCTTGTCGTCGACGAGTAATCCAATAAAGTATTCTTCCAGCATATCGTAAGCCGAGTCCGAGTGCGAGTGCTCTAGTGGATCTTCCATGATGCCAGTAATGTCTCCTCCAGCTCGCTGCAAGATAAACTCCTCGCCACCCGGATGGTCATAGAGGAAGCGAGTCACATCATAGACTCGTCCGTGGCGCACAATCCATGCTGATGATGCGGAATGGTGTCGCGACACTTCGGCCGCCGTGAATTGCTGCACTTTGGACATTGTTGTTCTTCTTTTCTGTGGGTTTGAAAGTTTTGCAAGTTCAACGTGGCCAAAGATCGGGTTTACCATGACTAATGCTGAGAAGGATGGAACTGAGCTCGGCTACTCAAAGCTCCAAACGAACCGCGTAATCGCGTAGAGGATCTCAGTGGAACTGCTGGGATCAACACGTCTCCTTCATATCTAGTGAGATGACTTTTCGTTTTATGTTCCTTTGCGATTCTACCATAATATACAACACATTCAACCTCACTTATATCAAACTATTACCTATTTACCCTCACTAATTCCTTCTCACTTCTCCTATCTACACATGCGACATGCACCAAGTCACAACATTATCCAAGAAATCCATTCGATGGAATTTGGCAATATTGGAAAACACGTGCATTCGTCTCCTGAAATCCTCCTTGGAATATACAGTCACAAACTCTCCAGAGCATGCACAATATCGTCGCATGTTTGACCCCTTGATTTGCCGACATTTAGTACATTTGAGATCCTGCAATTGCCAAAATGTCAACCGTCGTTGTACTATATCCACCAATTGTTGCTCAATAGACGCCTTGTCATATTCAGCTCGACAGTGCGGACACAACCATTGATCACGAGTTATGCGTCCATCGTCTGCTACTATTGGTAATAGATCCGGGTCTCGAGTCAAATCGAGATTACGAGTACTACAGCAGTAATAGCACATGACACCTGGTAACCTAAAGGCCTCACATGGATTGATAAAGTTGGAGCTATCGGCAAACTCTCGTTCTCCTACAAGTGTGAGCAAATCTCGACGTAGATGTCTCACTTCTCGTTCTATAACCGGCTCTAGGCTCAATACAGCACATACAGACTTGATGAACTCCAATAGAGGCTTCTTGAGTTCTATATGGCTACCAGGTAGTATCGGAAACTCCCATGATGCTACTAAATCAGCATCACCACTCATACGAGCAGAATGATATTCTCGTTGAAGTTCAGGTACAGCCTGTATCAACTCTCGTTTCAATGTCATGCTAATAAAGTTACGGAGGAATCGTGCCATATCATCATTCTCATCCTCATCGTCATCTAGTCGAGACGACTGTCCCGGACGTTGTCCTAAACCAACCATACCACCAACTCTAGGTTGCTTGGCATCGTCATCTAGTTTGACACGTTTAGCTGCCCGGTGACCAAGCAACGGATCAGCATCATACAAGCCTTTACGGTATTGAGTCGAGGCATACACATAGTGACCTATAGCTCGTTGGAAGTGCTCTTGTAATGCCGTTGGGAGATACTCCTGAATATTCCATCGGGCCTCTATTTCAAGAGCACTCTCCGGTGCTTGGGAGTTGGTAGTTGCTGGCTTCTCTTTACGTTTATTACTACTTTGACGTGGCTCTGGAATTTCTTCAAAGTTTGGCTCATCGTCCGCTTCGTCTTCTTGGACTTCTTCGTTATCATCGTCATCGCTACCAGACTCACTCATATTCTCGTCACGGGCAAAGGAAAAGAGCTTTCGCATTTCACTCTTTTCCTTCGGGTTCTCTCGAGCAATTGCCATAGCATCATTACCGGTTTCGGTGGCATCATCACGAGTATCGGCTTCATCCTGATCGGTTGCGTCATTGCGAGTATCAGAGTCGTTGCCCGTATTTATATCATTGTTGCCATTACCATTACTTACTTCGTTACAAGTCTCGTCAGCACCATTGTTGCCTGATTCAAGGCCATTTCCAGGCGCGTGATCACCTGCTTCAATACTACGTTCGTCCTGTCTGATTGCCGTAATTGCGCCTGCCCAATTATACAAGTCCATCCACATCAAGGACTGATAGTATTGTACAGGCACAAGAGTCAAATGCTGAAAACTCTTGGAGAGAGCACCAATTGTATAGTCTATATAAGCACGAGCTTGCGGAATCTTGTGTTTGGTCGTAGCCAATATCAATTTCTCAAAACTGGCATATACTACACGAGACCCTAATCGTTTAAAATCTGCTACTATAGAAGAATACGACTTGCGCATCATTCCGTGAATAAGTGCTTGTAGAGCAGGATCATATAATTTGGCTTCAGGGTTTGAAAGCCATCGTGGGAGCTGATCTAGTACTAGTGCTGCCCAACGATCTCCACGTTTGGATCGGTGACTCCATTCCTGTACTAGGCCTTTTACTTCTTCGACTACACGACCAGACAAGAGTGATTCATCTGTAATGGATCGAGTCAACCCATTCTGAAGTTGCTCTTCTACACTAGTACCGATATTGGAATCAAAGCCTAAATCACCATCAGCCATAGCTACAGTTTGCAATAGTGTGTTTTTGGCCAAGTGGAAGACTTCAACTTCCACGCATACACTATCATAAGCACCTGGTACATTGACTTCCAAAACAGCGGATTCAGTCAGTTCATCAGCATTGTAATCTTGTTCTCGTCCACCTAAATCTGGTTTTCGAGCTAGAGATACCCATAAAATCATATCTTTACGTTGGAGTCGTCGTGCCAAGATCAAGTCAGTCAAAAAGACGGAATAATCAGGTTCTACATTACAGAAGGGCACATTGGCAAATCTACATATTGCCGTTCGATCAGCAACCCAGCCATCGACATTCATCAAGTGACCCATCATTTTACGGCATGCTGGACGTTGCCAATCAAGAGGTGGTATCGAATGATCACGAGTATGAGATTGCATTATGGCATTCGGGAATTCAGAGATCGGCGGGATGCCATCCGTCACTTGACGGAGTGATTTCGGTGACTGTACTATTACCATAGTAGCACCACGACGTGCATCCTGGTATGCACTGATCGCAGCGCTGATTTGCTGTTTGGCTTGGGCTTCTGTTGATACCACGAGAGCAGTACAATCAAGACCCTCGTGTCGTAAGAATTGTGGATCTTGGGATACCGTATGATTTGCCAACGTTTCACTATAAAATCGAGCTAGATTGGGTATAGCATCCTTATTGTTGGCAGGATCAACGAGTACGACAGTTGCCTTGTTGGATGCAGTCGAGAAGAGACCAAATACGTGACGTGGACCAGTATTCGCATGATATAAATATAGAAAATTTAAGTTCGACCTGTCTAAATACCCATCATTCTTTTCCTGCGTCAAGTCCGTAAGGACATCAAATCCGTCGTCGAGTCCACGACCAGACTTGATACGTTCCTTCTTTACAGCAGTAAAGCAGCCGACTTGAATCAAGGCACGGAAGAGTAGAGGTACTTGAGTTTCATATACCGAGTCTACCGATTCATGGGTAAAGACATTGGCAAAAGTGCTCATATTCTCCTGATAAAACGACTCTGCCATGGTGAATTCATATAGATGGTGACATACATGAGACCTAGGGAGAGTTCGGACACGTTTTTCAACTACTACTCCTGGTCGAGCAATATCGGGTTGATCGAATCGACAATTTAAATAGAATACTCGAGGTACCGTCAACCTTATAGAATGCAAGTCGCCTTTTACCAAGACCCACATACGAAACTCACCTGGCAAGTCAGTTTCAGCGATCTGTAGTACTTGCAGGCGGGCATTCAAAAGGGCATCTGTACGTTGACGGAAGTATCCTTCGACGTTGATGAGTTGTTCACGACGTGGTTGTGCCAGACCACGTTCAATCAATGAACGTTCATGAGCTCGTTCTTTGATTTGTCGTGCCCATTTCCTTTTCTGGTGTTTCAACCATCCAACATAATCCGTTCCCATATTTGGAGGTGGTTGCGGATTTGAATCTTCCGGGATATCCTTATCGTACTGCTTGCTTTTATATTTATGAACGACAGGATTGAACACTTTATTTCCTGATGGAGCAGCCATGTCTTCCATATCAACACCATAAGCTTCTTCCAAGGTGTTGGCCTTTCCAAACATTTCAGTGATACGGAATTGTTTGACCTTATCATCACGGGCAGCTACTCGTTTATGAAGCCAATCAGGATGTCTTACTCGCGGTATTGGATTTGGTAAGTGTTGCATGGCAGCAGGAATGGTGATGATTTTCTGGATGACCGAGCCAAATCGTTCCAGGTAGTAATTCCAGTCTAATATACCTCGGAAATCAAAGTCTTTTAAGTTCGGATCACGCAGCCATTTTCGCAGAAAGTGTTTCTTGACACTCAATTCTGCTGAAAAGATGGCAACAGGAATGGCACGTTCACTGACGGGTAATCCAGCAGGACGCGAGGTAATAACGAATTTGCAGTCTACAAAGGACGATGATATTAGTCTCTCAATCTCAGATATGTCTAGGTTTTGCTGGAGAGAAAAATTTAAAGCCACTCATCAAATGCATCCAGAACACTTACTTAGACCCTTGTCCTTGACCATCTGTTGACCAAGAAACTCTGCCAGTCGTTTAGCGGTACTGATAGATGTAGACTTTTGAGCACCATATTCTCGTAAAGATTTGGACATGCTTCGATTTTCCGAAATCAAGTCGAACAATTCCTCGTCATCCAAATCACCACCTTTACTATATAATACATCCAGCCAACGATCGGCGACCTGTGCTACTTCCTGATAACACTCTTCTAGAGTCGTGCCCCGTAAAAATACAGCAAAGATCTGTGACTGGAAGATCTTGACGAGTTTGAGTTCACCACGACGTTTTACTTCAAATCCTTTCAGTTCAGCTAGTGTGCCATCATCATTGAAGACAGCATACCTCTTCTTCAATAATCTGTCTTCTTCAGTAGATGCAGGCAATACCATGGCTCGATATGGACCATCGACTTCAAAGAATACACTATTTTCACTTCGAATACTATATTCTAGACTCTCATTGTTGACGAGCTCCTGATACTGGTGGTTTGTAAACTTGTCATGCACAAGATGGTTGAGCATGACACCCGGATAAGAGATATTGTGAGACTTTCCGTTCTTGAGTTGGAACGAAAAGTTTTCTGGGAAGGATAATGGTAGCATACACCAAATACCATCCGTGTCAAGCTCTAGTGGTCGACCAAGTTTTTCGATACGAGATCGTGCTAGTTGAATGATGCGAGCACCAGTCAAACAGACAATACCAGCCATTTCCATTGAATACCATCGTGCACCTCTACGCATCACATATCCATAAAAGGAGTTGAGAATACACTTATGGGCAGTTTGCAGCGAGTCATATACTACAATCATCTTTTTGGCTTCCTCGGCAGCAGCTAGACTACCGTCCTGTAAGATATCTTCCAGTTTCTTCTTCCACACCTTCAGAAGGCCTTTATATTCGTATCGACGATCACGGAATTGACGTACAGTATTTACGTAAAACGGATTTTCTCTTTGGCATACGATAGATGTCTTGTCAGCTGTCTCCTTTTCCATTCCCTTTTTATAAACGCGTTTGCTGTATTCAGTCAAACGTTTCTTGATGGCAACGTTCTGTTCATAGACTTTCAGTTCTGAGAATGGTCTAGCTTCTTGGCCTGGATGGGTAACTATCTTTTCCGTTTGAAGCTGGTTGACAATCATATTATATTCGCCCCTTTTGGCAGGGAAGAACTCTCCTCTCCAAGTCCAATCCATGCGACGTTGACACAGACTTCCTGGACCTTCATTGAAGTCACAGGATGCACAAGTGCTTTCGTCTACTAAAGCATCAGGTTGCAATCGATTGGTCAGGATGATATTCGGGTACATGGCTGCTACGTCCAAGTGGTAGATTAAAGGTTTTTCGGTTCGTATGGGTTTACTTCGCAAATCAATAAGCTGAGTGAGAATGTTTTGCTTGACCTGGTGGAGAGAAAAAGAACCGTGAAATTCCAGAGAGGCATATTCACAAATTTATTCCACACCTCCTCATAGTTCACAACATCTTCCACATTCGTTTTGCCTTCAACCCTTAAAGTGAATTGGAGAGCTTGATCCAATTCGGAAATGAGCTAGCCAGAAAAGTTGCACAGCATCAGATTTAATTTAAATTTGATTGGCACATAATCAAAGACCGACCTGATCATATGCTTCGGCGTGAAGATGAAAGCTAGTTGGCAAGTCACTTCGAAAAACTCCTGCTTCCAGGGCCTCGACGTGACCTCCAACGTAGGTCTCAGATTCCAACAAATGGCCATCATGGAACTTCCCAAAGTCGTCTTGGTGTTTATTAGGCATAATCACGTTGGCTTTATATGCTTGCACCATGAGAAGAGTTTCACAGAGTGTTCCTGATCCACGACGCAAGACTTCGTCTGGATTCATCGGGATAAGATTGCAGAGGGAGAAGATGAAGGGGTTGACATATTTCATGTAGAGATAGTAGGTTGCAACAGCATCTGAAACTGAATATTGTGCCAATGTCTGAGGATGTTCTGATGCGAATCTGTTCAAACGTTGCGTCTCAGCTCTTTGTGTTGAAGTGTTTCGTAAAACGGGGCACAAATCTCAACACACCTAGTCATGTCTTCGGGATCAAGCTCCATGGGATTGTAACCAAGCTTTGCGGTCGTGACTGCCTGTAAATCAATAGCGAGTTAGGATCGGAAACGTACTTGGCAGATGACTTCACAATATGCCCATCGACAAAGCACTCACCTTGAGACCTTGCGACCCTTGTGGAAGGTAACTGTCTCGCTTGACCCACAGGAAACAATCCATGTGACTTGCATGATGAGATTGGAATTGACCTTGACTATCACTCTGAGACTGGGCATTCCTAGGACTTGGAGTATCACAGTCGAATCCGATTTCCTTCTTCATATCAATACCGTGGATTAGAGCACGGGTCTTGATGAAGGGCCAATCGAAAGAGTCACCATTATATGTTACAAATACATGTGGTTTCACTTGTTGAATATGCTCAAAGAATCTCGTGAGCACATCACGTTCGGTAGGCTCATTGAAGATGGTAAACGGACCTTCATATTCTGGTGTAGGTGTGTACTCAAAGTCCTCTATGTCTTCTGATACAATTTCTCGGTTCGTAATCAGAAAGCCCTATAGTTGAATATGAAATGAGTGTTGTCCTAGGTTACTGTAATGCAACAATAGGAATGTGTCATTGTACCTGTCCATCAACCATGTAAGAAATCATCATGATTGAATCCATTTGAGCATCAGGAAACTTGAGTGGCTGCTTGGATGTTTCTATATCAAAAGCCAGCACCACTGGTTCAGCACGCTTGACTCGATCAGACCGTGGCTCAATGAAGATGGTTCCAGCAAGAGCTCTGACGGTATACCACAAACCCACACGAATGTCTACATTGCGATTTTCAGGAGATGTTAAAAAGGACTAGTCTTTTGAGAGCAAGATCTCAACCATCAGAAACGTACCAGTGTCTATGGCTGTTCGAACATAGTAGGGCAAATCGAATTCTCGAATATCGATAATATTGTCCACCGTGTTGTGGCTGCTCTTGATTGGGTTTTTAGGACGATCATTGAATATGTCCTCTGACCTGAAAGATGACAGTATTAGAGCATTAGAGCCATTCAGAAAAGCGGAATAATTTGACTCACTCTTGGGTTTCTGGATTGAGTTTGTTCCTCTCGTAAGCAGACATCAAGTGTTTGCGACATGCCATGAGATTGAATGTATTCCAAAACGTGAGTTTCAGATATAGGCTCTTGTGCCCAAGCAAGTGATTTGCCTACCGATTATACGTGTCAAACGATAGGTTTCGCGAAAACTACACAAAACGAGTGACAACTCACCAAGTCCAAGTCTTCCTTCTCGACTCGCTCAACACGAAGAAGAACACCTTCGAATTTTCGTCGTAGATAATCTTCTACATCTGCCTCTGTGTCCGTCTATTAGAAAATAGAGTCAACCTAGCTGTAAGTACAAATTAGACAAAGCAGAGCACCACTAACTTTGCACTTGATAAAAAAGTATGGTTCATGTAGAACGGTCGACTTGAAAGAACCGCCATCTTCTTCGAGGAAATACAAGTCAATAGCAGACTTTCCAGTTGGACTTTCTTGATCCTTGACGAGCGTCTAAACAACACAGAGTGCAAAGTTGAGCGTCATTAGACAAGCACACACACTGAGACGGTAGATCTTTAAGCTAAAATGATTCACATACTGGATGTAAATTGACTAGCCATCCTAGCTTTTCAGGTCCTTCAGCGTATCGATAGAAACCCATGCGCTCATCCATTTCATCCCTCAGCTGAATTTCCTCAAACATTAGCTGGGATCGATCTGCCATCTCCTCCATCTGATAATATTGCTCCTGAATAGGCGCAATCTCATTTTCATAGCCTCCTTCAACAGGTATTGGTGGTGCTTTGTATGTCGGAAGTGCAGTGTTTGGCTTGAAGAACGAACCTCGTTCCTGAGGATTGCCAATCTGCTTGAAGCTCATCTTGGCCAATGTATATCATAGGGCACCGCTATCTGTCTACTATGAACAACAATGGCTGAAGAACAAGTCAAGATCAAGTGTTTGAAGATTCGAAGTTTGTCAGGTACCGACTGGCTGAAAGCTTGATGACGACGGGTTTAAGCAAGACAACAAAAAAGATTTATTCGTGATTCTTATAAAGCAGATATATTATACTCTTACAACCACCATGAACCGCGATCGCGTACCAGCCACTGACTACTTTGAATGCCTACGTATATGATAAAAGTTACAATGTATATATGAGAAGAGGAATTTGGTCCAATAGTTGAAGACTGGATCTAGAATTCGAAAATCCAGTCTTCGTGGAATTCTAGGTCCTTCAGCAGTGTTTTACAGGTATCAACCATTCCATCTGGACCACACAAGAAGGCTACCGACCCTTTCTTTGCACGTGGTATGTAATCCTCCATCATCTTCTTGTCAATTCTTCCCTTGCCATGCTTCCAGTTACTAGGTTTGATACCAGACAGAGTATAGTATATGCTAAACCGAGTTGGGTAGCGCTTCACCATGGCTTCCAGCTCTTTATACAGAAGAATGTCATCTTCGTTACGATTGGAATACAGCAATTGGATTTTAGGCGCATCTTTAGCAGCTAGTTTATCCAAGTCTGGCAGCATTTGCTGCAAGACATTATACATTGGTGTTATACCTGTTCCAGCGGCAAGCATTGTTACGTGTTTGACCTTAGTAACTACATGATCGTGTGATGATGCAGACGACGGGAGCAAGAATTCGTTTCCTGACCCATCCAAGTACTCTATATGGCCCAACGGCCCCTTTGCATCAATCGTTGTTCCGATTTTCAATTGTTCCAGAGCTGAAGTGAATCTACCCCCTGTCGGATGGTTTTCATCTTTAAAGTATATCTTAATCAAAATATCCATGTAACCGACGTGAGATGACGTTGATATCGGGGTATAGGCTCGGATTACGTTTTTCGATTCACCATCTTGACTAGGTATCTTCAGCATGACGTGCTTGCCTGTTGGCATACCCATCATATCGGTGTCTGAGAATTGGAATCGGAATATTCGGGTGTCGTGGTTGAGTATGTCCTTCTTTACGAGTTTCAAATATGGGGTATATGTGCGAGGATTAAAGGTGGTCACTTTATCAAGATATTCTGCGACGTCGTCTACTACCAGTTCACCAATTAGATAGTCCTTCAGCATCACGTGTGCCTTTTTCGAGTGGATATCATCAAACTCTTCGGTACAGTCGGTTCCGGCCACTATTAGTATACTATCGGCACCTCCAGGATGGGCTGTCATAAACGGCGTAGCGTCATATACTTTACCACTATGGACAAACCAGCAATCGTCACTGGTTTTGTGTTCTGCGACTTGCTTCATGGTGTATTTTGCCAGCGGTTTCGATGGCACTAGCTCAACAATCTCCTTGATCTCTGGTCCATTCATTGCTTTTAATAACGGTGAAGGAGCCAATGCGCCCGTGGCTCTCATCATTGGTGACAACAGACCATTTGCTGTGACCTACATGCAAAGAAAGTGGTGATATCGGTTAGTAAGCTTTCGTGGATGCACCAGAAGCAAGATACTAGGCAGGAAGTAAGGCTTACTGGCTTGAATTTGGGAGATGACAGAACAACCGAGTTTGTGTCGACATGTGAAGAATACATCCAGCCTCCAGATTGTGCTCCAGGCAAGGTTGGATGCTCGAAGCGTATAGAGCCGTTGGCAAGATGGTGAACACGTATTCTGAAATAGCAGTTGTTCATCATACCCTAATCGAGAAGATACAGTTGTTAAGACTCAAGTACATGAATTCAGATGATCGGCCACCACTTTGATTCAAAACATCAACATAAGCCAAAGTTAACAGCAAAGCTCACCATCAAATTCCATGTCATCTTTTCAGGCTGCGGTGATTGTCCATCCCAAGCTCTGACCCATAATTCCTTACACTTGAGAACGCTTGCATCTTCAACTACGTATTCCCAATGGAACCAACTCCAGTATTTACCACGCCGTATATACTGTTGTGGGTATGGCAAGATGGTGGCGAGCTTCCAAGACCCACCCTGATCTAGTGATATTTCAATCCGGCTGACTTTACGACCTCCTCCTGTATAACTATAACCCTTCATAGTGTATGGTTCTTTGGCAGGCAGCTGCAGGACTTCGTCGTGTGAGGGGCTAGATATACAACTGTTCACATTCAGCTCGTTGATGATGTACTCTTCTTTATACCACCATTCTTCCTTGTCGGCAACTTCACTACTGGTCACTACGGTGGGTAAGACCCTGTTGTCGAAGTAGTGGTAGTATAAATCGGATTCTTTGCTTGTAACTGTTATACGAGACAGCCATTTCACCATGCGTCCACCGATATGACCAGGAATTATCATCCTTATTGGAAAGCCGTGATCCGGAGCGAGGGATTTACCATTCATTTGATAAGCGACTAGTACATCTAATCAACCAAAACTTCATAAATATCAAAAACGGACGCAAATGGGAAATTCAACGAAAGGAGACGAGGGCATGACTCACCACATCGAGGATCCATAGCAGTGTCTATGGATATACTAGTACCGTACTTGCCCTTTGGTAAATCCTCCACACCCTCAAAGCACACGTACTTTGCCTTTTTCAGATTTACTCCAACATGTGTCAACAACTCTCGTAGTTGTACACCCTTCCAAATCGAATTTGATAAACCAGCAGCGCCCCAATTGAATCCAATACTCTGCTTTACAGCATTCTGTTCCTTCCTTCGATTGCCTGCACACACAAGTAACACAGGAAACTCCTCGTGGGGCATATCCATAATTTCCGTCATTGTAAAAGATTGTGGTCTCTCGACAAGTCTAACAAAGCGAATAAAATAAGCGAAAAGACGCCTATTCAGCTGTTACAGGCTCGAGACTGATGAGTTTCTTACCCTTCTATGGTCAAACGGTGAGACACCTGGTCGACCTTGGGACAATAGCCATGATTCCTCACAAAGTGATAAGCTACAGGCGTCAACCATCCCTGCTTCATCAGCAATGGAAGTGGCGCTTCGCAGTTGAAGGGGTGCCTGTCCCAGTAAGTGGGTAAGCTCGTTTTTCACGCCCATTCCAGCACACAAGTAACAAAACATCAAGCACACCTGCCAGTCAACCGAACCAGCTCCTTAGCTCTTGGAACCCATGCATCAGGTGTAGGTGTATCTACATGCAAGTTAGATCAAGTTACCCACGGTATACTCAGCTACTTTCTTAAGCACAAAAACCAAAACACATAGAGTTTTGCCATCACCAACCTCGAGGATCTATGGTGTCAACGACGATTTCTTTCGGATAAATGTGAACGATTTCATCGTCATCGGCAGTTGCACATGGCTCCTCCTCCAGGTGTCCCTTGGATTCAATGGAAACACCTGAATCAACAAGTTTCAGGGGCATCTTTTGCGGTCAGCCAATACAGGACGATAAGAAAATTTATGGTTGGCAACTATTTGGATAATTCGACACTTAGAAATTCTTGCAATTTGATGAAACTCAAAGACTCTGTCGTCACGATAACCGGTTTCCAATTGGAACGTTTTGTGTAAAAGCTAATCACTGGCTTTGGACGAACTGTAACGCAAATGGTCTTTGATAACCGGTTTTGAAAGACCTTCGGATTCGACCTATAGACCCTCGTTATCTGCATCCATGCTTGGCCACAGTTAGTGTTTAGTTCCAGTTTAGTTTCCAACATTCCTTCATTCTCAAATCCACCCAACTCTGCCTTCACTTCACTTCAAACCCATACAAAATGTCTGAAGTCATCCAAGAGAAGCCTACTCGTGCCTGCCCTAATCTCTTTCCCAAAGAGCTGATAATCGACGAGGTTGATGGCAAGGCAACCAACATAAAGTATGTTGATCTTAAATTGAAATTCTTTTTTTGATCGTCTTTTTTTCACCACAACACTGATGCTAATCATTAATGTATCTGTTCTTAGGCTCAACTCTCTCAGGAGGCCTCATATGAGATCCTTCCATCTGTCTTGGTTGGGCTTCTTCTCTGCCTTCACAACCTGGTTTGCTCTCAACCCCTTGCTCAAGAAGACCATTGCCCCATTAATCGGAATCACTGCTGGAGATGTAGCTAACTCGGTGAGTCACACGTTTCATACTCGTGACTTTGTTCCCAAGCTTTAGGCTTCTTAAACGCCTTTCAACCTTCACGTAGGACATTGCCAACGTCTCTTCGACTGTCATTGCTCGTTTCTTCATCGGGTAAACTCATTTCTTTGTTGATTCTGCTATTTTTCTAATTCACGGCTAGTTGCTGACTTGAAAACTCTCGTTTTAGTGGTTTGGTTGACAAGTTTGGGCCTTCTCGTGCTATGGCGTTTATTTTAATGGCTGGTAGTCTCCCCATTGGCTTAGTCGGTTTGGTTAACTCAGCTGGTGGTCTCATCGTATTGAGATTGTTTGTTGGTATAATTGGTTCAACATTCGTACCTTGTCAAGTAAGTCACGTCACCACGTTTCTTCCCTGATTACCCTCATCGACCAAAAACTTTCCTTGTAGTACTGGACCACCGCTCTCTTTTCAAAGAACATTGTTGGAACTGCAAATGCCATTGCTGGCGGTTGGGGAAACATGGGAGGAGGATTCACCTTCTTGATCATGCCTCAAGTCTTCAACTTGATGAAAAGTAAGTTTGAATGTCCTAGTTTGGTTCCACGATCTCATTGACTCAACTCCACAATCATATCTACTAGCCATTGGTCTCTCTGTTGGCAACGCCTGGAAAGTAACCTACGTCTTCCCCGTAATCATTTGCTGGATTGTCGCTATACTCTGCTTGAGATTCGGAGATGACCACCCTGTGATAAAGACCCTTCCCGTCGCCGCTGAAACTGAAATCCTCAAGGACAAGCCCGAAGAAGGTGCCACTGCCGTCATCGACACTATCGCGGCTCCTACTCATATTCTTGGCGGTGCTGCTGAGAAGGTCCCGTACTGGAAGATTATGCTACGAGCTGTCACTAACCCCTACGTCATCATTTTAATGTTCTCTTATGGTAAGAGTTGGAATGCATCGTAATATATTCGAACCCTCAACATTTTTCTAATCTTTCCTTGAACCATTTACAGCTTGCTGCTTTGGTGTCGAACTCTCTGTTGACTCTCAAATCGCCAACTACTTTATTGGAAAGTATGCTTTGGATCAAACTACTGCTGGACAACTCAGTTCCATCTTCGGTCTCATGAACGTAAGTTGTGTGTTTCTGTAACTCCTATTTTTTGGGATTAAAACACATAAGAGGTGCTCGAGACTGCCGAAAGATTTTATGGTTGACCTTTTGTTTTCATGTTCTAGTTCTTCAGTCGTGCATCTGGTGGACTTTTATCGGATCTGATGTTCCACTACTTTGGAATGCGAGGAAGAATAGGAATTAGCGCCACCTTCTTCTTCATCAACGGCATTGCTCTTATCGGATTTAGTTTCGCAGACACTTTGGGTGCCAGTATTGGCTCTATGGTTGTATTCTCATACTTTACTCAAGCCCTGTGCGGTACTACCTTTGGTATTGTCCCATTCGTTGACAGCGGAATTATGGGTGCAGTGACAGGGCTGGTCGGTGCTGGTGGTAACATTGGAGGTGCTATTTTCAACTCTATCTTCACCGCCTATGTCACAAGTAAGTTGTACTTTCAATTTTGAACCATGTACAAAATACTGATGGTTGTTACCAAACTTGTAGATCTCTCTGGTGGCTTCAGAGTTATGGGAATAATTGTACTCGTTTGTGGATTCTTGCCAACGTTTGCCCTACGAGTACAAGGCTCCATGTTGCTCTTCAAGACCAAGTAAAGGCTTCATATTTAATATAATGGGTGATTTTAGATTTTTTTAGATGTATATGTGGGAACCATTAATTAGTAGTTAGTGACAAAATATACCGTGCCGTTCCCCCACACAAGAACACTTGTCTAAAGTTGGCCATTCAATTCATTCATTCTGTCTCTATCGCGTCTCATTTCCAAGAACTCAATTCAGTTCCTTCATGTAGTCATCAGCGAGATTACTTTGATGAACCGAACACTTTATAAAATTTGCAGAAACCTTAGACTTTTTTAAAGCTACAAGAGACATCAAAAACTTCCTCAGATGATCGCTATGCACTCAGCCCTTGAACTGGATTTTACTCGACGAGATCAAGGAGCGACTCTGACGTTTGTGAAAAAACACGTGTTTAGCTATTCAAACTATTTGGCTTATCGTCCCTATCAAAAGGCCTCGCATAACGTCATCAGAGCCATGGTCTAAACCAGTGGGGTCTATTCCGGTGGTCTACGATCGATGGGCCCTCGGAAAGACCTAGAGACCATCCTGAGCCAAGATAAGGAGGTCTTTCACAAAAAAACCAGTATCCTTGAAGGCTTTGAACGACTTATTTCCTCGTGAAAACAGTTGTAGAGGTCGTTAGCTACATCATAATCTCACATTCTCGCCGTCATTGTTGGGGGATCGATACAAAGTTTTTAGTTTTACAAGTCGTTGTCTAACTCTTGTCAGTATCTAAGAATGGCTGTAGACGAAGAAACCAAAAGGTAGCCGTCGTTAAGCTCGTTTTCAACCACAATCATCTACAAGTACAGCTTACCGAAATTTTGTCATAGAATGCACGTTGTTGTGTGCGGTCTTGGAATGGTCGGCCTGCGCTTTATCGAAAAGTGCCTTGAACTCGATCCAGATCGAAAGCTGATAGAGTTTACTGTGTTCTGTGAAGAAAAGCTTCATGCGTATAATCGAGGTACATACTGGGACTTTCAGTTGAACTTTCGCGTTGGGTTGATTTCTTGGATCTGTTGTTTGAAACCCCATGTCTTAATCGCTAAACCTTTTCTTTTTTCACATATTATCTTAGTTGGCTTGACCAACTTTTTCGCTCACCGTGAGGTCGAAAAGATGATGATCCAACCTACCGAATGGTATGCCGAGCAACCAAATGTCACAGTACACGTTGGTGACTCGTGTGTCAAGCTCGATACCGCAGCCAAAGAAGCTCACTCTCAGTCTGGACTCGTTGTCAAATATGACTATGCCGTACTAGCCACTGGATCCTCAGCTCTTGTTCCACCTATTCCTGGTCGACAAAAGAAGGGTGTCTTTGTCTACCGTACTTTGGACGATTTGCATAGTATTATAGAGAAGGCAGCTACTTGCAAGAGAGCTTGTGTATTGGGAGGTGGTTTACTGGGTATCGAAGCTGCCAAGGCTTGTTATGATTTGGGTCTTGATACTACCATAATTGAACGTAATCCTTGGTTTATGAATCGGCAACTGGACGAAGATGGATCTCGACTATTGCAAACTCAGATTGAAAAGCTGGGTCTTACGCTTAGGCCGGGCGCCATCACCAAGGAGATCATAGGACCTAATGCATATCATGAAGGATCTGACGATGGTAGCGGTAGTTCACACTCTGACCTTCTCGCTGCAGATGATGTTGTTGCTGGTTAGTACCATCTATCAATGTTTCTTCCTTTTCAACTTGGGTTTTTTTTGAGCCGTAGTTTACCCTCCCATTTCATGATCCGTAAGGTGTCATATTACAGAATAACAAGGTCGATGCTGAAGCCGAAACCATCGCTACGGATATGATTGTCCTGGCGTGTGGTATCAAGCCAAGAGATGAATTGGCAGTAGCTTCCGGGATCACTGTGCATGCACGTGGAGGTGTCCTAGTAAATGACTCTCTGGTTACAAGTGACCCATTCGTGTATGCAATTGGTGAATGTGTAGTTCACAACAACTTTGTGTATGGTCTTGGTAAGTGACAACATCCCGAGTTTGAATCTGCAGTTTTTCTTCTTCAGGTTTCTTTTTCTCAGCTCAATGATCAGTATACTTATATGAATATCGATTTTAGTGGCACCTGGTTATGACATGGCCGAAACAGCTGCCAAAAACATCCTAAACATGGAACCCAGACAGTTCACTGGCGCCGATATGTCCACCAAACTGAAACTTCTTGGAGTCCACGTGGCCAGTTTTGGAGATTACTTTGCTCCTGTTTCCACCTGCATGCCAATAACATACCACGATCCTTTTGAAGGAGTCTATAAACGGCTGCTCTTCTCAAAGGACGGTAGTAGGCTTCTCGGTGGTATTTTAGTTGGTGATACGAACGATTACGGCCGATTCTTGGCTACATCAAAGCAAAAGTCAAAGCTACATACTCCTCCTTCTGAATTCATTTTGGGCAAGAAGGGTGGTTCAACTGAGGGTGAAGATGCTTCCTCGTTACCTGATGATACGCAAATCTGCTCTTGCAATAATGTTTCAAAGGCTAATATTAAAGCCGCTGTCAGGACTAAGAACTGTAACTCTATTGGTTTGGTGAAATCATGTGTAAGTGACAAAAACATATGGTCCTTTACTGTTGTTGTACTCGCTAACATTACATTCCCATTTACTTAGACAAAAGCTGGAACTAGCTGTGGAGGATGTGTCCCTCTCGTTACCGATATCATGAATGCAGAGCTCAAGGCTATGGGTCAAGTCGTAACTCAACACATGTGTGAACACTTCCCATACTCTCGAACGGAAATGTTTGAGATCATCAAGGTAAACTCCCGAAGTTCTTGGTAGTCGTCTTTAAAACTCACACTCGACTCTCTTCTTTTCAGGTTAAGAAACTCAAAACATTCCATGATATTATCGAAGCTGCAGGAAAGAAGGGCACCAGTGGATGTGAAGTATGCAAGCCAGCTATCGGCTCTATAATAGCCTCTCTCTTCAACGAGTTGGTCATTGCCAAACCTCATGCCGGTCTGCAAGATACCAACGATCGTTTCTTGGCAAATATCCAACGTGGCGGTAAGTGGCACAAATTTCATGTGCAAACAAATAACCACTCCTGACGATACCACTTCCAACAGGCTCTTATTCGGTTGTGCCGCGTGTCCCAGGAGGCGAAATCACTCCTGATAAACTGGAGCTCATAGGACGTATTGCCAAAAAGTATGGTCTTTACACCAAGATTACCGGTGGTCAACGTATAGATATGTTTGGTGCTGCCAGAGAAGACTTGCCAGATATTTGGGCCGAGTTGGTAGAGGGAGGTATGGAAAGTGGTCACGCTTATGGAAAGGCGTTGAGAACGGTCAAATCTTGGTAAGGCGTTGAGAACGGTCAAATCTTGCATTGCATCTTCGACGTTGTTTTGGCTGCCATGTTTCGGAATTGGAGAACTCAGGACTATTTATTTGCACAGTGTTGGAACAAGTTGGTGCAGATACGGAGTCCAAGATGCTGTTTCATATGCAGTGTTTATCGAGAATCGATACAAGGGTATTCGTGCACCACATAAACTCAAGGGTGGTGTCTCAGGATGTGTTCGAGAATGTGAGATTACTGTTGTGTTTATGTCATGCTTCTTATTCGCAACTGATCCATATTTTTTGCAGGTGCTGAAGCCCAAGGCAAAGACTTTGGGTTAGTGGCTACTGAAAAGGGCTATAACCTCTACGTCTGTGGTAATGGTGGAAGCAAGCCCAAACACGCTTTACTATTGGCTCCTGACGTATCTGAAGATTTGGCTACCAAATATCTCGACCGCTTCTTGATGTATTATATTGCTACTGCTGATCGTCTTCAAAGAACGGCGCGATGGCTTGAGAAGATGGATGGAGGCATTGAATACCTGAAGGCTGTTATTATTGACGACAAGTTGGGCATCTGTGCAGATCTTGAAAAGGAAATGGAAGATTTGGTTGGATCGTACTTTGAGTAAGCTGAGTTCCTTTGTTGCCATTGACAGGGTTGAAGTTCGTGTGTCTAACTCGACCTCGCATTAATAGTGAATGGGCTGCTGTTGTAAATGATCCAGTACGACGAGCTGAATTCAAGGTAAAGACCTCATTCCATCAGATACGTCTCCGTTTTTTACCACACACAAACCCGTTCCTTTCCCTCTCGTTAGCAATTCGTAAATACTGACGAGAAGCAACCTGTAATCGAAATGGTGGAAGTACGAGGTCAGAAAAGGCCTGCAGATTGGCCTGTGGAGAAGAAGGAGGCCAAGAAGGAAGAGGAAGCACCAGTAGTTGCTAAAGACAATGATTCCTCGCCACTCAAGAAGAAGACGTGGCCTGAAATGTCTTGGAAGACTGTTGGAACTGTCGATGACTTCCCAGAGGAAGGAGGTGCTACCATTAAATACGGCGATTCTCAAATCGCGGTGTATAACTTCACTTCAAGAGGGAAGTGGTATGCCACTCAAAACGTAAGTGCTTGCTCCCAACCTCTTCAAATATTTATTTTTTCCTTCAGTGCCACTTTGTTTGATTTCTTCAACCACAATATACTAACTTTAAACGTTCTACAGATGTGCCCACACAAACAGGCGTTTGTGTTATCATCGGGTATCATAGGCTCAGAAGGAGAAATCCCTAAAGTGTCTTGCCCAAACCACAAGAAGAACTTCTCATTGGAGGACGGAACATGTATATCTGGACAGCCAGAATACAATATAATGGCATTCGATATCCGAATCGAAGACAAGAATGTACAATTACACCTCCCGTCAGAAGAGACCTTGAATCCATATCTCAGCACAAAGAAGTGGATGGTAAAGACGGAGCAAATGAATGGCGTCAAACCATTTTATGTTGGCAAGGATGAAGATACCGGTATTGAGGTGGAAGATGCCTCATGTGGTGGGCCATGTGGTGATGAGAAGTTGGATTGGTAATTTTAATAGAGAGAGGAGAGGGGGAGGATAAAGGGAGGTCTTGTACTTAGTTAGAAGTGTTTTAGTTAGAACAAATAGTTGATATATCCCAATCGTTTTTGTATTCCTCACACATTCAATTAGACACAAAGAAATCAATATTTTTGACATCGGATCGTTTTGTAACGGGAGGTTTCTCTTAAGTCAGGATGATTATCAGGCGCAATATACGTACATCAGAGTGTCAAAATGTTCTGATTGCTGTCTATTTATAAAACTGTTTCACTGTGAAAATCAAAAGCGCGTCTAAACAAGCCATTTTCGGACAACCCATAGTTGAGCTTCGAGGTCAACAACACTTTGTAGCATCAGAAGCTGTGAAATCGAGTACTAGGATGTTCCGGCCATCAGGAACTGGAACTGGACTAACTAGAAGATCTAGAAAACCTTGACGAGCGACCAGCTACCAACCACCAAACGAGGCGTTCAACCCACATTTCCACGAAGCTTGCTCCTTTCAGATGCGGCACTTATTTAAACTGTCTGCATCTATAAATGTACTGGGATCGAGGGCAGTGTCTTGGATCTTTCGTTACCCTTGACCGATCGATAGTTGTTTTGGGAGGCTGATGAGCATGTGCAAAAGAACATAATCAACGTGGAGGTGAAATGCAGATTGTATCTACAAATAGCAGCAACAGCTATCTCAAACCTTGATGAGCCAGCTCAGGTATGCCATTTGTCTTGACTGAAGCATCATGTCAAGCGGCCTTTGAAAGGATAACAAACGTTAGCAACACGTCCTTCACCACAAAACTGGACTTGGACTGCAATGACACGGCAATATACGATGACTGAGCTACTGCAAATGTGCAGCAAACACGTCTTTCGCTCTTTCCTTGTTTTCTAAAATCACAATCTGTGAGCAACGCTTCCAAATATTCCCAACATCCAATTTTAAACAAGAGAGAGCCAGTCTAGGCAAGTTTGAGATATAGGAGTCCGGTCCAAGTGGTGCTGATTTTCCTGTGGAATAAGTGGTGCCATTGCTATCTTGCCAAGTCTACTCTGGGAGGTAATTGGTCTTGATATACATCCAAACTGAGCTTTATCATTCAAACACCACAGGTAACTGACTCATGTTAGTACTGTTTAGGGTGTTCTGAGGGTGCTACCTAGTATCATATATTAACAGCTGGATATATTTACAAGTCGAACGTAAGTCTCCTCCTATTTTTCTCTGTTGAAAACACGCCAACTTTGCAACAAAAAATACTACAACCCAATTTTCTAACATTACACCATTCCTGTTATTCTTTGTAGACTCAAATGAGTGGCGGTTAATACCCTGCTTCTTCATCGTTGGTTGGACCAATGCCTCCAAGAAGTGCCAATCCAATGCCTCCAATGCCGTACTTTAATCCTCCTACTGCTTCTCCACCGCTTGGATATAGTTACAATCCCTGCGCTCAACCGCAGCAACGGCAACAACAAGAAGAGATTGAAAATCAAGAAAACAATTACAATGCACAGTTACTGCACTATATTCAGCAGCAGCAAATGGGTCGAGGACAACATTAACAGCAGCAGCATGTGAGGCCACCACCACAACAATTTTATCACAGTCAGGACAACCCCTTCCAGCACTCGAACTCGCCACGCAATGAACAGCCCAACAACAACAGCACTATGATCCTCCACGGAAAACCAGCAACAAAGTGAAACGAAGACATCCAAATGACTCGTATGATGATGGCCAACATGATGGCAGTGGCAAAAAGATGAGCAAAAGAGTGGTGGTCATTGTCATGTGAATTTCTTTTTTGTTGGTTGAGAAAATCGAGTCGCCATTACCCAGTAGTCCAAAGGTTACAAGACCGTGCCAATGCGATAAATGCAGCCTCTCGTGTCGTGAAAACCGTGATTGTAATCAAAAGACCAGGTAAGTCCAAATATATTCACTCTTCAATCACGAATGACGACGAATTCTTGACTAATTGTTATCTTGATTAGAATATGGGTTTTTCCGAATGCGCGATTTCTGCTGAATCTCCAGCTTTAGCGTTTGCACGCGATGATGTCGATCAACGCAATGGTATCAACACAACTAACCTCCCAGCTCAACGCATATCTCAATACGATAATGAACGGATGAGGAAGAAACCAGAAACAGAAGCACCACGTTTGTGATGGTTTAAGGGCTACAAATGGTAGTTTCACGTCACAAAACTTACTCATCACTACATTGTATTATATTCGCCTCTTGTGTTTTGACGGATGCTGACGTCGGTGCTATACGCTTGGAAACAAGGGCTTCGTTTAGAGATGCTTGGTATTCGTTGTTGTGGTTGCCCTTTTCGTAACACATTTGCTTTGGTTACTTTCATTGTGAAGCTAATGCTCTCTGTTTTTTTCTCTTGAATCTGTAGTGTCTCCTTCGTGACTCCCCTTGTTCACAAGTTTCCAGTATCTGTATAAAAGGGTTTGTTTGAAGGTCAAAAAGCTAATAAATCACCCACGAGTTTGACCTTGACTGGATGTAGCTCAAATTCTGTTTTGAGATTATTGGGACGAGAATACAAGTATAAATGCTCTGAATGCGGACAATCCACAAACATTTGTATTTAAAAATGGAGACCATTGTGTCTGATCGTTTTTCATTCCCATTGTTCGGTCTGCCAATGACTCAGAAACCGTGTACCAGTTTCCATTCCGGACTGTTTTGGGGCAATTGGCTTCTGCTATGTAAGTGAAGGATTATGCGCTTGCCGTGATGGACATTCGTGGTGTCGGCTTCAGTCGTCAATGGGTTCTCGAAGCCGACATGGGCTCTCCCACGACCAAACGGACTTGAAGGTACATGGGATCTAGACATTCTTACAGAATTAGGCCTCATGAAGAAACCTTGTGCGTGTTGGAAAGTTTTGCAGTACTTGCCTGCATTGATTTTTGTGATCCAAGTGTTTCAAACCTTGTGGGTATTGACCTTCTCTCTTTTCTACTGACATACAGGTGCTGTCACTGAGTCGTTTGAAGCTCTGAATAAACTCTTTCTCAGACTCGTGACAGTCAACACCGCCAACACCAACAATGCTACCGACGACAATGTCATAGACTTCACAGACATTTCACTCGCAACCGTACAAACAGAATTTGAGTCTGTTACCTTGTTGCTTTACATAGATGATCACCCAGTCTCAATAGCTAAGATTCTAAAGAGATTTGACTTGTCCGCCAAAGATGAACAAGCCGAGAGAATGTTGGTTCTTTCATTCATGGGTATCGGTAGAGCAGTTGGTATTATTGGAAAAGCTTTCAAGACACCTCCATCAACTCCTAAGGAGCAGGAGTCGTAAATTCATCGCCGAAAGAAACTCGGATATATAGAAATGTGCCTTAGGATTATGTGTGGTTTGAATCGGATAGTGTGTTGCAAAGGAAGTGTGGTGTGATAGGATGTGTGGCGGGATTAGAAAGATAGATAAGGAGATTATTTAAGGAAGGGCTTTTTTGTATTGGTCATCACCCTCATTTTGCACAATTTGAAAAAACATAACACTCATAGTACAAGGAAATCATGCTCTCCTTCGATTCGGGGAGCTCGCAATGCGACAATCGAAACTCATCAACACACTGACTTACATTGCAATTCTGAGAAATTATGCTATTCTAAACATAAACTTGCAGTCTACAAAACATGAATCCAGCTTTATGTAACTAACCCAACACACACTACACTCGTCCAACATTTCTCACCTCGACCATTGACGTCCATCCCTTCCAACCCTCTTGTTACTATTAAAAATCTTTTGATGATCCATCTTATTCTTATTCTGATACCCAGCTCCGCCACCTTTACCATATCCACCACCGCCTCCACGTCTCACAATCGGACTCCCCCTTTCAGCTCCTCCACCCCCAACATTTAGATTCACCGACGGAGGCACCGAAAACCCAAAAGCCTTTGCCACCTTTTGTAAATCCAGCTTCCCGACATCAAATATAGCCTTTTGGGAATGTGACGCATATGCCTGTAGATACGACCGATA
This sequence comes from Synchytrium microbalum, assembly GCF_006535985.1. Taxonomy (NCBI): domain Eukaryota; kingdom Fungi; phylum Chytridiomycota; class Chytridiomycetes; order Synchytriales; family Synchytriaceae; genus Synchytrium; species Synchytrium microbalum. Next base: position 358,617 of record NW_022158365.1, read on the forward strand.
TCCATCTCGTGCAGACTTGTGTAGATAATAGTTCTTTTCCACCAGCTTTTCAAGTTGCGACTGCACATTGGCTACTTTACTTTGTGGGAATTGGTATTCGTTGAGTGGTACTTTGGCTTGCTTTAAAAAGCGGAGGAAGCCAAGTTCAGATGGGAGCAGGAAGAGTAGTGCTCGTCCTCGACCACCTGCACGAGCAGTACGACCTACTCGGTGTATGTATTCGCGTGGATCATCTGGTGGATCGTATTGGATGATCCAGTCTACTGCTGGAATGTCCAAACCTCGAGCTGCTACATCGGTACATAGTAAAACACCTGATTCGGCATTAACAAACTCGAAAAAGGTGTTTGTTCGTTTTTGTTGTTTTTGACGACCCTAAGTTGCAAAAAATAGATATGAGATTTCAGATTGAGAAAGGAAAAGGCTAGGACGAAAAAAGATATAACAACTGGAGACCATTGCGATGAGTGCTCACATGCAAGTCAAGAACAGGTATGTCAATATAGTTCAGCAGCTCAGCATGGTACTTGACAGCATTACAAGAGCTGAAGAAGACGATAATCTTCTTTTTCGGATTCTTCTTCAAGAACGTAAAGAGCAACAGGAATCGAGCTTCACTAGTACAAACAACATATCCCTAACGAGGCAAAAAAAGTGTCAGATAGCCAAATATTGAAGAAGAGCTGGAAGTGTGAACTCGTGACTACCACACAACAACACACCTGTTCCAATCCTTCGACAGTCGCCTTCTCCTTGTTTTCATCAACATTAATGTACAAGGGTGCCTTCTTCAATGACACACGAGCCAAATCATCGACCTTGGTTGTTTGTGTAGCAGAGAATAGCATTGTTTGACGTTCTATACGAAGAAACAAGGAAATGTTAACTGCATACCTATAACGTCAATAGAGAGATGGGTTTCATGATTGACGCCTCAAACAGCAGATTTGTTTTATCTTCCGTCGCCACATGAAGAAGTGAAAACGTAAAGAGCCATTGAATGTGGAATCCCTTTCGTTTGCGAGCATGACGGTCCAGTTCGCAACAAACAAAAAAAATGTGCAGTGACGATTCACATAAGCTTACCAGTGGGAAGAAGCTTGATGATTTGATGCATTTCTTCTTCGAAACCAACTTCCAAGATTCTGTCAGCTTCATCAATGATTAGAGCCTTCATGTTCTTGAATATGAATCCTCGGGTGTTCTACAAAGTGACCAAAAAAGAAACCAGTGAGAATCAGCGAGCAATGTTTGTTTAACAGGGAAACCAACCTGAAGATGATCTAACAATCGACCAGGAGTAGCAACAAGCAAGTTGACACCTTTAGCCAACTTGTCAGCTTCAGCTTTACGATTAGCACCACCCATGATGATACCAAAAGTCTGATGATGATGTTTGAGTAGTTCTTTGGCAACACCAAAGATTTGTAATGCCAATTCACGGGTTGGAGAGATGATTAGAGCTCCTGTGCCTATTAAGTTAGGTTGAAGTGTTACCGTCAACGCGAGAAGGAGCAACCACTGGTTGCAAAAAAAAATGCCTAGTGGAAGTTTTAAATGCCACATATCCAACGTACCATTTCTAGGCTTAAACTTCAACCTACACAGCAGCTCAATAGTAGGAATCAGGAATGCCAAAGTTTTACCACTACCAGTCTTTGCAGCACCCAAAATATCTCTACCAGTCATGGCAGGTGGAATGGCACGAGCCTGCACCTCAGTCATACTCGTGAATCCCATTTCTTGAATAGCCTTCATGGATGGTTCTGACAGATTCAGTGATGCAAACTCTGATGAAGAGCTTCCTTCAAGGTATTCGGCAACAGCTGCTTTTGGATTACTGGTATTATCGGTGGAGGTTGACTCTGTAACTTGATCCGAGTCTTCGCCTTCTTCTTCACTGGCTTCATCGTCGTCGTCATCGTCCACAGTATCATCTTGTTCATCGTCGTCTTGATTAGCATTGGCATCGTTTTCTTCAATACCTTGATCAATGTCGGAATCGTCACTAGCTTCATCTTCCAGACGGTTTATAGGAAGCGAATCGACTTCCACATTGTCATCAGAAGCTATTATCTCTTCAGCCGCGTCCTCCCAGTCCTCTTCTGGAGACTCTGATTCCTCAACTATTGGTTGGACAACTGAAGAAAAAAAGTTTTGTATGAGCTTTAAGAACGATCTCGATGCAATGCAGTGTGAAAGTGAAGTACCTTTTACTTTCTTGTGAGTTCGCTCTTCCTCGGAGCTGTTCTTGGATGGTCTTTTCTTCCCCATTTTGATTGTATATGTTTTGTGCGTTTGGAGCAAAAAAAAAGTCAAAGGTTGAGTTGGACGCAATCTTTCTGACAGAAGCTCAACAACAGCATGGGATTCACGTAAATCATATATATTTGAATTTTTTTAACGTGCAGATCTAACTTAGACTCCACTTCGACCGCGTGCGTTGAACCACGGCACAATTCGACAAATCGCAAAATGAGCTATCAGCAGAAAGAAAGTGAGTTCTCAAGCGATGACCCGACAGTCACAGCGCAGTCTCAAGATATACTACAACCAACAGTCTTCACTACTGGGTCACGATTCAAGTTTCCAATCTTTCGACAAACAAACAACCAAAATCCTAAACTTGCAGCCGTGTTACAAGAGCTATCGGGCTACGAAACGTAAGATTCTTGAGCTTTTATGTGATTCTGAAGTCTTTAAGCTCTTTCCTACATGCGTTTCATTTGAATCGGTTGAGCTTTGCATTACATTTTGACAACTTTGATCACATAATTACCGAAGTACTCGAGCTGAACTTACAATTACATTTCTTATAGGACTCCAGCTGAATTTACAATAATACGAGGATACGTACGTCGCGTTTCCACTTACACGGAAGGAGGTGCCATCCTCGGAGGCTTATCGACCTTCTTCATTGGTGAGCAACATACGACCTATCCTGCTCAGCTTGCCAACTGGTATACCTGCTTTATCTGTTAATTTTCATGTGCTGATGCTTAACTTACTGCAGGCCGAAGAAGGCAATGGGGGCTTTTCAAACGCCTAGCATTTTCAAGTTTTGGCCTTGTCTTTGGAGCTATCTCTGGATTCAGCCTTGGTTAGAATTTGTATATGATGGCCAATTCATGCTCGTGGCTAATCCCTACTTGTCTTTAAAAAGGTCTTGGTAGTGGGACGGATCTCCGAGTTGCTCTACAAGGCACCGAAATGGGTTCCAGGATTGAACGAGCATTGTAAGTCAAGTACACTCTCCTCATGCTAGTTCTAGCTGTCCGTTTGCCTGCTGATGAACTTATATCAACTTTCACTTTGTAGGAAAGGACTGGAAGCTGGAAGGCCGTATCAAAGGCGTGATCTCAACTCCAATAGTCGTGATGGTGCTCCGTCACCCTTTTCGTCGTCTGACGGAGATAACGAATTCACGCAAACACAAAAAACGTCGCAGACGCCTCAAAGAGTCAACCAGTATGGAGATCCAATCGCAGAGGACTGAACTGCTGCTCAAAATATCTTGTATATTGGTTGACGACATTGACCCCATGCAAAGTATCAAACGAATATCATGAGGTGCACTCTTGCTATTACGCACTTATTATCACTGCTTAATACCGACACCCTACTTTGTATGTTTTCATAAAGAATGTTCAACACATCAACACAAAAAACACAGACACAAGAAAAGGACGCAAACGGTTCCAAAGCAAAGCGTGTAAGCCGTGTAGATCCCTAAAAGTTGAATGATACCGTGATCGTGTTCGCCTGTACAACCTAAAATTCGAATGCAAAATGCTGAATCGACAGCGCCTCTAGTATCATATCACAATCACTCAGGCAGCATTCAAAGACAATGAGTATTTACCAAGAAACTATATTGTTGACCGATGACCCATCTGACACTGCTGAAGGGACTATATTCCTGGCCAATGACCCTTCTGACACTGGACTATCAGAGCCTCCAACAACAGGACGTTTAAATTTGAACAACAAGACATTGACAAACAACCCAACGGAAGAGCTGCTTTGAGGAAGGCGCTCTCAGGCTATGAACCGTACGTTTATCAGAATCATTTACAAGCTTCTCATTTGTCTTTGATCTTGCACTTTTGTGGGTTGTAATTTGATGAGAATTGAGAATTTTGTCTCACTTATATGCGTAACAAAACACCGCTCTGTGCGTGATCTGAAGTCAATCTTTTGTTTTTTTCTAGTACTCCTACTGAATATGAAATACAAGAACTACGAGAACATAAGAGTCAAGAAGTCAACTCTATGATAGTTTATTTATGGGAGGTTTGGCTACGTTCCTAAGTAAGTATGCACGCGTTTTCGCTCAATTTCCAGCGATGTCTTTACTGATTCCCTCGTTTGTAGGTCGAGGAAGGCAATGGGGTCGCTTGAAGCTTTTTACGCTTACAAACGCAGGAATTGTATCTGGTGGTGCCACGGGAATGGCCTATGGTAAAGAATTTGTTTCTCCTTAGGAATATCTGGTGCGCTGATATGGGCCTAATTGGTATTTTCTTGGACAAATTCATGGTGTTGCTACTGGGCAAGACCACCTCAAATATGCCCTTCGCGGTAAACGGACCAGAATTGCAAGAGCAATGTAAGTAAGGGACAATCAACTTTTATCGGTCAGTTTCTTCAGTGGACTACACCCTCATATGTCGCTTTTTTCGGCAGGAGGACTCAAAGGTCAAGCTACGGGATGATGCAAATACACATGACGTGCTTCATCTGAACCACAGAAGTCGTCGAAACACCTTCAGCAGGTTGCAATCGTGTAGGTCTTTGTAGACCTACGAATCGTGGGTTGTTGTATTAGCATTATGTTTGGCTGTGTTTGAATTCTTGGCGTTGATGTTCGCATTACCGTCATGTCTCCTATCTTTCAGCGATGTCGACTAAAAACTCTTCCTTCATTAGTAGTCCTACTGCATACGCAATTTTACAAGAATTTCAGAATCGAGATGGGATTTCTGCAATTGCTGGTCTCCTTGCTGGAGGGTTGACTACGTTTTTCCGTGGTTAGAATACAGGAGTTTCTATGCGACTCCAATCTCTTAACTGATTTCCATTGATCGTTCATAGGTAGACGAAGACAATGGGGACGCTTGAAACGCTTTACGCTCCCAAGCGCTGGAGTACTTGGTGGTGGTACCACAGGAATGGCCTTTGATAGAAGGATCAATTGTCTTTCACAAATTTGATAGGCAGGCGTATGTTAAATTAGTTTTTCACTGTTATGACAACAGGTCGTGGTACTGGACGAGATCTCAATGAAGGACTTCGCGGCACTGACATGAGAAAGAGAATCGAAGGAGCTTTGTATGTCAAGCGCCAGCATAGTTTAATTGTCGTGGAGCCCTTCCTTCGCATTTGTCAAGAAACTCACATCATCTCTCTTGGCAAAACTGGACTGGACCCTACTACAGGCAGAGTTGGCAGTAGAGACGAATATTATGCCATTCCTCTGTACCTGGGTCCGCGAGTATAGTAATCGAACTGAATGAAAAGTGTGTCAAACACATTGTACGCTACGTGTTGGTAGTTTGGTATGTGCATGGTAGTTTGGTCGAATTTTGGTATGTAGTTTGGTCAGGTTTGGTAGATTTACGTGTATGTTGTTTGAGAAACATTTCCCACATTTGAAGCATCGTCACAGGAGATGTCCAGTCTTTTTTTGCATCGCCATGGTTTCGACATTCATAACATCGACAGCTTACGTTACCGATTTCTTCATGCGAGCTTCGCGATCAGCCCTTCAAACTGCCTAAGCTTCCATCTTTCCCACAAAAAACACACAGTAACATCAAGATGTCGTCCGTGGAAGATCTGTCGCTAATAAGGAACAAGCAGAAACGAGAGGAGCTCTACCACCGTCTAAAAACAGAAAAGGCTCGTCTCAAACTGAAAAAGAGACTCGCAACCCGAAAGCAAGAATCCGAACATCCAGAACTGAAACAAGAACGTCTAGCTACCAATGTACCAAAGACATTAGAGAACACTAGAGAGTTTGATGAGACTATTGTTGGTGATGATGAAGAGGTATAGTGCCTTATTTGACTGTATTGAGTGGTTTTTTGAAAGAGATCAAACAGGACGCTGACGAAAAAAAAACTTGTTATTTGTGAACTTTTACAGGTTTTGCAAGAAGAGGAGACAGATGAGCTAGCTGGATACTTTAATGGAGCTCGGCCAAAGATCATGGTTACTACAAATAAGAGAGCGACCGCTGTATGTTTGTTACTGAACTGTGTCTTTTGTGGAGTTCAACTTCAGACACCGAAGTGTATAGGAGGAATCCATTTGACTCCTTTTTTTGCACCGTTTTAGGACATTTACGAATTCGTCAATGAAATCATAACAATCTTCCCCGATGCGCAATTCGTCAAGAGGCTGCCACAGTTTGATTTGAAGAAGGTCGTTGAGGTTGCTAGAGAACGAGAGTTTACGGATATTATTGTTGTTCATGAAGATAACAAGATACCTAGTAAGAGCTTTTGCTTATTTGTGAGAATACCTGGTCGATTTTTTTGTGCTGTGGGAAACTGATCGCTCTCGTCACTATACAGATGGTCTAATGCTGATACATTTACCTGATGGACCAACAGCCTACTTTAAATTATCAAGCATCAAGCTCAACAAAGACATTTCGGTAAGTATAAATTGAATTCTCAAGTAGCTCATAAGGACCAACGTTCTAATTCGTACGCTCTGACATATCCTTTTTTTGCAGGGCCACGGTCGAGTAGCAGCCCACAACCCAGAACTGATACTGAACAACTTTTCAACGCGATTGGGTCACACTGCCGGTCGTATGTTTGCCGCTCTCTTCCCACAAGTTCCTGAATTCCAATATCGACAAGTGGCCACGTTTCATAATCAACGTGATTTCATCTTCTTTCGTCGCCACAGGTGTGCACAAGGAGATCTGTAGTGTCTTTTTTTGTTTCTGTTACGCGAAAGACAGTACATTCTCAACCCCATCTTTTCATCCAAAAGGTACATTTTCCAAGAAGGAAAACGTGTAGACTTGCAAGAAGTCGGACCTAGGTTTACACTCAAGCTGCAATGGTTGCAAAAGGGGACTTTTGATACCAAATTTGGTGATTATGAGTGGATTTTCAAGGTGAGTATTGTGCACTTTGTCTTGCGAGATGGTACGTTTACTGATATGACATTGTTGAATTATCTAGCCCAAGATGGCAACAAGTCGAAGGAGGTTCTTCTTGTAAGGATCATGGGCAGTCTTTACTTCAATTATTTTTTACTCTCGTGTAAATATAGTCAGAAGTCCAGTAACTTATAGGTGTTGTAGCTGCGTACGTGTTTTTGAAATGCTCTTGCCTCTACGCGTCAGTCCTTGTTACAAAAGTCGTAAAGCTCTCCTTTAGCTTCAAAAAAACACACATACGAAAAAAGGGGATGCATCTCATAACAAGGCCCAACATTCGCCCACTCCTACACAGCATCCGCACATTCTATACATGGAAGGTGCCGGCATCCACTCCACGCCTCACACTAGACGATGGCAGCACGCTCATCTACCGAAACCCCAACAAAGCACATCCATCCACCACCAGCCCGACTTTAAATCCAATAGCAGCAACGCATCTCCCACCGCCCATACGCAAAGAACCATCATACCCACGGCTAACACCCGCCCAAATCACCAGAATCGCCGAACTGAGGAATTCAGATCCAGATTTATGGACTGTCAAGACACTTGCGACTGAATTTAATACATATCCGGCAATGATTATGAGGATTGTCAGGGTGCCTGATGATAGGAGACAGTATCTGGTCGGCCAGATGGATCGCTGGTGGGTTGGTCTGTCGACGAACTCTAAAAAGAGGGTGCTTGATAGGATTAGGCAAGTGCACAGTCTGGTTGGAGCTTTGTTGAGATACATTCGCTAACTGTACATTCTATACTCTAGGAGAAAAGCTTATTGGTGAAGAATCGCAAGTCGCATATAATCTCCTAAATGTAAATAGCATCACACCACAAGCGTAATAGATACAGTGTGGGTTTCATTCATGAAAAGTACAACGTTAGAATGAAGCTGGATATGTTGAAGGAAGCAAATAGCGAGATGATGTACATAATCAGTAGCAGCCCTATTGGCGCCAGAAATATCGTTGTGTTTTTCAGGAATGGAAGTGCTATGATTTGTCAAGTAGTGTTAGATTCAGTAAGCGTGCATGGAAAACAGAACCAAACGACACACCATTGTATCCCTACATCCAAAAATCAAATGTTAGCACAGTGCGAACGGAGGACTTGAAGAGAAAGTCTTACCAAGAAGGTAATAAAGATATAATAGGAAGCAGCAGCCAGATATATCGTATTACCCAGAAACAGACAAATCCACCGTTGCTGTTTCACAATGGGTATAAAGAAGAATTGCAGGACATATGTCATGAGAAACATTGGGAAGAATGAATTACAATGCACGTCGAAAGCGTATGCCCATTCCACCGATTGCTCTACTGAGTGCATGTGGTGTTGAATGAGGAAGCGATTTGAGAAGGCCCTGTACAAAAGAGAGGGTGTGAGTGTTGCAAAGAGCAAAAAATGATTTAGAAGTTATCGAATACCATAGTAAAGTGGCCACCACCAGTCCAACAACAACAAAATCCACGAATATCATGTACAGCATGAGTTGTAATGTGCCTACAAAGCCTTGTGAATATGCGATTCCGTAAGCGATTGAGGTGACTACATAGATTATAGGTGGGTTAGCTGGTTGTCTTTCGTTTGTGTTTGACAACTTCACTTTGCTTACTGGCTAGACATAGCGATAACAGGACAAGGAATGCAGGATCGTCTCGAGCCCATTGGTTTTTGGTTTCTAAGGGAGTGTGTAGTGTGTGTTGTTTCAAGTCCAAACACAAAGTAACGTCTGTTCTGAAGTAAACCCAACAGCAAGCTTACGTTTATGATAATATATATTCCGATATCTATGAGAGAGATAAAGTTAGATTACATGACACGACTTGAATGAATCGAACAAACATCAAAAATGCTTCAAATCACATCAACAATGTGTCAGTGCACTTACACTCTTCTTGGCGATATACACAGATAGAGCATCTGCCACAATGCGAATTCAAAATCCATGGCCGGGAAACTCTTCATCCTCCTAAAGAAATTAATTGGATTTGCCCTGTTTGCCCTCCTGGAGTTGGGAGGAGTTGACGTTGAGGGCGAGCGTGGATTTGAGGATGTCGGCAGTAGTAGTGATATCGAGTCACGAGACCCGTTGGTTCCTCGCATCATATTAAGTACTGTTTATGTATGTCTAGTTGGTTGTGGCACGCAAGTCTTGGTTTTTAACAAACGAATATCGACTTGTGACAAGAGACGCTCAATCAAGAAGCGCAAAATGAGCTCGTCGGAGGAGGAACTCAATAGGAAGTGGGATAGATGCTTGTCAAACACGTTCATAAAGGTATGTTCGTATTACGAGCTTGGTAAAAAAGCCCTTTCAAACGAGAGCTTGAATCTTTCGGCTGCATCTCAAACGAACGATACTAAAGGAGTCTATATTCGGTCTTTATCACAGGGGGCAACGATGGGGGCTGCTGGAATTGTGGTGTCGTTTGTGCTTTTCAAACGTACGTGCTCAACATCACATTTGGTGTTTGGATTTGCATCTCAGGAGATGATGAGCGTCTTGCAATCGTTGAATACCTACACTGGTTGAATCGCTGGGATACTTGTAAAGCTTTCCTTTTTCAGACGGAACTTTGACGTCAAATTGAAACTGGTTGATGGAGTGCGACCAGCACTTTCACCCACCAACACATCAAAGCTCTCTTTGGCAAATTCATCTTGGATTCAAGCAGAGAAAGACAAATACATTGACTTCAATCAAATATCAAATGACTTATACACTCAATTAAACATTACAGGTCGAGGGTGGCCAGTCGCTCTTTTCACAGGATTGGGACTTGGTGCTGGTTATGAAGATTGTGCTTCGAGCTTTAGAGTCTCCGTCACTGCTCCTGCAGTAATAGCTCCTGCTCCTGCCAAGTAATAAGTCACAATCACAACCACACACATACACCAATTAAAAACGATGCAGAATTATTATGTCGCATACTTATGTTATAAATATATACCTAGTTGGTTTTGACTCAACTTAAAACACGTCGCAAATGTTCGCAGAACGGAGAGTGTGTTTTACAGGAAGAGAGCGAGGAGCACCCAAATTATATATGAGAAGGCTACTGTGCAAATGGTACAATCCTTACATGATCATGGCATGGTAAGATGGATGAGGCTTCTTGACCGTCTTCTTCTTCTTCATCATCATCGTCTTCACGTCCTCCACCTCCATTGCCAGCCCCTTGACCATCATCACCAAATACCCCAGCATATGAAAGTGTCACGTCACCAACAATAGCCGTAAGCTCGGCCTGCAACTGCCCCATAATGACAGGGTCTGGATGAAGAAAAAAATTAAGTCAGTGCTGACATTCAACAGCGCGTCAAAACAGTTGTCAATCCAAAATATAGCATACGGATCATTCGAAAGACATAATCGGCCATGGTAAGGATCTTAAGATCACGGAAGTCTTGATCCACATGATCGTTTGTTATTCTTGAATATATTAGAGGCTGCAATACTGTCAAGGGACTCAATCGGTTAGCACCAACAAGAGGCAATATACTACAGAAAAAGAGTTCCAAGTTGGCTGCTAGTGTTTTGCTTTGATGAGTCATGGCCAAGTATGTATGACTTACCTGTGTCCAACAGCAGCAGTCATAAGCTTTATTATTGCTGCGAGGTCCCAGCCGTCCTGCATGGCTTCAGAAGCAACACGTTCGTTTCACAATCTCATCCATACCAGCCTGACGTAACCCAGTGATATGATACGATAGCGGCATGGCGTAGAAGGTAGGCCTTTATTGCTCGCATAGTGACATAGGCTACGCCCGCACCGATTTGGACGGATTGCGATCCCAAAGATTTCTTACACAAGAGCAGATCGGAATCTAACAAGAGGTGAATGGGAAATGGTTCAGTACAGTTAAAAAAGGAAATGTTTTTGATCAAGCGGTTTCACAAGAGATAAATGTTACTATTACCAAGAGCAGGACCAGTACTGGAGAGCATAAACTTAGCAAGAGCGAGGCGAGCTCTCTTCTTCCACGGGCCTATAAGAGGAAAAGTGAATACAAGGTAGAAGCTAGCAGTGCGTACACAAAATTGCTTACCACGCCCACGACCTTTATGGTTGCGCACCGTTTTCCCACAAACAGACATAAAGTTGCAGTTTCCACCAACTTGGACTGGTTGAACTACAGCGTCTCCATCTCCAACGTTACAAGACTGAGTTTGTTGATGAGTTTGTTGATAAGGTTGTTGGTGCTGAACACGAAGCCCATGGCGTTTTCGCTTTTGGGTTGAGGAAGAATCCTTACCAAGTGGCAATGAGATGAGTTAGTAACGGTACAGATACCTCTGCAAACGAATAGATTTTTTTTGCTTTCTTTCTGACTCAAATTAGCACTTGCAACAGCAAGCAAACAAGTTGTGACAGTCACCAGGCAAGTGCATGTCACCGTGGGACAGCAAGCTCAACAGACGTCAACGGAACTCCCATCCCTCGATCTGCACCTCTTTGAACTTTAAGGGAAATGGATCAAGTCTATTTATTAAAGTGCTCTCTACCACCCAGAGGGGACCCTTTCCCTGCTCGAGTTCGCGAAAAGATCTCTCTGCTAGGAAGGCACGACCTTATGGGTGGCATTTGAGGAAGAAGAAAAGCAACATCCATCATATACTAACTCCGACACACTTCATCCTTTTGCCGCTTGCCTTTGTTGCAGCAGAATCAACTCCAGACACGCTACAACCACCGGAAGCATTCGGTACACCAGTTACTTTGGCAGCTTTAGGATCTTGTGGGTTTTGGCGAGAAGGTAGCATCTTGAAGAACATCAACACAGTTGATTAACGTACTAATCATTAAACCATTGATTGTAGTAGGAAGCAAACAGCATGATAAGCAACCAATACTTACAGCAGCATTTACATCTGGTTCCAGGCCAGCTTTCTTGGCATCAGCCTCCAATCGCAAACGACGACTCTGCCAGATCTTCGCAAGTTGGACAGCTATTTCTGCAGCGTACCGGGCAGCCCAATCCTCGTACGATTCTCTGTGTTTGCCGTTCTGAGAGAATGTGAAAAGTAGCGTTAGTAAAATGTCGGTGGTGATCAAAATGTGCATTGAACTGCGATATGAAACCACAACCAAGAAAGAGAGAGGACACAAATCTTCTGAGCTCGCGTTCAGATTGTCGTCAGCAGCGACGGTATCAACTTATGCGGCAGTAATTGGAGTTGGAGTCGGGGACGGAGGAGGAGCAGTGGCACTGACGGTCGAAACAAGTGCTGGACTGTTTGAAGAGGGCAACGAGGGAGACGGAGTAGGTGTTCCAGTTCGAGCCAAGTTTAGTGGTGCAGCTGGTGGAGTTTGATGAGCGAGTAGAGGAACATCCCAAATTGAAGAAGGACGATCATGCTAGCCAAATATAGCAGACTTGAAAGCGAAGTTTCCGTTGAAATTATACGAAGATTCAGTATTAAAGTGACTAGATTGCTTTTGCTTGCTAGTTTCTTTTCAACTCCTGCGGCGTTTGTCACTTTTTCTCACAAGCAACTTTGAATTCAAACACAACAGCTACAATAAGAGCGTAGATAGCAGCTTGGCAACTTACTTGAGCCGATGGACTGGGAAAGTTATCAGAGGGAGAGACAGAGCGTTCCATTCTGAGATCTAATTAGGATGAAAACGTTGTGCTGCGAGTTAAATGCACTGAATGACTGGGCTCGAAAAGTGACGGTTGAAAGAAGCTGGAACGAGAGCCAGTATATCTTGGATACATGGCCATCAAGCAAACCCATGCTAAGTACCTCACAGCGAGCTGGGCTTTGAGTGTTCTATGTGGAGATTGTTTGAATGGATGGAGGAAATCAGCGAGACGGAACGGCCAACAGAGAAGAAGAAAAGCATGACAAATATGTGGTGTAGTCACGCTAGCAAGTTCACCAACAGATGGAATCAGAGCCTGCCATTCAATGTTAAATGATTCAGTTGGACGTGTTGAATCACCAGCATCACATTTAGCAAGGCGAGCCTGAATTCGTGATAGATCACGTCCACCGAAATCACCATGGAAATGGACTTCCTATAATTGTGCATGCTGCCACGAGATAGTAGCTCATGAGTTGAGCTGTGCCCACCACCAAATCACGTCTGCAGTCAGTGAAATGTGAAATATGTTGATCGACCTGAAACATCTAACGCCATATCCGATGTCACGATGTCACGATATCTCTGAGATGCCTTGTATCACGAAACTGAATATGTGGTCGAAATTTTGTACATCTTGAACCACAACGTGGGCATACCACATTGAACATTGCTTCACGAACGAAGGCCCCAATATCCAGGAACCCAAGCAACAGTAACAATGAGGCTAGTTTTCATTGATTCATTCTATTGGTATGGCCTCCTTACACCGCTATACAAGAATGCGCCACGTCAATTGTTTTGTTTGAATTCGACGAATATTGCACATCTTACCTTCGAACACACCGTGCGAAACTGCATCGGAAACTCTTCCCATGCATGCCATCATGGATACAACGTGGCCTGCCGCGTTATTCGCCGGTCGTGGAGCTTTCTATCGACATTGTGATACCAAGTTTGTAAAGGGTGTGTCACGCCCTGAATTGGACTAATAGGCGAACCGCAACAAGAAGAGCTGGTATATCACATCCAACAAATTTTGTCTTTGTGTTCTTACTCGGTGATACGTTCAGTATGGTTACTTTAAATGTGTATTTACAAACTACTCGTACAGCAAAGATTCTTTCTATCCTTCATATGGTAACGTATCAGGGGCAGCGTGCATCTCTTTATACCCTTGCAATGTGTAATCTACCAGCTAAAGCCGCTCTCTGGTTTCAAGCTAGACCATTCCCCTGGAAATCGCACTAGTAGCGCTACGTCCTAGGAATGTGAGACCAGCAGTTCCTCCTGGCACATATGAGCCAAGGAAGTATAATAGACATATAATTTGTATCACAGCCGTGAAGATGGTGCCTAAACAAAAGAGTGAGATACTTCAAGTCTCTGCCATAAAGTCCATAACATGTAGGAACCATTCACGCCCTCCCATTCACATGGCTCTCACCTAGATAAGAATGTAATCCCATACTGAAATACAACGTCAATGCCATACTACCGAAATACAATCCGGTAAAAGGCAAACGTTCTCGTGAAAACAGGTTTTTTAAATGAGTGGCTGGTCCTCTCAGTAGTGCAAACGAGGCCATCGCTAAGATAGATCCAAATGTATATGGTACTGCGAATTTTGATGGTGATATGACCATGAGTGGCAGTCCAACAAAGAATGCCAAGAGGAAGCATATTGCAGCGAGGAGTAAGCATACACCGAATCCGACTAGACGCTAAAGGATGAGACTGTGAGTCGAGATTTGAATGATTTGAAAGTTCAAGCGGACACGCGAACAGAATCATTGGTGGTCGGGTTCACTGTATTCAAACTATTGAAAGCAGTGACTATCATAGCCCTGACATCAAAAAGGACGACCGTTTGCAATAAAAGATGGGCGGCAACCATATCTTCTCTCTCTTTCCCTCTGCTTCGTGTAAGACGTCCTTGTCTAATCACAAAGAGCATTTACAATGTACCTGAGTCAATGACAGTCCAAACCAGTCGACATCACTTGTTTCTTGGGCGCCAGTGAGCCCATTGAGACGATCACGGAAGCCGCCCAATAAACCTTGCCTTTGCTCTGCATCCCGGATTTGTGCAGTTCTTGAGGCGGACGACGTGTACCAAGGTGCAGAGGATTGGCCCGTTGGAGCATGACCACTCCCGCTATTGAATGTCCTAAGCGAGTCCTTGAATTGACGCTCTCCGTTCATTATCAAACAAGTCTTGCGATGAGCCTCTCTTTGGCACTTGTTTCAAGTTGGAAGGTACCAACTGGCAGAGGTCTTGATCTACCATAAATAGAAAATCAAGAGAGTTTCAGAGTTTCTATTGTTGTAATGCAAAATTTGTCACGGAACTGCTCGCGATTTCTTCCAAAAGCCTTGTTTTCGACGTGATTCTCGGCCAATATCACCCCGCGGCCCCGCGAAGCACTCCTTTCAATTTTTGGCACGATGATCTACTATTTTGACGCATTACCGAGGGCCAAATGACGTTTCTTTTTAATAAACGATGGTGCTCGTCAGGCACTGATCTCTCATCGACATTACAAAATCAACGCCCAACTTCAAATAGCCTCACAAACATGAATTTCGCCTTAACGGCCTTACAGGCGATAAAACCATCTTTATAGGATAGCTCGGATACAATATAATTAGCTAGCTTTGCGCCACAAACAAGATAGGATGACTCGCTCAGCTCTGCCACCAGCGAAAACCAATCCAATCGAAACCTACTTTCCCAAAGCAGAGGCTCTGCCAAGCACTATAAAGACTCCCACTGGAATACCTGCTTCTATTCGCTCAAAAGAAGCTCCATTATGGGAACATTGTATGTCTTGTCTTCATTGCTTATTCGACATGTTTGGACATTGCACATGTTGACACCTCGCTCCCTTTTCTTTAGTGAATGATCCAATTGACGAGGCGGATCTACGACGAATCTATCGTCTAGATGACAATGATTTAAACACGTATTGTCCAAACCAGTTTCAGGAAAAGATTCACCTGATGCAACAAGTCGCTGCTGAGAATGCTCAATCATCTGGTGGTGATATTATCTCTACCCTGGAAACTTCTTCAAAAGCTAAAGGGGCTGCCAACAAGAAAGGAAAAGGGCCTGCTGCTGGTGCTGCTGTCGGGTCAAAATGTACCTTCCACAAATGTAAAGATAACCCAAACTGCTGTAATCATCTTGGTCAGGATCTTTGGTTGCAACCAAGTACGAGATTATTGCTTTTTTATGGATTGGTAACAACCTAGTTGGAGTTACTCACCACCAATCATTTCTAGGTGCCTTTGACAAGTTTTGTGAAGCTCATGAACTGATGGAAGGAACGCTTCTTAATCAACGACGTAATCCAGCTCTTCCTGTTGGTCTCACCGTGAGTGAATCAAGAGTCTGGAACAGGCTGTTATTTCGGCCCAATTTCTCAAGCTTCTCTGCCTATAGAATCTTGGTGCAACTTGCTATCTCAACACCTTATTACAGGTAAAGTTCTTCGAACACTCTGTTACAAACTATTCAAGTTGGCCTAGATCAACTCAACAACATCACATCTTAGATATGGTTTCACAACCCCTTTTTCCGACAAGGTGTATACATGTTCAAGAAGGGACTATCTGGAAGTGCTGAAAAAGACGCAATCTGCCAGCAACTGCAGTTTGCCTTTGCGTCCATGCAATTAGGAAAACGCAAAGTCTTGACTCCCAGGCTATTCGTTGAGAGTATGCGGCTGAATCGTGGCGAACAACAAGACGCTCAAGAGTGAGTTATTTTCCAGTAAGCGCCCTAGCTTCTTATCTCTCGCTCACCTGCGGACTCTTTTCGATAGATTTTCAAAACTGCTGCTTGGCTCAATGGAAGAGAGTTTTTCGTCTCAACCAGAGATCTCGAGTCTCATTCGTGACCAGGTAAATGGAATGTTTGATCTTGAAAAGGACTGTCTTTTGTTTTGATGGTGAATAATTGAGTAACCATTTCGTTCGCCGCTTTTGTTTTAGTTTGAAGGTACTTATGAGTACGTCACAAAGTGCTCATCGTGTGGTACTTCATCATGTGTGCCATCACCATTTCATGAGCTTGAGATACCGTTAGTGGTATGTACCTTTGAAAGGCCTCCATTCTTGTTTATGTCGTCCGACAGCTTATTACATCCTTGAAACAGGACAATGCCAATGTGACGACCTGTTTGGGAGGTCTTCTTAATGGTGAAGACATGGTTGGAAATAATCAATACTTCTGTAAAGTTTGTAATGGAAAGCGAGACGCAACTCGCTCTCTCGTTTTGAGGAAGCTACCTAAGGTATGTGTGCCAAACAAATCATTGTATGCGTCACGCCTATCGGAGGAGACTCTCACGTTTCAGTGTATATTTCAACAACAGGTGCTGAACATGCATTTGATCCGATTCGTATATGACGTTGCGAAAGGCGAAAAACTTAAAGTCAAGACTCGAGTCGAGTTTAGTGATACAATTGACCTACAGGAATTCGTCTCTCCTCCCTCAAACAGTATCCAACGTGACAATACTGTCTACGATCTACGGGCTATACTGCTACATCGTGGCGCTAGTGCCAATCAAGGCCATTACACGGCCAAGATATTTGACGGAGAGCGTAAGAAATGGTTTGACTTTGATGACGAAGTAGTCAAGGCCGCTGACGTCACTACGGGAAGTGTCATTGAGCTGGATGATACTGGGAGCAAGAAGACAAAGGGAAAGTCTACTTCTCCGGAAGGAGTTACATTCAAATCAAAGTGAGTTTTGCCATTTCTTTTACCAACTTTCTAATTTTTTTGGCCCTGTGCCTAACGGACATTCTTCTTCAAATTAAGGAATGTGTATACATTGACATACGTACGTCGTGCTGGTCCACGAGATGTGAAACCAGAGTACGTGAATCCACAACCACCTGCATCAATACTTCAAGACCTCGAAGCTGATGAAGTAGCATTCGAATCGACCATGCGAGAATATGAAGCCAAGAAGGGAGATTTGAAATCAGAGTTTGAAGTCAAGAAGGCTATGGTCGAAGACGTGTGCGCCACGTGGCATGTACAGCCTCATATGGTAAGTTGTAGTGCTCGTCGTTACTTGTTTTGAGTGCCGCTATGAGTTTTTTTGGGGTCCCTTATATTTACTGTAAAATTAATAGGAACCAACATACTTTGTCGAAGTCGAAGCACTCAAAGAGTGGCTAAGATCAGACTTGAATGCTGATGATGACGATGACAGCAACAAGGATGGCGTTGGTGGCAGCACCAGTGAAAAGACACCTGAAGTCATCACTGTAGATGATGATAATACTGCTACCAAAGAAAACGATGCAGACGCCATGAATGTTGATTCTGAACTTAACGTGATGAGATCATCTGAACCTACCAATGTCCAGTTACGCAGGTTTGATAATACAGATGTTATTTGTACACATGGCAAACTCCACCCTCTATGTACCTCCAAGGTGAAGAGGATTAGTGCCGAGGCATTCCGCAAACTGTCTCAAGATTACGGACATCAGTTTGTACCTGCCTTGTCATCGTTTGAGTTATGTTGGGATTGTGTCAAAGATATTGCTGGATGTAAGTGCTTTTAGCTTTTACATGTATTTTTTTGCTACGCCCTTGAATGGATCTCATTACTTTTCACTGCTTTAGCGAGAAATGGAGTTGCCAAACATGAAGACGATGTTGCATACATCAAAGACGTTATAGATGCTCGTGATGGAGACAGGTTTTGGATGTCCAAGCGTTGGTATTTTGGTAAGATGCCAACAATGTATTTTGTGTCCCAGAGTGTCTGAGGACATGGAACTCTTCTCTTCTCTGCGTTTTCTATGTACGGAACCTCGCGCTCACTTAACATTTCGCTCACCCCTTATTAGATTGGAAGAAGAAATTTCCAAAATCCAACCCCGATGGCACTCATCTCGCACCTGATGCTCCCGAATACATTGGAGCCTTTGTTTGTAAACATGGAGGACTAGCAGTAGAGGAAAAAGGACGTCGTCTTGTTTCGAGAGAGGCAATTAATTATTTGCAACAGCTCTTCCCTGATTTCCAAACAAAGGAAGAAGCCGATATTGAATGTGAATACTGCATGAATGAGCTACATGCACTTGAAGTGACTACTCGTGATAAACGTGATACAGCTGAGAAGCAGAAAGTAGGTTTGAGTTTAAATATGTCCATGGGCTATCCAGCGATTTTGTTTGCTTGGTGAAAACCATTTGGAAGGAGCTTTTCGGACCTTGCTCACATGTACTTGTTTTTTCTAGACTCAATTGAAAAAGCTAGCTGATCCCAATCGTAAAGCTATTCCAGATCTCGGAAAGGATATTGGTGTTCATCTTGTCGAAGGTGGTAGGTGAAATCTTTGTCTTTGTTGTTGGTAATCAGGGTACTCGAATGATGACTGAAAGCGCAGTGGCTAACAAAATGCAACCACGCTATGTCTTCATGTCAGATTTTGTCAAAACTTGGCGTCATTTTGTGGAAGATCCTCGTAGGATATCTCAACCTGGGCCCATCGTCAACGACTCTCTACTTTGTCGCCCTCATGGTCGATTGATGTATGATGTCAACAATGCAGAAGATGCACGTAGTGAAGCATGGGTTATGGTCACTCCATCCGAATGGAAAAAGCTTCACGCCTGGTATGTGCTCGATTTTTTTTGGTTGGAGGGGCTTTTGACCTGAACTCGTCATGTTTTAGGTATGGTGGTGGACCAGATATCTTCTTGTTTGAGCAACAAGGTCAGTTTCTATCTCCCACACTTGGAGTTTGTGAGGAGTGTTGGAATCAACGGTAAGTTACGAGCTGGGAAAGCTTTCCCAGAGAACATAGAAAATCCTCGAGCATGAAAATGACTCCCTTTTTCTGTTAGTCGACGAGATTTCGAGGAGGCACAAATATACATACAGAAAATAGACGACAAACCCGTCAGAAACCCGTCAACAGATACTCCAGTCATCATAATAGAAGATGATCTCAAGGATGATAATGGTGGTGGAGCATCAGCAGATGAAGCTGCCAGTCCACCACGGGCATCGACACGTAGAGGTGGAAAACGAGATGAAGAATTCGTCCCAGCGAGAGGAGAGATCTCATACAAGACGTCAAGTCGAACTATACCAGGCTCATCCTCGTCATCAAACAATCGTAAACGTAAATCACCACCTGCATCGGCATCATACGGAAATTGTTCTACTCGAGCTAGCAAACGATTGACAAAGAAGAATACAACTGCAGTTAGGATCAAGAAGAGTACGAGTGTGCGAGATCTTAAAGTTATGGTGAGTTGTATCGGGCTTGTATTGCAAAGCGAAGAAAAACCGCACAAACATACATCGATTTATTGCATGTTAACAATTCTTATCTCCGTCTTCTCACAGCTGATGCGGGAGTTCGATATTGTGCCTATATATCAACGACTCTTCTTCAACGGGACAGAGTTGACAAGGAATGAAGCGACTATGGGTGAACTGGATATATTACCTGGATCTACTCTTGACCTGAGAGTATTTGAAGAGAATGGCATGGCAGATGAGCTTGATACAGGTTTGCTAGAGACATGTCTTGGTTGGCTAAGGTGGCTGGTTTTACGGACTAACTCTTTTTCTTTTTCGCTGTTATAGATGGTAGTCGCAAGCTTGAACGAGGGTTTGAAGGTTCGTTAAGCTTTCGTATTCAGAAAAGCCGTCGTTGATATTTTCAAGATTTAGTATGGCAAAAGTTAACACCAATCAACCTCTTCAACAATTTAGGGAGTTTATTGACTGGCGGTGTTGCTAGTACTAGTGTAAATAGCGCAGGTGTAACTAATGGTGGTGGTGGTGGTAGTGAGGATGTTCTTATGGGCGTTGCTTCTCCGGAACCAACAGCTAAGCAATTATCAGGCCAAAGTGATGAAATACTGGTGGGTGCTGATGGTCCCATCGTTGTATTCAAGAGGAGCACTGTAGGCAATGCTGGTGGTAGTATTAGTAGCAACAACTACAAGAGCACTTCTCGTAATGCAGGTAACAGCAAACCATCGTCAGGATGGATTTGCAAAACGTGTACCTTTCAGAACCATCATGACCTTCCGATATGTGAGATGTGTGAAAACCAGCAACAGCTGTAGTCCTATACAACTCCAAGCAAGTACCTCCAACCAACAACAAAAGCTGTACAAATATGAACAAAAAGCACAAACACAAACCTCTTTTTGCTGATGCAACACCCCCCAAATACACCATCAATCATTGAATGTACAAATTGTAAGTCATAAAAACAGTCAAGAAATAAGAAAGATTCACATGCAAACGAAATATTTTGGAAGAATGTCTATACAGAGTTGCCAGACGTGTATGTGAAAGAGGCAGAGTGTGTCTAGATTAATTACTACTACAAAATTACTGAGATGGTGGTGTTGGCTGTGGTGGTTTGGCTTCTGCAGCTTCTTCTAACGGTATTCCTCTTTCCTTAAACTCCATTTCTAGCCTCTCTCTAGCTCTAAACACTTTGGACTGTATGTAGAACGATCCACCTGTACTTGGCTCGTTTGATTTGAATAGGTGTTCGTATTTCTATCAAGTAAACGTTAGTAACTCTTTGATTCCGGCTTCTTTGGGCTGTTAAGTAAATGAGACGACCAACCTTCATAACCTCTTCCAAATTTGCCTCTCGCTTCACATTGAGTATCTGAGCAGCCTCCTCTATCGTCATCCCCGTCGTCCTAGTTATAGCATCTGCGGACCGAGAGGCTGCATTCGTCGCTGCATTCTTTGCTGCATCTATAGAAAAATTCGGTGTCAACGGTTTTTTTGGCACTGGAAAGTTTTCAAGGTTAAGACGAAGGAGGCTTAACTGGCTGCAGCCTGTTTGTAAGCTTCGACGAAAGCTCTGCCCAGTATCTGAGCTCCTAGGAAGACGACTTGGGATATTATTCTCGGTAGTGACATGATTCTATGTGGCGAAGAAAAAGTTTGGAGAGAATCGTGATGCGTGGCAATTGAATCTTGTGTGAGGAACTTGGAGATTTTTGAGGTCAATATATATCACGTAAATATAGCGTCGTGACGCGTTACTAGTGGTTTATGACCGTTCTTGAAATCTTCTGTTCGTCATAAATTTTAAACAACTCAGGGTTTTGAAATAAGCAACCAGCGTATACTTGAAGGTCCACATCCGCCCTATTACGAGGTTTTGAGCCTTCGCTTATTGGACTGTACTGAAGGATCCATACCCTTAAGGTAAGTTGCCTAGGATGTGAGAGCATACATTGTCTTTGAACCAGTCAACAATTTTTGGGAGCGTTTTTGTAACCGGTCGCTTGCTGTCTTGAGTCAATTACGAGTTGAGTGAGTGGCTATGGACGCGCTGTACCCCTGTCTTGCTCCAAATCTGTCCAATCGTAGAGAAAATCGTTTGACATTGCACACATTTGCTCACATTTGATGGATCACGTCTATAGGCACCATATACCCCATGTCGTCGACTACTATTCCATTTCCAACTATCGTAGCTGACCCAAACATTCCTGTATTGCCAGAGGAAGTGCTGAATTGCATCGTCGAACTGTGCTCGATGGCTCCCGCCTGCAAAGATTGGAATATAGCTTCAGTCAGAGAAGTATATAAAACAGTCACATCCTCAGACAGATTCTTTGAACGTTTCAACTGGATGGTGAGGGCACCTTCCCCTGACAATGTATACTATTAGCAAACTCGATCGATGTCGACGTCGACGTTGAACGTTATTCCAAAGGTGCTTCCGAACCTCAATCACTTACTCTTCAAAGCCCGTCCACGACAACTGAAGGATTCATATGTCGCTATAATAATCCAGCAACTAATTCATCTGGAGAGCCTGAACTTTGGTTCTTACAATCGAATGCCAATATCTGGCAATTGATTATGGGCTCCATGGCTATGCGACCCTCAACGTCACCCGTATTCTGTCTGGAGCACATAGACACACGGTTGAGATGGTGTTTATTAGTGAAACCTCGCTTTAGCTGATGGAAGGAACTCACAATGTTGAATTCGACGTCGAGGCACTAAGAATCTTACGAGAATAAGTAGGTGTCTCAACTAGTGTCAAGCTACTCCTTGATGATAGAGTGTCCCTCGCAGTTCGATAAAGCCTCTAGAGGTAGTAGCGAGTCTTCCAAACTAGAAAAATCACGCACGTTGTACAGAAGTACCAAAAGAGTGAGAAAAATTGTAAGAAATGCGAATACAAACAGAGGTTGAAAGTCGCTATCATAATTGTTGTGAATGTTCGAATAACCCTCCTCTCGCGTCCTGCAACAAATTTCGTACCAAACGCAATAGCACCACTTAATAATTTACAGTTCCAAAAAGCACCCTTCCGATTTGATACGGAATTCCGGTACGTATGGACTCTGCTTTAGCTTAAAGTTTGCACCTATCGCAATATGTGTTTCTCTGAATATATTTGCACGTTGATTTTGCTGCCGTTCGCTTCTGAGAGAAGCAGCCAGAATGAAGCCATCTGGATTAGGTGTCATCTATATGAATTATCAGTCAAGCCGTGCTGCCTCAGACTCTGCTCCTCGCAGCAAAAGTAATCGACATCAATACACAACTTTACTCACAATCGCTTTCACATTTTAGTTATATCGACTGAGACCATGTGGAATTCTACTACATCATCGGAAGACGAAACCGAGGCAGGTATCCCTATATTGCCAGATGATATCGTAAATTGCATCGTCAAGTGGATGGACACTCAGACGCTGTGTTCCATGGTGCTGGTCTGCAAAGATTAGAACATCGCCGCAGCCAGACAACTATATGAAGATGTCACAATGGCAACTGATTTCTGGGATTGTCTCGATAGGATGGTGCAACCATCTTCATCACGTCCTGACATGTTATCATCAGAATGCTCTTGAACATTGAAATTCAGTCGCTGAATCTCGAGTCGGTCCTACAAGACAGGGACTCCACGATCATTATACGTAATTTATTGTCGCAATGTACCAGCCTCAAGAGGTTGGTCATTCCAACTCACTGTGCAGCTGCCTTGCATGATGCATCGATTGGATTTTTTGCACTACAACTAGTCCAATCTCCTGATACCCCTGAGGTACATGTCGAATGGTCTGACAAGAACTGGTCACGGTTTGCCTCTACTCATAATGGTAATCGTGTCCTCAAAATGGTGTATAACCGCGCCAGCAGTGGTGTTACCGAAGCAATAGCTCAATGGAAGCTCCAGAAATTCAACGTCACTGGTCATTGCAAACCATAGAGGTTTCAGTAGTAGAACTTCCCGTTACTGCAAGTGTCACGATCAGCTCCTTCGAAAACCTCAAGCACTTGACGATTACCGATGCGATATTCAGTCCTGATTCTGCATCTCCAAATTCCATTGCTTTAAAAACGTTGATACGAGAGCGATTTGCTAGTTTGCAACCACAAGGTAGACCTTGCGAAGGTTGTATCTTTTAAGGTAAATGCTCATGATCTGTTTCATGCATATTGGCAACAAGTGCTTATACTTTGAAAGACTTGTAAGTCTACGGATATGAAGACCCTATATTGGAGCTTGGCGATTCAATATTGGACAATAGTTTTTGTTTGTCTGAAAGAACTAGCCCTGCTCGATATGGATGTATTGATTGGAGGTTTGCTTGAAAGAGCAAATCCGTTGCTCAGCATAACCGAACTCCGTCTAGAATGGACAACTGTTGAACTTCCATTCGAGTTCATCTCCAAGGTGCTCCCAGATCTAAAAACTATAGAGTTCAATATCGATGGTGAACAGCTCAACGACTCCTATATCTTACTGATGATTACTCAACTGCTCGTCTTCAACGCATGACGCTGTATCTTCTCAATGGATTGTTTGTATCAGGAAACTTGATAGCGGATCTATGATACTGATACCTTCAGCTGCACCTGTACTGATGGTGTGCGGATATCTGGAAATAGCTTTTGCTGGGTCAATTTTTCATGGCCTTGCAGAGGTGGCCGCAGATGTTGAAGTCAATGTGCAAGTAGCCCTACGAAAACGTATAGATGTCGCTACCAAAGGCAAACTCGTCATTGATGATACGTGACTCTCGTGGCTCGATAATATAGTTAACCAACAAAGTGCCGCCAAAGATTAGAAGTTCGAAGTAATCACGTTATATCGTTGTAGTAAAGTAATATCGCAAACGTAGTAACGTATAAGATTGTAAACATTTTGAATATTGAATGAAAACAGAATATTCGTAAGCACAATGTAATTGCTTCCTGTCGCAACCATGGCTTCTGTTCAAACATTCGCCTACTCTAATGGACTCGAGCAGGTCCCAAAGTAGGAGCATAGGGACAAGGCAAAACCCAAACAGTCAAAGGTTCTATCGACATATTCATCAAGGTACGAATTCTCTCTGTTTCGCTTATAGTTTGGCACTCTGTTGAAAGGTCAATTTGTTTTGCTTTTGGTTGCCGTTCGCTTCTGAAAAGGACGGTGTTGTCACATAGCATTGTAGCTATCCGAAAATATGATGAACGACCATACCAGTCTCCCTGCTCTAAAAGGCCTCGCCGCTGCAAGAATCGTCGACATTTAAGCACATTTTATTTTTACTTCTCAGGTAACATAGATAACGAAGCCATGTCGAATATTACTACATTGCCACATGATGAAATTGAACCAGCTTTCCCCATATTGCCAGGAGATGTCCTAAATTGCATCGTCAAATGGATGGAACCGGCGACTTTGTCTGATATGGCCCTCGTGAGCAAAGGCTGCTGGAATATGGCTTCAGTGAGAGAATTGAATAAAGATGTGACCGTCTCAACCAGCTTCCTGGAATGTCTGAATTGGATTGTTATAGCACCATCATCACCAGATGACATTTATTGCCAAAATCCACTCAAAAGAATTCAGTCGTTGCATATCTCGGCTTTTCCTCCAAGCTTCCGAACTGACCCCTCCTCTTCAATAATTATAAATGATCTCTTATTACATGCACGAACCTGAAGGTCTCGATATCATATCTTGTTTTGCTTCGGTCCTGCATTCAGTCTCTCCAAGTCTTCTTGACCTGACTATACAAGTCAATGAAACGCCAGACGTCGTGGTATGGTCAGCGAAACACTCGTCTCAACTTTGCTACCACTCATCGTAATATACGTATGCTGGATGTATCTGGTATCGGTGGAATCAACAGTACGGCTACAGGAATAACTACTGAAAGCTCAGTGAATTCAGAGTGTCTGGTCAGGCATTAGATGAAAGCGTGTGGACGGCTTTACTATTGAAGCTTGAAGCATTGATAAATTTTCATTAGGCCTAGCACCACTATTGAAAGCAAGTGCCAACATTTTAAAAGTATACAATGCCACTGAATGTGAAGGCCTTACAAGAGCCTGGCACATTTATATTGGATAGCGTTGCCTGTTTACGAGTACTATAATTGATGGATGTCGATATTTTAATTGGAGGATTACTGGAAAGAACGCATTCTCTCCTTAGAATAAATGTATTCCGTATGCAATGGACATCTGTCGATCTTCCAATTGATCAGATTCCCAAGGTCCTTCCAAATCTGAAGGTCATGAATCTTCTAATGAGTCGTGAACGACTCAACGACTCGCATATATTACTAATGATTACACAACTGCTTCATCTGAACGCCTTGTACGTACATAGTAATTTACCGCGACCGTCTATATCTGCTGGCAATCTGATTGTTGGATCTATGGTGCTTCGACCATCAACGTCACCTGTCTTGACTGTCTACGGAAATGTAGTCATCGAGTTTGTTGGTGAAATAGCTCGTATACCAGACTTGAGAGGAGGGATACTTGAAGCTACGGAGGCAATATATGCTTCGATGAAGGCTTGCCCCTAGCGAGATCTCGTAGGGAGTGGGAAGGAGAGCCTATGGGATGGTAGGAAGAAGCTGCGGGATGACGCGTGGACGAACGGGGTCAAACTGGAAATGGGTGGTAATTTGGGAGTGTCGCGTCAGAGCTCCAAAGTCAAGCAAAAATCTTATTTCCCGCTTACAATTTGTCATAAAGGCACAAATATGTACGAACTCTGTAAATCCGGTAGTCTTCCATGTAATGTTTTAACTGACCTCACCTTCAGAGGAAGGAGCACTTGAAGCGTGAATGCCAAACGAAAAATTTGCAATTTGCGCAATATGTATAATGATCAACTTGATTTTGGATGTTCAAATGGTGATCTCCAAGTTGCGTCCTCTTGTTTTCTCGAAGTTCTTCAACACACAGGCGATCCCCACTTTGCGAGCTTTTGGAACGACAGAGATACCTGATGCCATTTGGACAAGTTGTAGTAGGACCGCCAGGCTCTGGAAAGACCACGTATTGTCACGGTCTCCAACAATTCTTCACTGCAACTGAACGGTACTTTCGAACTAGAGCTTTACGCTTCAGAGGCAGTATGAACTAGAGCTAATTCCACCTTCATAGACCATGTGCAGTCATAAATCTAGATCCAGGCAATGATCTGCTACCGTAAGCTCATCAAGGATAATGTTTTTGGAGAGAATTTGTAAAATTCCAAACTCGTTTTTCTATTCCCATTACAGCTACTATTGCTCTGTTGACATATGTGATTTGATCACTGTATCAAAAGTCATGGATGAGCATCGACTAGGACCTAATGGTGGTAAGCCAATGTGATAGCAAGCTTTCAAGTTTTACAGTCAAGCTAAAGATGGATCTTTTCAGCTTTGGTGTATTGCATCGAGTACATAGAAGCCAATCTGGACTGGTTGATTGCTAAACTGAAGCCATTTCAAGGTATTCAAAACTGAGAGTCTTCTCGTTCACCGGGTTAATCGCTTTTGTTCTTGTTAGATCGATACATCATATTTGATTGTCCTGGTCAAGTGGAGCTTTATACACATCACAATGGAGTCAAGAGCATTCTTCATAAACTGTCCAAGCTTGATTATAGGGTAGATGCTTGGTACTTCAAAAAATTCGAAATGCAGACTTCCTCATGCTGCCTTTTTGTGGTAGCTATGCTCAGTGCATTTGGTGGACTCGCATTATTGCACTGATCCAACAAAATATGTCGCCATGCTTCTCGTCTCATTGCAAATGATGCTCAAGTTGGAGTTACCCCATGTGAATGTGCTCTCCAAAGTGGATTTGATGGAAACGTATGACAAACTAGGTATGCTTCTGTAATGATCTTGCCAATCGTCATCTGTCTAATCGCAATCATTACCAACCAGATTTTAAGATTGATTTTTACATGGAAGTTCAAGACTTGTCGTACCTGCTCGACAAGTTGAATGAAGGAACATTTGGACAAAAATACTTGAAACTAAATCAAGTATTATGTGAAGTCGTGGAAGACTTCGCTCTAGTAGGTTTCTATACGCTATGTATCGCCGACAAGAAGAGTGTACTTCGAGTCGTGCAAGCAGTCGATAAAGCCAACGGATTTGTCTTTGGTGGATTGACTATGGGGAACGATTCTATACTTTCAGCAGCATCCTCGTATGGTTCCATGATGCAAGAAACACTGGAAATACAAGAAAAGTATCTTGCTTCATCTGATGATGAAGAAGATGAGATTGAAATCAAGGAGAATGTGATTGAAGAAGTAGAAAATTCTTAAACAGATAAAACTGTACAGCTCATATATATCATGCCCTCCTTGTAACATAAACTCAGACCTTCATATTTAAGGCATGCTCCATTGTGCCATGAACATCCAAAGAATCGGTCGACATTTCTGGTTCTATGTCGCGAATTGATATTAGATAATTTAATATTGTCGACGTGGTCGAGTTGAGGTTTGACGTACTGTTGAGGAAGTCCTCTACATCAATGGAATCATCTTTTCCAGCCAGAATGTTGAGTCCAAAGTTTGAAGATGGTAATACTGGAATCCTCTTTGGCTAATTTGAGGAATCTCTTAGTAACGATACATTGAATGGTAAGACGTCTACAAATTGTAATATATACCTGCGAAACAATAGCCTTCTCCATTTGCAACCTTAATGGCAGATGGCTTCCATAGACATCAGCATACATGTCCATTTTGAACTTTTCTTGAGTAGAATCCCACTAGAATATCGTATTGTCTGGTATCAATAGCACGTCCAAAAATGGTTTAATGTTGAATGTTCGTACGTTTTTGAGATGGGACTCCAAGGGATGACCAGCAGTGACTTGACTCTTGACTGAATTCAATCCATATCTAAATGTGTCGTGGACTCCCAGAGATGTGTCCTTGCCAGATGACACTGTCAGATCTGAAGAGTTTGAGCTTGGAACAATGCGTCTTTCCTGAATATGAGATATGGGGGTCGTTAGAGAATGAATTAATGAGTAATTAAAGCATGTAAAGCTCACCATTTGTTGTCTGCTAGGACAGGTATGAGGACAAGTCGTCGATGTTTTGTTGTTTGGATGGTGACGCGTTGCAACGAGAGCAGAAATTTGAAACAATCAAGAGGAGGATGCGACGCGGAAGGACGTACTTACGTGAGAATTATTAGTTATTAGCTTACAATGCCCTGATTCTCGTTCTGAATTCACTGTCTGTTGAAGATGCTCTAAAACAAACACATTCTGTTTGCAGCATATTAGAGAGATATGAGGAGACCAACAAGGACCATTTGGAGATCATATGCATTATCGCATCATGGATGAAGTTATTGATCTCGTATTCATGAAAACGATTTGGATCACCACGAGAATGCTCGTCTTTGATATAGCATCTTGACACTTTGAACCTATGAGAGTTATCTCAGATGGACAAGAACTGACAACGTCAGGATCTCATTACGTGTTTCGGTGCTCGATCATGCATTATGATGCCATACAATTCCAATTTGCGTGCATTTGCACACATTGATTTCACAAGATGGCAAGAGACACACGTACTGGAAAACGAACCCAGAGGCACGAAATTTACTCTAGTATTGATTCAAGTTCGATGGTCATTGATTTTGGGGAAAATCTATACGCTTCCGATGTTATTTGGCTATATTCTCACATTCTTCACACTACGACACGTCGTAATGAGGTACAAACCTTTCAATCACGCACGCTTACACGTAAATTGTATGGATCTACCGCCAAAGCTGCTTTCAGATACCAAGTACATCGAAAGCATCACAAACAATTCGTAAACAAGTAACAACAGGAGGACTTGATAACAGAAGTTTCACCTTTTGGGTTTTCAATGACGACTGCAGATGCTTAGGTGCTACGGAACACAAGACCATCCTTCAATTAGGATTCGACGGGGTTTTGGCGTTGTGTCACTGACACCGAGTGAGGGCCATCAGTCTTCATAAGCACAATGTTGTGCCTGTCGCTTGAAGTGTCGCTTGAAGGGGATCTAGCTCAGATGGTAGAGCGCTCGCTTAGCATTTTCAGGAAATGAGATTGCGAGAGGTATTGGGATCAATGCCCAAGTTCTCCACTTTTTTCGTGAACCAGATTTGTTGATAGGGAACGATCGTTCATAGTATATGGTTTCTTGGGTGAAATGATGATTGTTATAGAGATGAACTTGAATTTGGTCGGAGAACAGTCGGTTGGCAGATGAACTGTTGAAGTCAAAGTTGAAGTTTCTGCAAACATCGTGTTTTGGTAACGGTGAGCAATGGTAGAAAGGGAACTGTTTGTTCTGTGATATGATCATTTGTGTATTTGCATAAATTATTTGGATGCAAGGCGAGTGTCCAGTTTGCAGCGAAAAAAAATCCATCAAGAAAAAGAACAAACTATGGGCCACAAGAAGAACAAACGCGGCAACCCCGCTGATCACATGCTGGATCCCGGTGATAATGCTATGCATGTAGACTCTGATGACTCTCCTGCTTCTCCGTCTCATAGTGGTTCACCTCCGCCCCCAGTCTCAACAAGTGCTCTCGATGCAGCATTGTCTCGCGTCGAGGAACTGTCTCGTCGCTCTCAGCACGTCCTAGCCGCGTCTAATGCCTCCAATGACGATCCTCGCCTCTTACGCCAAACCATTCAAGATTTGACTGGCATGATGGCGACTACTCTCGGAGTTTTTCAGTCTGCTTTTTGGTGTAGATTATTACTAAAAATCGCTTTGATATACATTTTTTGCATCTTTTTATGTAGTTGCTCAGAACTTTGTCTTCCGCCGTGTTGGATTCTGCATCATGAAGGGTATTGCGCGACAACTTGTCGGTCGTCGTCGTTAGGGTGATCCTATTTGGGGTCTATGAATGTAGAGGTGCTGCTTTTTGGTGTAGATTATTGCTATAATTCGCTTTAATATACATTTTTTGCATCATTGAAAAAGATATTTTGGGGAGAGAAGGTCGTACCCGGATTCGAACCGGGGTTGCGAGAGTCAGAATCTCGAGTGATAACCACTACACTATACAACCATGATTGTACAGATGGAATTCGTAGATGCGAGAAGGAATTATAACCTCGATCTATAACAAATGAGTGACCCTTGGCAGAAAATGCATTGCGTTGGATGAATCGTGCCATTCTTACTGAAAATAGGGTAATGTCCATACAAATCGTTCAGCAAATCGTATCTCCACACTGCTTCGTTACATCTCCAATCTTGTTGCTTCGGAAACAATGCATGAAAAGCTGAAGAACTACTAAGGGTTATTAAGCACCAACATGAAAAAAGCTGCGAGATTTTGACTAAGGCCTTTTTGACAGCTTCTTTTCTTGCACTTCGGTTTCCTCACTGAACAAGATTTGCTTCCCTCGCTGGTTGTGGTATTGCTCTGACCTTCAAGACACCTATATGGACGATCGCTTCCTCACCAGGAATACGGCCAGTGATTTAGAATCTAAAAGCAGTATACAGATATATTTTATACCTGAATCCTCGATGTATTGTCACAAATTTGGTGATGTTGATAAGCCGTCTTTTGATATACTAGGCCTGACGTGTACTAGACTGGAGTATGCTGTGTCTGAGCTATCGGTGTGCCGCAAACATGTCTCTCGATTTTTTGTTGCTTGCTTCAAATTTCGCTGGATCATTGAATCAAACCACTGCTAGCATAATCAACTCTGATGAACCTCTTGCAAGGATGGAAAGCAAACCTCAAAACTCTGCCACAATTTTCCATATTCTCTTGTGGTAAACTAACCTGTTTGATGCTCCAACGTTATCTGATCTCACGTCAACCCATTCAATCCCTGCATCCTGCTTTTGGTGTCGACTGTTAGTCCAGTGGGCTTTCACAGTTCCTTTGGCAGCATACCTCGGCCTGATATTGGCCAGTGGGGGACTTTTCCGGCTCTCTCAACTCTATACTTTGGATACTATGTGTACGAAGAATCTCACAATCCGTTTCGCGCACGACACAGCGCGAGACAACCCTGTCGAGAAAAAAAGGAAGATACATCTTGGAGATGCTGGATATCGATCCCAGTACCTCTCGCATTCGAGCAGATTAGATACATGCTAAGCGAGCGCTCCACCATCTGAACTACGCCCCCACCCATATGGTTGTTGATTGTACAACGTTTCTGTTTGTGACGCAGAGCACACATCCCCATATTGGACAACTAAAGCACGTCCCGTGATTCAACGTTTGCGTAGCCGGAGATTCTCATCTACAAAACTTTGGGGTGCTTTTTTAAGGCGTATAAGCCATCTCACATGAACTCTACTGGTTTCTCGATAAATCACGGTTAGTTGTCGATACCCACACTGTACTTACATACCGACCACTCACCTAAACGCAAATCCACTAGATTTGACTCGTCGTAGACCCAAATTTACTATGTCTGAGCCATGGCATGCCACAAACACGTTTTCGCTCACTCTCAGTCTCCCCAAGGATTCCCAATACTATTTGGAACGAAAAATGCCAGTAGAAAATCCTCTAGTGGAGCCGTTTCAACGTTGTCATCGTTGAATAATTAACATGAACCCCTGTCACAAGTTTCAATTTTACCTTCAGGATTTAATGCCCAACTGGCTCTGAAGTCACCCTGGCTTTCCGCCTTTGGTGTAGAGCTGTTATTCGTGGATTTTTTGTGTAGTGGTTATCACATGAGATTCTGACCTCATAACCCGGTTCGAATCCGAGTACGACGTGACAAATGCTTGAATTCGCTCCTCAGCTATTCTTTTTCGCTTGCACCTCCGAGTACGACCTGATAATAGGCTTGACAGACATCGCTCCGCAGCTCCTCTTTCGCTGCACCTGTTTGAGCTAGGTAATTTTTATCTGAAATTGGCTGTTTATCTGAGCAGTAAAGAATCGCACCTAATTGGTCTTGAAATTGACGTCAAACAGACTATTCGCGAAAGTATGGCGAATGCATAAAAAATGGAGAAGTTGGGCATTGATCCCAATACCTCTCGCAAATCAAGATTGCTAAGCGAGCGCTCTACCATCTGAGCTACATCCCCAATAACAAGTTCCTATTAGAAATCCATCAGCGTCTTTGCCCTATATAGCTTACTCTGCCTCACTCGTTTTTATACCAGAACGCGCAAACGTAATTCCAGTAACATATCGGGAGTAATTAGCAATTTAGTAGGGTTTAAGTGTTTTAATAATCGAATTTGCGGGACTATAATCCCAATAAAACGCATGGCTGAGCCAAAAAAAAAGGTCCAGTCGAATCGTCACCTTTAAGGTTATTCAGATCTGGCTCCATGACGTTGATAGGCTCCATGACGTTGATAGACATGCATGCGACCTTCAAGATCCAAATTTAGAAAGAAAATTTGGGAATCTTTTTTCGCGCATCCTTGTTGTAGCTTGTTTTGCGTCTTATTTTGTCGGGCTTCCATTTGATGTACTTGATGGCTAAACGCGGTTTTTGAAAGGTAGATCAGTTGAAGCTACTCTTAGACATGCGTTATTTCTTTCTTCTTCTGTATCACTTGCCGATGTTGTTGAAAGTCAAGAGTGAGGCCAAGAAACAGCACTGGAAGTGTTTCGAGCTTTAGCAAAATAGCATTGAATAGCAAATCTTCAGTCCATACATCATGGTAGATTGGTGTTTATTGAAGCCTATTCCGTCAAAGATAGGTATCTGATGCAAGGGCAACAAAATGTACCAACCGACGCACACTGGAATTGTTCAGCATGTAACAAAGCATGAGCAAGTTTCAAAACGCAGAGAAATTTCATGTCATCGTTTGAATTCTATCTGGGGTATCTCTCTCTATGTAAAAAGATGCAAAAATTTGTACAAAATGCCCATTAAAATCCAAACTGTGTTTTGTAAGTGCCTATCTATAAATGATGACCAAGAGATTCATTCTCCTGATTTATACGAGCATGGAGTCCAAATTCCCTATACTAGGTCGTGTACGTTCATATTCAAGAATACATCCATACGACTCGTGAGCATTCCCAATATACAATTGCTCTCCATCACCTGGTGTAAACGATATCCCCGATATCTCGCCAAAGAAATCAATTATCTGACAAGGCAAGTCATGACCACCTATTCTAGGCTGAGACGATGATGGGTTTGCTGCCGAATCACCGCCACTGCTCTCTTCAATCTCGTCCTGTTCCTCTTCATCTACATCCATAGGTTGGGCATATGAGTGGGCATATTGGGGTATTTCGGGCGGTGTATACGATGGAGGGACCAGATGATCTCCTTGTTCGAGGATTTCGTGGAGTCGTGCCATTTCAAGGACGTGGACAAAGTCAGCTGCTTCGGCCATAGCCATGAATTTGCCATCATCAGAGAAACGTATTGATCTTATGGCACTTAATTTGCGCCGTAATAGACAGAATGGTCTGCTCATATTCCTAACATCGTACAATCGAGACGTCTTGTCTGTGGGGTCAAGTGCTCTCAGGTTAGAGATATTGTCAATTCAGCAGAACGAAGAAAGTAGAAAACACAGTGTACAAGACGTCTCACTCGCCTTGATTGCCCGTAGCAACTATTCTCCCACATGGTGACCAGGCACAAGCAAATGAATAATCTGCGTGACCTCGAAGTGTTGACAATATTTCTCCAGATTGAGCATCCGCAATCAATGTTTCTCGATCATCTCCCACTACACACAACATTCTCTTATCCGGACTCAGAGTTGAGCACTAGAAATAAATGCAAGACTAACGTTAGACGAGTCTCAACTAATGCGAGCAAAAAAAAAAGGAAAAAAACAAAAGAGTACAGCCCAATCAAGCAACGCTGGCAATTCAGACCAGCGCACTTACATTCACAGCCCACGGAAACTTGAATGAACAAGTAATCTTCAACTCGTCCAAATTCATAATCCTCACAAACTCATCATTACTACTTATTATAGCATTGATGGTCCCTTGTCTCGCTTCAGCAATATCGATATGATTCGTGATTCCATTATAACTAGTAGTCACAAATCCAGACCTTGTAGCTCTTCCGTATCGTGATGAAGCTGAAGGTGACGTGGAAGAGGATGCCGACCGTTGCTTATCTTTGGTGGGAGAAACTATTCCATCACTAGGTCGCTGTAGGACGTATTCACCATTAAATCCTCCCAACATTAATATTCCTAGTTTGGCACACATGGTGCTGATGCGTACGTCTTGTAATCGATTTAGTCGCAAGTCGAGTGTTGTTGACGAGCGTTTGGCTATTGGAGACCACGACAGGACAGAAGAATCACCTAATGATGAGGAGGAGTGAGTATGGGAGCCATCTTGCAGAAGCTACATCATCCACCAACCAGCATAGTAAATCTCGTTTTTGTTTGCAGCCCACAAGAGATTCCGTAGCTGGAAGTGAACGATGGGTATCCGTCGGGGCACTTTGGCGTATCTGAATGCGTAATAGATTGATCCGGGTATCACAGCCGCACATGTCTGTCGAATCTCTTTGTGAGGATGAGGAGTCAAGTTGGTATAGTTTCCCCTATAGTCTCGTGTCCTCTTCCGGCGATATTCTTCGCGAGTTACACTCATCTGACTCCAATCTATGCCTTGAATGTCTAGATGACATAGAGATGGTTTTAGTATAGGTTGCTTTGGTTAGTGACTTCTTGATGATGGCTTCAAAGATGCATCAGAAGGATGAGTAGCCGAGGACAGGTCATACCGATATCATTTTTGAGATCGCTGGCACATATCTCGACAGGAGTTGAGTAAGAGTTCTGTGGTTCAGTTCGAGCATCGGCAGAAGAAGCTTGAATTTCAATATCAGACACTATACAATGAAGGGAACAGAGAGTTAGAGCCGAGTTTGGACAAGGTCTGCGCTATGGACTTACGGTCCCACTCAGTGTCAAATTCCATCTGAAAGAATTGCAATCAGGCAGCAGTGCTGTAGTTGACGAGTTGTCATGGTTGAGAGGTCGGTTGTACGCGAGAGAGTAGAACTTCTTTTCAATGGAATTTACGTTGAACATTGTGAATGCAAGCAACGATCGTGTCCTTTCTCCCCAAGGGGTAACAATTCAATAAATCACGTTCATCCGATGGGACCTTTAGAGTTTTCCAAACAAATAAACGTGTATTGTAGCCGTGAGATCAAATACCCACCCTAAAATGTACGTGTCCCCGTCTGGGTAATGGTTTTTGCAAACTGCTCAGTCTTCCCGTAGCATTTTCAATATTGTGGTGTGATTGTTTGCCGTCTAATCTTCCCAACCATAGCGAAAAGAGACCATACCATCAGATCCACCATCATCTACCATTGATTTGGATCCGCTCTGTACATAATGCTACCCCACATTCGTCAAGTGAGAACATCCTGTTTTTTGATTTGTTCCCCCATCGCACTTTACAACTTGAGATCTCGGAAATATTGCTTTTACATACCATATTCCAACAATCTTGTCTACATCATTCTAGACATCGGCATGGGACTGCGGAGTCGCTTGTGTCGCTATGGTCTTGTCCGCTGTCGGCAAGACATCAAAGGAACATGGAGGTGTCGTCAGACTGGACGAATTACTCAGTGCCTGCCCGAGCACTAGCATATGGACTATTGATCTGGCTTATCTCATGAGATACTATGGTGTAGAAGACTTTAGTAAGTAATTGCCAGCAACAAGGAGTGTCATGTTTCAGAACCCCACTCCACTTGTGGGATTTCAAATGTTGTTTTTGCCGTGGATCCACTGCCACACGTTGCAACATCCATACACCATCAAGTTTACAGACACGTAAACTATCGATCGGCCACTTGCCTCAAGTTTCACTCGCAATCACGTATCTGAGCCTCAAACTGACAAACCTTCACAATCTATAGCATATTACACCTCGTATATAGGTGTCAACTGGAGGCACGCCCCAAAAGCATTCTACAAGGAATCTATATCACAGGATCGTGCCCGAGTACACACATTATTCGCAACAGCCGTAGAACATCGCGTCAGAATCGCTCAAATGATTCTAGCACTGGACGATGCCAAACGGTTCCTCCTATCGGGACGATACGCCATAGTAGTATTAGTCAATCTAACACTCCTTAAATGCCGATTATGCGCCAAAGAGAATCGACGAGATTGGAAACTAGGTGGGAGAAATGGATTTAGATCATCGTCTCCCGTACCTTCAATACCACCGCCGTCATCTTCAACAACACAGCCTCCACCTATAATAAATAACAATAGTAATAATACTAGTCTTAATAATTATAATAGTGCCAACATAAATTCATCACCCCAATCAACTGAAGAATGGGGTCCATTCATAACAAATGGACTAAGGTCACCTCCCGGATCACCCTCAAACGTTAACGACATGATGGCAACAACACCAGCAACATCCCCATCATCATCTGTAGCACACTACACAAACTATTATCAGGGGTTTGCGTCTCCACCACGTGTAGAACGCCACGTATCGTCATCATCAACATCGTCACCACACAGAGGCACTACCCAACCACTCAGCAACCCAATATCACCAAACAAGCGACACACATACCCATCTATAATATCACCGTCAACACCATCATCGGTATCAGCATGTGTCGAATCATGTATAATGCCGGCTGCATCTGCTATAACATGGCCGATCCGAACATGTGCTCGTGCCGTATTAGGAACATGTGATGCCTTGTGTGGCGGTGAAGCAGGATGTTGGTCTTCATCATCCACACCCCAAACAGTATCACCATGGTGGTCGTATATACCGTGTCTCCCATCCCGTGAATCTCGACAGCATCAGCAGCAACCATCATGGGTGTATAGCTCGATACCCAGCCAGCCGCCCACGCAACCCACATCAGGGTCATCGTCGATGGCGTCGTCACCGAGAAGACCTGCGTCCTATGACGCTGATTTTGTAGGACATTATGTAGTGC
This sequence comes from Synchytrium microbalum, assembly GCF_006535985.1. Classification (NCBI taxonomy): domain Eukaryota; kingdom Fungi; phylum Chytridiomycota; class Chytridiomycetes; order Synchytriales; family Synchytriaceae; genus Synchytrium; species Synchytrium microbalum. The sequence goes on from NW_022158365.1 coordinate 396,616, forward strand.
TTGTTGCGTATGACCAGGAACGAGACTTGTTTTGGTATAGGGATCCTGGTACAGCTGCTGAATTGTGCTGTATCAAGAGTCAGGTGCTGGAAGAGGCGAGAGGTGCTAGTGGGACGGATTGGGATGCTATTGTTGTAAGAGTGAGATGAAGGAGTTTATAGAAATGTTATTCCAAGTCTTGAAGAGCCAGTGATTTTTTTGGTTGTATCCCAAAACTTTTTAGTCTCTTTTAAATCTGTAAACTACTACAAGCAAAACTACTACTACACACAAAACTTATTATTAAGTCTGAAACTTGTCGCCAAACATTAATTGAATGGCATTTCTATATTATTTTTGTTCACAAAACGTGACTTGCTTCTTTGCATAATCACTGCTACTACCATCACTCGACCGACTACTAGCACGAGACATGGCAATTCCAATTAACGACACAGGTCGATTCTTTGCTCTGAGTTCCTTTTCTGCCTCTGCTTCTGGCTCACTGACACTAGGTGGTGGTGTTGGACGACGGCTAGCTATCGGCGGAAGTTCGATATTCTGAGCGGTATCTTGCTTTTTATCGTCGGCATCACCATCTTCGTCATCAGCATTGTCCTCTTCTTCATCATCATCGTCAGAATCAGAGTCCTCCTCCATGGATGATTTGAGCCAATCCACAAACTTTTTGCACTAACGGAAGGTTTTCCAATGTTAATGAGATGGGGCCAAAAAATCGAGCCGGCCGACGCTTTAATTGGAAGCTCACCTTGGCTCTCACATTATCTACACTGGCACCACCAGCAAGCTGAAACCATTCCACAACAGCATTAGGTTCAACAATCTCTGCACGATACATTCCCATCAGCAGTTTAGCAAAATGCGAGTTTCGGGTGGCAGGTGATGGATCACCAAATGTTTCCAATGTTTGTAAGAGGTATACTTGGTCTGCGTCAGATTCAGTAAATGCGTTAAATAATGGAGTATATCGAGCCAGAGTCTATTTGTGAAGGGGAAAATTTGGGTAAAAGAAGCTGAGCAAAGGTGTGGCCATAATTCTCGAAATCCAACAAGTCATACCTGATGCATCACATCTTCATCAAACGTCTTCTTTTCAAGAAAAACAACCATGCCTCTACCAGCAACACCCAGACACTCTCTCATCCGTTCCTCGGCATTCATTTCCTTTGGGTTTAGACATTGTTGATCCAGATGCTGTTGAGTGGTTGAATTACTACTACTAGGATGACCACTACTACTAATATTACTACTATTGGTATTATTATTCACATGGGTATACGGCAGCGCCCGATTAGCCAGCTCTTCCAAATCCGTAACGATACTAACAGGCGCAACATTACAAACCAACGACTGGAAAATCTTTTCCGTGGCCGTCTTTCTAAACGTATCGACTTGAGCAGACATGTTGACACAATACGGTGACGTTAACGGCAATAAATGAGATGGAATGAAAAACATTTGTGTCGAGTCTACAGATGATGCCGAGTCCTGATCTGATCCTGACCCCGATTCTTCGTTCACGTCTTCTCCGTCATCGTCATCATCATCTGCATCGTCGGTACTCCGTTTAGTTATCACCGTTGGTCGTTGTGCTGCTATAGGTACCGCGACAGCTGCTGTAGCACTACCATTAGAATACGACATGTCTTCAATCTGATCCTCCAAATCCTGGACCCGATCACGCAACTGCAGCACCTCAGTATCCTTAAACTCTAGATCTAGTTCGACTCTCTTGACACGTTCCTGGAAGGCTCGTTCGATTACAGAGCGCGATTCACGTTCATACACGACATCTTTACGGAGTGATGTGATTTCTTGGAGAAGCACGTCTCGGCGTTTTGAGAGGTGGTTTACGGAGGATTGAAGACGTTTCATTTCAGGGCCTGATGACGGTGACGTTGGTCTGGTATTATTGATATTACTATTATGTGGTTGATTATGGTGACGATGGTGACAAGAGTTTAGATTATGTGAGATCGGGGTAACTAGCGATGCTCCCAGTATAGCGGCTGTAGCAGTAATAGACAGTAGTAGGAAGAATGACTCTTCAATTGGGATTGTAATCGTTTGTCGAGAAGGCGTGAATGCCATGGAAATGTTGTTTGGTGATGATGTTTGGGCAGTCCATGATGCAGGCGATGGTCCCGCTGTAATCGAATCTGTATATACGGCCGTAGTCATTATGATTGTCGGCGTTATAGTTAGAATCATACAGCAGATGGGGACAAGAATAGGGATTTCTGGTGATTTGGTCATTTTGGATTGTGTTGTTAGTTTGCAGCTGCGGGGAATTTCTTTTCTATCTGAAATGATAGATTTTCAATGTTGGGAATGTTTACCTTTGCGATTGTGGCTTGCCGTCCTCCTAGTTTCCAAGTTCAGTTTCCCATTGACTCATCAAAATTCTTGTGTTGAACGCAGAAATGCGCTGACAAACGAAGGACACTCAAAGACCAGGCAACGCATCTTGAACGCATTAATACGATGCATCATGAACGTTTTCAATCATTTGATCTTCGTGCGTGACTTGATCTCTAATGCTACTAACTGGAAATATTTACAAGAAAACTTGAATTTGTCGTTCCTGCTACTTTTTCTTTTTGGCAGCCTCTAGTTCAGCAGCTTTAGCAGCACGGGCTGCTACTTGTTTTGCAGACTCTTTTTTACCGGTTTGTGTTGTTGTTGAAGCAGCAACGTTACTTCCTTTTCCAGTATCACTACTAGCGACAACAGGAGTTGGACGTACTCGTGGTGCAGCCCTTGTAGCTTCATGAGCCGCCAGCCATTTCTCCATTTCGGAGTGTACCTGCTCCTTAAACGTCGGATTCTTACTAGCCGGCGTTGCACTTCCACTACTACTACCTTCAGTTGCATCACCATCAGCGCTGGTACTAGTCACACTACTACTACTCTGAATCTCATCCAACACCTTCCACTCGTACTCATCAACAACAGCATCAATCCCTTCAGGCAACCTCTCCACAACATATCTCACCCAACCCTTCACAGTCGACCGATCCACATCAAAGATCTGTACAGCACGATGATACACCTTTTCTTCCAAGATCTCTTTAGTCTTTGCGAATATAAATGGTGATTTTATGAGATTCCACTTCTTCCAGTCTGTTGGCAAGTGGATGATGGATTGTGTGGCCGGTATACCCATGGCTTTTGCTGAATGGATTGCGAAATAGGATATAAAGTCTAGGTGGTCTGGCATGTGGGAGGACAGTTGGACGGTGCATACGAGACGGCCGTGAGGAGGGGGTGTTGGTTGGATGACGGGTATGTTTAGTGGTGCGTCGACTACAACCAATTGTAGATTCCATAAATGTCAGTCAAAGCTTGTGATTTTTTGTTTCAAGTACAACGAAAGCAGACTTGCATTCTAACGAACTCCATCCATAAAAGTTTGGCATTGATGCTGATTTCCGTTCTTCCTTGCCATCATTCAGAACTCCACTTCTTCTCGTAGGGCGATTACTAATCTTCTTTTCTACATCCTTATTGAAAGCATCTGTCTCCATATATCTCACTGGATGAGCCGCTCCTATCATCAAAAATTGTGTCAATACAAAAAACTAGCGAGCTTTATCAAACCAGACACTTACGACGTGTACATCGAGATATAGGAGCTTTCGACCGTCTCGCTATACACACTATTGCTCTAGAGCTCGCCATTCTTCCTCAAACAGCTTTCAAGTTGTGGTGTATAAAACAATGAGTGTGAAATTCAACGATGAAGGCCATAAAGACAAGACGATTTACGAAACGAGAGAATATCGTCAAGCTGCTGTAGACACCATCCATTCCTATGAAAGGACTGTCTTGAACGCCATCGCCACAAACGAAGTACATTGTTGGCTCTAGCTGATTTCACGCTCTTCAAAACGGCTCTAACATCATATGCTTGTCGTAGAATCCAACTCAAACTAGCTTACGATTCCATCAATACTTGTATGGAACCGAACCTGAAAAACTTCTCGTGTCAACCCCACCTTCTGTAGCGTCACCTCCTATGGAACAAACCATGTCTGATTAAAGAAGGCAACATTCATGGTATTAGTGTTGGTTCTGGTGCATATATGCTGCTTTGGTCCAGGTCGGTGTAATATAAAGCTGTGGATTGTCTTCGGTTTACTCACATAACATTGTTGTAGATTAGAAGGACGAGAAATCAGCTTCACTTCTATTTTTCCTCAGTACGTCCTCCGAAAGCCTAATGGTAGCTCGAGATCTCCCTTCTTTGGTGCTTTGCACACCATATTGAATGTGACACGTTTTAATGCATAAAGTTTAGCTATATACAAATTCCTTTCATCAGTACATGCCTGCTCGAATTACACCCTGCACTGCGCTTCAGCTCTGCTTTGCTCTCTTTTCTGTAGTCTCTATGCCTTGTCATCTCTACCATCTTCGCGTATTCCGTCTGTCTCGGTCTTCATTTCAGTCTCCTCCTGTTCATATTCACCATCAGATTCATCCCCTTCTATAGTACTCCTTGAGGGACCATCTTTGCGACGATGATAACGATCAGATGACTCGCGACGATTGTTTTGTTGCTGTGGATGTTGCTGTACATGATTATGATGATGGTTAAGTGGCTCCTGATACTGTGGATTCTGTAAATGCAATTGTTGCTGGTGTTGTGGATGCGGATTTGGATTTGAATGATGCATTTTATACTGCTCGGAACTTGATGAAGACGCACGGCCGTCCATTCGACCGTCTATTCGACCGTCTATTCGGCCGTTTATTCGGCCATCTACTCGACCGTCTTGTCGACCATCAACTGCACGACGTCGTTTTGCAGTCCGAGCGGTCGTATGGTGTTGTTCATCTTCGTCGTCAGTTCCAGACGGAGTCGATAATTCGTCGAGGTTCACGTCATACGGTGGTGGCGGTGGACCTATTAATGGGAAAACGCTTCGAGCCATACCACCTTGAGGAGGAAGAGGAGAAGCATACATGCTTTGCTGCTGTTGCTGTTGTTGCTGAGACTGTGTTATTATTGGCGCTGGTGGTGGCAATGCATGTTGTTGTTGATGATGGTGTTGTTGCTGCTGATGTGGATGTTGATTTGGGTGTGGGAGAGGCAATATTGGAGCAGATGTTGGAGATGCTGATGTGGGTGACTGTTTCATGCCCATCATGTGTGGCATAGAAATCGCACCGCTCTGTGAGGCTTCAGCTACTTGCTGGAACCAATTTGCACGTTCAGTCAGACGGTCGATAGCACGCTTCAACTTTCTATTCTCCCTGGCAAGAGCTGTGTTGTCTCGCCTGACTTCATCCAACTCTCTGGCTTTGGCTTCCAAGTCTTTCACGTACTGCTCTTTTCTCTATTTTGAAGAAACAGATATGTTAATGTCCTCTCTCTGATTGTGTGATGAGCAAAAAAAAACTTCATAAAGTGCAAGTTAGAGTCCTCACAAACCTGTCTAAATGCCCTCTGAGCTTCTCGATTCTGTGCAGCGCGCTTAGCAGACATTTTACCACCAACACTTTTGTCCTTGTTACCAGACAAAGATGGTTCTACTTGTACAGGAGATGAAGGAGCATGTGGCCTATCACTTTGTGAACCACTATTGCCACCATTTCCACCAGGATTGACAAGTCGAGATGGAGCCGGTGGTGGATATACATATGGCGATGACTGAGCTCTCTCGACTTTGACATGTTCAATGTCTTGCGGGTATGCGCGGTAAGGAGGTGGTGCAGTAGCGTACTGCACAGGTGCTCCAGGATTGGGTCCATAGCTATTAGGGGCCGCTAATGGAGGACCTGTTTGCTGCTGCGTTGTTGGTGGTATGGGTGTTGGTGGGTAGGCAGTACTGTTACTATACGCATCGTAGCCCCCGCCGCCAGCACTTATATTTACAACACCACCACCAGTTCCAGAATATACGCCAGGAGGAGTGGGACCTGTTTTCGAGTGGTTGAAATCAGTATAAAGTTGTGATGGTATGTTTAAAGAAACGATTTGTCATTGGTGGAGGTTTGGCCAGGTCAGTTTGGATATGGGCACACAGGTCCTGGCTCGGTTTTCGTAATTAGCCGAATCGTTGAGAGAATTGCAAACCGTCGGAAGGCAACGTCGAGGGACAAACATCAGGTAAGCATCAAGTAGATGGTTCTCTTTGAGAGGGTAACATTTGGTGGAGACATTCAGATTGGCAACGTTCAAGATGGTCACATTACTTAGATCTTACCTTCACTCCTACCACTGGAAGAATATGACGTCCCATCTAATCATGATAAATAGTTTAGTGCATAATGACGGAATGTAGTACAGATAAATATACAACCAAGCAGAACAAAAAAAGTGCAAGAAGTTACCTCGGGGAGATTGACTGTATTCAGTCCATTGTGGCCTAATTGGACCAGCACGAGCCTCGTACGAAGGTATAGGAGGATATTGGAAAACGGCACGGGGAGAATTTTGACTGAAGGACGGAGGCCTCATGGCAGCAGCAGATTGATTCCACTCATTTACAGTGGCATTTGGAAGTTTATTATAATCGGATTCCTCTCGTTGTGGTTGTTCGTAAGGTCTAACAGGTAGCTGATGACCTGTCGTGTTTGATGCATTATTTGGTAATGAATTCTGGGGTATTGGCGGGCCGCGAGGATGTGGTTGAGTAGAAGATGGATGCGGTGTGATGGTGGATGGTGGCTCTTCTCTGCCACTACTATTGTGGTGCATACTACGTCCTGTTCGTGTAAGCAAGCACTCGTCCCCAGGGAAATGGATTACGTGGTACCTGTCTCGGCTAGACCGTCTTTAGTCCGTATATTAGCTATACCCAACAAAATGTCGCAGAGTCTTCAATCAAGGCATCCTCTGCCCAGCGTGGCAGGAATTTCCGAAGGTATTAGCAGTTGATGATTCCAATGTGTCTAATTTTCGGGAGGGCGGCTCTTATTTGGTGGTTACCAACCAGATGCAAAGTAACCAGGATAACGTGTTGATCGATGCTGATGTATGCGAATGCGTCTACAATTTGCTTTCATGCATAAAAGTCTATTAAACCTTCTTGGTCGCCGCGTCTTTCCGAAGATCTGTGATTTCCGTCCGCCCCCATCAAAACCATACAATACATGACCGAACTGAGGCAGAGACGTGCTAATGAAGCTGAAAGCGTTCGTCTTCCTTCTAGGCAGACGCAACCACCAACCGCTGCAGCACTCTTACAGAGCCCTTATGTCAAGGTAATAAGGATCAAATTTTGTGTTGATGTTAGCAAAGCTTACTAAAAGCTTCTGTAAACATTACTTACAGTTAGGACTATACGCAGTCGGAGCTGTTCTGGGTGTCTTACTACTCCTTTACCAGCAAGCAGAAACGTGAGGACATATCCTGCATCTTTCCGTCAAAATTTTGCAATGCGCAGATCAAGCACATCTTGCCATTGGAACGTCAAGAACGTGATGCCATTGCCTTACTTAGGACAAAGGCTGTACCACGTCCTGCTCGAGGATACTATGCTGTCAAGAATGCCGTCATATACACGATGAACGATTCCCAGCCCGTGGTATCTTCATTCATAGTGCAAGATGGACGCTTTACGGCTGTAGGCGAAACCGAGGACATCTTGATAGATCATCCACACGCCAAATTGTTTGATCTAGCTGGTCGAATGATAACACCCGGACTAATTGACGCTCATGGTCATTTGATCTTGCTGGGAAACACGTTGATACAGGCAGACTTGACTGGTAGTTCTGGGCTGGAGGATGTTAGATCTCGCTTGAAGGCACACTTGGAGCAAAATCCTTCTTCATCGTGGCTTATTGGGAGGGGTTGGGATCAAACAACATGGCCAGGTAGTCAGTTTCCAACTGCTGCTGATTTGGACGTGGATCCGATATTGGCCTGTGTTCCGATTGCTCTGTTTCGTGTGGACTATCACGCTTATTGGGTTAATCAGGCCGCAATCAAATTGCTGAAGCTTCCAAGCAATTTGACGATTCCGGGTGGTGAAATCAGGATGAATGCTGATGGGACTCCATCTGGTATATTCATAGACGATGCCATGACCTATGTCGGTACGTACGTACAATCGAAAAAACACGTGGAGTTTATTGCTCATACTCTCCTCAAACACAGAAACAGCACGTCCTAAATACACAGACGCCGAAACCAACGAGTCCTTTGACAAAGCCATGGAAGTGTTACCATCATATGGTATTACAGGAATCCACGACGCAGGAGTAAGAGCCGATGAATTATCACTCTTTCTCCGCATCTTAAAATCAACGCCAGCACGATTCAAAGTACGAAATTATGTAATGTTTGCCTGTGATGGAATCAAGTATTGTGGACAAGGGCTGCGACATAGCCATAAGAGTTTCATGACGGTTAGATCAGTCAAGATCTTCCTTGATGGTGCACTTGGGTCATGGGGAGCTGCGATGGTGGATCCGTACACAGATAAACCGGATAGTACCGGGTTTTTGAGAATAGAGCCTGAAGAGCTTGAGTCTCTCGTTTGGCAGGTATGTATATTTGAGTGTGTAGGTTTCCATCGTTACACTGACAATTTCATGACACTAGTGGATGATTGGAGGGTGGCAAGTAAACATACACGCTATCGGCGACAAGGGCACGAATGTCGCTCTGAATGCATTCGAATATGCCATCAAACGATATGATGAATTGGAGACACCCATAAAAAGAAAGATTGGGTTCATGTCTGGACGTGAATTTAGGCATCGTGTTGAGCATGCTCAGATATTGAGACCGGATGATGTTTCGAGATTTGCTGAGTTGGGTGTCTTGCCTAGTATGCAGCCTACTCATGGTAAGCGCAAAAGAATCGATTTAAAAGAGGCACCACATAGTGAATCCGTCTCACCTCCCTGCCTTTCAGCAACTTCCGATATGTATTACGTTGAAAAGCGTATTGGTCGACGAGCAGCTTACTCATATCTCTGGAAGACTTTTATTAACCACTCAGTACCATTACCATTATCCAGTGACTTTCCCGTCGAATCTCCAAATCCGCTATTAGGTTTATACGCGGCAGTGACGAGGTTGACTCCAGCAGGCAAATCTCCTCACGGTGATAAAGAAGGCTGGTTTCCGAAAGAGAGACTAAGTATAGAGGAAGCCTTAAAAGGATTTACCTTGAATGCAGCATATGCAGCACATCAAGAGTCGGAAGTTGGTAGCATTGAGGTTGGCAAGTTTGCTGATTTCACAGTGTTTGATACGGATTTCGTTCAGGCCACGAAAGATGGGAATGCATCGAGTATCTTGAACGCTGGCGTAAATGCTACGGTGGTCGGTGGGCAAGTAACGTTTGGAGATTTGGGAGAGGGTGTTGGAGGGTATGTTTTCATACAGAGAAAAGGGCTAATAAGTGGTATGATTAGCCGGTACTTCCCTGACTTAAAATTGTAACTCGTAAATACAGAACCATCTTGCATTCGATCAGGGCAATTAACCTAATATCTCTTGAAATTCACAACAATCGTGCATTCGTCAAAGACACATGAGATATTGAGATTTGTCTAGAAAAGGAATGTATTCATACAAGGCGCGAGTGGGGGATAAGTACAATGAGATGAAAGTTTTGATCTGATACTAATTGTGATCGTTGCAGGCTACTGCGTATTAGGTATGGCCCTACAGAAACGACAGATTTCAATAAAATTGCAATGAAAATCTCACACAAACTCTGAAAGGCATACCTTGCAATACCAAAAGCGGCACCAGCAGCACACGCTCCGATAACGGCCATTTGAATAGCGCCCATGAAAGCAGGCACACCAAGAATTCGAGATTTCACATATCCGAATATGAACAATGCGGCAATCGTGACAGCCATGGAAACATACAGGGCTTCAGTAGTAGATGACATGAAGATATATGGGAAGAGTGGGACCAGACCACCAATCTAATGGAGAAGAATATTGTTATAGCACATATTGTTCAAGCACCGAATATTCTTACAGCTTCTCAAGTCATTCCAAAGCAAGAATACTTTTTGTACTTACAAAGTAGGAAACTCCAATAGTGAGAGCAGCGATATATGATCGACTGATATCTGGCTTTTCAAGTGCCAGTTCAAACTTCATCATGAAGTCTTTGAAAAACGATGACCTGTCAGTGTCAATGATTTCAACTAAACCATGTAGCAGGAGGCAAATACATACCAACCCATCGTTCCTTGTCTTGTTTGAGCATATACATCATGGGTTGCAAGGATGTTTTCGTGACTCCGTCTAGAACAAAAACAATTGAGTACATGGGAGTGCGAGATGATGCACAGCAGATACACTCAACCACTTCGAATCAATCCACAAACAGCCCATCAAATCAATTCATAAACGAATGACCCTAGCTAGGAGCTAACGACACTTACAAGGTTCAAAGATTTCGTAAATCTCTTCTTCTTCTCGCTCAGGCACAGTTTCGACTTCACGAACTTCACGAGCTCGTTCTGAATTGTAATGATCAATCTCTGTCCTTCCGGCGAGGAAACCTCCCAATCCCATAGAGATGGAGCCAGCAACGATTTCTGCAATGGAAAGGTTACTTATCATGTGGCAAACACAAACCAGAGTTCCAAAAGACTTATCGCATACCAGCAAATCCAGCAGTAACAACGAGATGGGTATTGTTGAGAGAAGACAAACCAGCAGCCAAAGCGAACGGCACTGTGAGCCCATCAGAAAGTCTACAAATCGTAATAAAGAAATGCTGTTAGGCCATCTGAAAGTCTATAAAGCATAATAAAGAAATGGACGAAATGAAGAAAGATTTAGATCGGAGCTGGTGGTGGGAGGTATAAGCTCCAGAGTGTCGACAGCAGGAACTGTAATCATGAAACATACAGAAACGGGAGCTCCCACAAACAAACAAGTCTCTGGAGCTCTTTCAGCTCAAAGTGAAAACAAAGAGCACATTTCTTTACCCGATGATGATGTCTCGGACAACTTCGGCAGCTCCGAAATGAGGTTCGACATGAGAGTTATTGGAGCTTGATGATCGTCTACTTATTGGCTCCTTTCCACCGCCAGTAGGCAGGTTTGGTGTTGGCGTTCCAACAATCGTTGATGCTGTTGGCGAAGTCATTTTTGTAACGTCCACGACGCTCGACGAGCTTGAATGATGTTCGCCGAGGTCCCCAGAGGTGCTGATCTGAATGTCTCCCATCCCTTTCGTGGTTTCTAGCTGATTCAAGGGTGCCTTGCCAAGAAAAAAATGTGAGTGAGTTTCAGCTTTTTTGAGCTAGTTTTCACGTCACGTAAAAATTGGATCTACCTGATTTCATAGCTCTATTCGATTTTCGGAAATTCGGAAGCTTCATTTGCTGTTACAATTTATGGCTTTACTACATTTGTTTTACATTATTTGCTACGTTTTCTGAGCTACGACGTGCCATCTGTTTTCAACCCTTTAGGCTTTGGCAGTTGCCCTAATATTAGACTAATTTTATCGATGTTTTACTTGAACGAACACATCCTCTTCCCAGTTTGACTTCTCTCGCTGTCGAATGGAGATCAGTGGATCTCTCATTTGACCAATGTGCTCCCAAATCCATCCATGAGGCCATCACAAATATTAACAAAAACACTATTTCCATCTTCCCAGACTGTATTAATCCATTGAATTTCCAAGACTGGCACATTTGATGGTCTGCTAGCCATCGCCGATGACAATCAGATTGCCTGAGATTGACGTTGGAGGATACCAATGCACTTTTAGACTCTCAAGATAAGCCAGTTGAGTAATCATCAATACAATATACGAGTCTTTGAGACGTATTTCCATCATCCATCTCAAGAGTTATGGTCTGCAGATTTGGGAGCACCTTGGTCAAATGAGAGATCCACTGATCTCCATTCGACATCGTCGAGAGAAGTCAAACTGGGAAGAGGATGTGTTCGTTCAGGTAATCCGCCAGCCAGTATATCGACAACGTTCAATCGGATCTGCCATACTCCTAAAGTGTTCAAACGAAAGATGTCGGGCTCAAATATTGGCCCGTCGTACCATTCTGCGGTGAGGGCTTTCAAGTCATCGGAGCTTACTGCCAATATATCCGCAAGGGCTCTGTAATAGATCGTGAAAATCGTGGGTTTGACTTGTTAGAACTACCTTTTGGCTGTAAACCAAAAAAGCAATACAATCCTATATAACAGTATCTGGTACATAAAAACCAGAGATAAATCCGACATTGAAAATATTTAAGTGCTTGGGGTTCTCAAATGAGCCCATCGTGACACCTGCATTGATGGGCAGGTCGCCATGGAATTGTTTCCTGCGACGTTTTGCTGCCTGACAATAAAGCAGTACATACACAGTCATCTAGTACGTCACCATAGTTGCTGAGATTCCATTGACTCATTGCTATAGCAAGATTATTCGTTCGACCGTTCTCGGTACAACACACATTCAGCGTACATGTATTACGATGAGTGGAAGCAAATTGAGACCAGTTCTTGTCAGACCATACTATGACATCAGGTGCTACATCGATATGCAGTTCCAGCTTCAATAGTCCTGGAGATACTGCATGCAAGAGATACGATATCCAGGCTTTTCAGATTGGTGCAATGCAATAAGAGATCACGTATAATTATTTGAGAATACCGTTCATCTCGAAACCCGTGGATAGACGACCTGAGATCCAACGACTGAAATTTCCCATGGGTTTTGGTGATACATGCTGACAGGCGACGACCGTGCCAATAGAATGAAATGGAGACATTGGTAGAACTTCCTTGATACTACTACGTGTTTATATAGTTGGCTTACTGCCACTATATTCTCATCTTTGCAGACCAGTGCCATCCAGTGGAGTGTCTTTCGTTTATGAATCCATTTGACGATGCAGTATAGGATGTCCTCTGGCAATATAGGGATAGGTGACCCGGTTTTCGGTCAGTAAAAATATTCGAAGCCATGGGCCTGTGTAATGTCTAATATGTGAAATTCAAAATGTGTCGAGAAATCCTTGCATCGATGAGCCTGGTTTCAGAGCCCTGTCACGTCAAGACAAACGGTCTTTAAATTTGGGAGCACTTTTGGCACGAGATCAAATACGAGATCGACCTATTTCCATCTAAGGCGGAGACACGTCAAGTTGATTAGAGGACGTGCTCGTTCAAACAGGCCTCATTTAATAAGTCCTCATCCATCAGGCCAAGTTCGTCCGAGCAGCTAAAGCCATGCGAGAGAAATATACCAGGAGCCAATATGCGTTCTTCATATCGGGTTGAGACGAATGCTTTCAAAGCATGGGCACTTGCTGTTAATAGCGGTGCCAGGCCTAAAAAAAGTAGGAAACAGATCTCTAGTGAGTATAGTCCACAGAGTATATTCCACAGACGTAGTCTAGAGAAAAGAAATTAACCTGTGGCTTCACACCAGTGCAGCTTCCAAGTCGCAAAGACTCCAAAGTAAAAGCTGAGAAATCAAGAAGTTAAGCGTGTTCCCTCCATAGTCAAGCGCTTCAAGTTCTTGAATGACCCGGTTGCAGCACCAGCATTCAATGGAAATTTTCCAAGAAAAGGAGGAGAAGTTGCAAGGATGTCTCACTTCCTTTTACCAAGGCTGAAAACATAGTATTATCTACCGCCTCAGCTTCTAAAGTAAACCAGCGAGTTTCCAATGACTTATTGCGTCCGCCATTCGAGCCAAGGTCAAGTCACTGACAAACAGATCCAGACGATTAATACTATGATGAGTAGACCAAAAATGTGACCAATCCCTCTCAGACAATTCCGATCCTGTATTAGTGGCTACATCACGACTTTGCTCGAGGTCGAGTGCAACAAGTGCAGGGGATGCAGAAAGCAAGGCAGGACCATATTTAGATGCTAGGCACAGCTCCTTTGGATTGGTACATGCTACCAAAAGATTGCTTATTGTCACTGTTGAATGACTCTTCTCGATATTGAACGACTGAATGTGCGAAAGAGCATTCTGGTGATACTTGTCATCAGATAAGGGCTTTTCAACCATCCATTTAAGACACGTGAAGAACTTCGTTGATGGGTTTACTTTTCAATAAAGTTCTCTGACTGCAGCCCTATTGCAACCTTTGCAAACTAGAACCATTAAGTGCAGTGTTCTGCGTTCATTGATCCCTTTGATGATGATGTTCATCGCTTCCATTGGCAATGGAGAAACTTCAGATACCACCGCGTCCTGCGAATCAAGGTCGACCACTGGTGATCCGATACTGAGCACACCCTCGGGCAATCTAGGGAACGCTGGAGGAGGTCCATCCTCTGGCATGTAGTAGCCGACATGGCTTCAGTTGATTACGAGAACGGTTATATAAAGTGTCTAGAAGTGAGCACAGATGTGCAGATGTGAGACTTTGATGTTTCATGCCATAGATTCTCGCAAGGAGACATGAGTTTGGAGTAAAGAACACAACTCATGCATTCAAAAAGCTCAAATTCAGATAGAAGACGTCTTTGTATCGCCTTGAACCAGAAGCGAACGGCATCACTCAAATGAGAAGACACGATGTGTGGTCAAATTAACATACCTGGCCGAGCAAGTTCCCATCTAATTGTGCCATATATAATTGATGTTTATCCGTATGAAGCGAGATAGAGAGGGACTTGGTAGCCTATCAAAAGTCGATGTGTGTGATCCCTTGGCAAGATCCTTAAAGGTGGAAATTATTGAAATTATCGCGTCTGCAAGAAGTTATCACGAATACATGCATGACATGCTCTATTGTGTATGCTACCATGTTGTCATAATATAAATTACTGCTCAAGATTATTGCTTATGATGCGATATTCTAGCGATTATATATATCAAGTAGTTCCTGTTTCTTGCCATCAATTTATACACTTGCATTAGTTTGTGGTAGTGTCTTGATTATCTGATGTTTTGTTCGTATTAGCGCAGTCTCTACCCCATCAGCGTCTTCAGACAACCGGGACAATTGCAGTATTGTTTCGTGGCTTATCAGTCCCGTGTCAGCATCATACGTGATACTAGCATCAACAGGCTTGTAACTGATGCTGTTGATGTTTAGGAATTCACCTAACGTGGCAACACCATTTTTAGCCGTATAGTGACAATACACTCTATATAAATTATATGCCATTGGTAAGTTGGGACCAGGAACTATCGACTGAAACACCAGTGTAAGTCAAATGCAATTTCGGAGAAGACACGTCACTTTTACCAGACTCAAAGAAAATGGAAGACATAGACACGACAGAGCAAACCAGCGTCTATGAAACGCATCTCTACTCTTGACAAGAGCATGCAGTTTCTGTTCCACTTCTGTTTGCTGCAAGCTGCCGACGAAAGCGACTTCCACCTATGGTTTTGCAACAAGTTGAGAAGCTTGTCGGTGCAAACTGATAGTTACAAGCTCACCTCGCCTAGTGAGGATGCATGATGCCCTTTGAGAGAGGGAATAGACATGCAAAAACTCTCTTCGACGGGTATCCTGTCGAGCAAGTTTGTGCCCAGATCAAATGTCCTTTTCTTAATTGATTTTTCGGGTGCTTCCCCCCAACTATGCCACATCTTATGCAGTTTCGCAGTAGTTTTGTGGGCAGCTGTTATAAACTTGTTGGGCTTGTCCATCGAACTATGCAGAGGTGAGTGGTCTGCGACATGACAGTGAAAGAATATGTTGTTGCGACCCAATGGTAAAACTAGAACTTTGAATGGAGCTAAAAGCTTTGAGCCCGACATGGTTCCGATAGGTCTCGCTTAGCTTCCCTATGTTATGAAATGACGTTTTCAGTATTGAAAACATTTACCTAACCTCAAAGACTTCGAGATTCAGCAGATGCATGACAACACGTCAATTGTGTATAAAGAATACGTTGTATATTGATTTTAGACGCAATTTGAACTGCAGTGATAGTCGTCAGACCGTGAGATCAGCGAAAAAAACGCGTCAAAGAGCAATCAGCTCTTTGAAGATACGCTTTGGTTCAAACCGACAAGGGCAAAAGCGACGGCAAATACGCACTGAATGCATGAAATCGGAAATAAAAAGGTTTCATGCCAGGAACTTCTTGTTGTTTGCACCGTTCACATATCTGACTTTTCAACACAATCGTGCGTTTGGTGCAAGTATAGATTCATATTCCATAAGATCCGTAACTGCATACATAAGTCAGCAGTACGTTCATTGGCAATTTTCACTGGCGATCTCATCTTAATCGGAATCAATCACAAAGAGTTGACAAACAATCGTTGACGGCAATGGCAAATGCCGACTTTCTGCAAGTACGTATACAGATGAAGATCTATATTATAGCAATTATATATCATGAATATGTGGAACCTATAGTGCCTTGACTATTTATTGAAACAAAATCAACATTTATTTAGAAAGCCATTGAAATTGTGAGAAAGGCGATTGATGAAGATGCCAAGGGAAATGTCGAAGAGGCATACAAGCTATATCACAACAGTCTGGAATACTTTATGACTGCCATGAAATGTAACTGTCTGGCCTCAAATGCTTGAACATTACACGTCGATTCGCAGTGCTGACTTGGACATGCCCTAACTAGATGAGAAGAATGAAAGAACAAAGGAATCTATACGGAAGAAATGTACTGAGTATATTGAGCGAGCTGAAAAGCTAAAGGAGGTCATAAATAAACAACAGAAAAAGAAGAAGGCTGTCCCTGCTGGAGGAGGAACCAACGGTTCATCTGGTAATTTGTAGCAGCCGTTTTTTGGTTGTATTCCTAAGTCTACGGAGAATTGTTCTTGCTTGATTAACGCCATTCTCGTTTGTGTAGGACCCAAGAAAAAGGGTGAAGAATCAGGAGACGAAGATGATGAAGAAGACGATGATTCAGGCAACAAGAAGGAAGATGCTGAATCAAAGCGATTGAAAGGAGCATTACAATCCGCTATTCTGACTGAGAAACCTAATGTTAAATGGGATGATATTGCTGGCTTGGAAGTTGCCAAGGAAGCTTTAAAAGAAGCTGTCATATTGCCAATCAAATTTCCACATTTGTTTACTGGTAAACAATGTTGCCCTCTACATTCGTATTGTCGATGAGCTATTGACGACGTAATCTCTTCGTGTAGGTAAACGAGTACCTTGGAGGGGTATCTTGTTGTATGGAGTACGTTGATTGTTACGTGGCGATTATCATGATGTTTAAATCTTAACTCTTTTTCTGCATCAGCCTCCAGGGACAGGGAAGTCATATTTGGCCAAAGCTGTTGCCACAGAAGCAGATTCTACGTTCTTTTCAGTCAGTTCCTCAGATCTAGTCAGTAAATGGATGGGTGAATCTGAACGGTAAGATGTCATATTGCTCTTTTAGACGATCTTTTTTTGCTTGTTCTCATCTGTGAATGCTTGTCGCTAGATTGGTCAAACAGCTCTTCCAGATGGCCCGAGAAAACAAACCAGCCATCATCTTTGTTGACGAAGTCGATTCATTAACAGGAACACGTGGTGAAGGAGAATCAGAAGCCAGTAGACGTATCAAGACAGAGTTTCTGGTACAAATGCAAGGAGTTGGTCATGATCAGACTGGTGTATTGGTGTTGGGTGCTACGAATACTCCATGGCAGTTAGATCCTGCTATTCGTCGAAGGTCAGTTCAAAAGTGGCTGTTTTGAAGTACTATCTGGTTCCTGTTCTGAGACTTTTTCTGCACGGCACCAGATTTGAGAAACGTATCTACATTCCAATACCTGAAGCAGGCGCTCGTGCCAGGATGTTCCAGCTGAATATTGGTACGACTCCATGTAAATTGACTCAAAGTGACTATAAGATATTAGGAGAGAGGACGGACGGGTACGAAGCTATTGTTCTTGAAAGCCATATTCAAATCGTTTTGAGCCATATGCCGTGAACATTAATTTAGGTATACTGGATCGGACATTGCTGTGTTGGTTCGTGATGCGCTAATGGAGCCCGTCAGAAAAGTGCAGTCCGCTACTCACTTCAAATATGCAAGTATTCATACTTATCACGTTCTGGATTTTTTGCTGAGTCTGAACTCCACATAGGTCGATGCACCCAGCAGAAAAGATCCCAACATGATAACAAGGCATTTGACGCCGTGCTCACCAGGTGATGCAGGTGCAATAGAAAAGTCATGGACGGATGTGGAAGCCGATGAATTGTTAGAACCTGATTTGACTGTGCATGACTTTGTTCGTGCTTTGCAGAACGCACGTAAATCAGTTGCTGACGAGGATATTGCCAGGTATACGAAATGGACTGGTAAGTTTGGAAGTTCATCACAAAGGAAGAGCAATGGGGGTTTTTGTCTTGAGAAATCAGGATTTGATTTCTGACACATCACGGTCTTTCTATAGAGGAATTCGGTCAAGAAGGCTAGACCTTTTATTGTTTTGTACAGTTATTAAACACACGTCGTTGAACATCTCACCATTATATTTGACCAATTTCGCGCAAAGCACATCGATGCATTCGCACGCAGCGTGTTCAGAAGAGAAAATAAATGCTACAGAACTACTATATTCAGTAATCCAACTTGACACTTGTCAAATTTACCTGTGTCCGAATCCTGTGTTTCTACTTGCACTTCCATCCGCAAAACAGACACATCAGGTAGAACAATGTCTCTGCCGCGTTCACCTCGGAATACGGTGCCCAAATCGTCGAATGCAAGCCAGTCATCAGATGTCTTCATCAAGCTTGCACTAGAACAATTGTCGAGCGCCAAAGAAGGCAAGAAGATTCTCCAATTACGAGATTCCTGTTCGAAGGCTAGCGGTATGTGTCAATTACAGACGAACAGAGACTGCCAGTTAGTTTGAAATTCATATATTCGCTATTGCTTTTCTTGTTGCCCGCTTGGTATTTGCGTGGTGGACGTGTTAGTCCAAATTGGAGGCATTTAGTCAAGACCGTTTATGAAGAAGCAACATCAAAGAATTATTTTGCTAATGGATTTACTTTCATTTTACATTCAAACAGCTGCACTAGAAGCCCTAAGTGTCGGACGCGGAGATCCATCAATATCTATAGCAGCAGTCTTCCTCCCCTTCCAGATCGCATGTGAATCCAGAATCCCAATCCTCGCATCTATAGCAATCGACTGTCTAGGCAAACTATTCACATACAATTACTGGAGTCGTTATGAAAGTCATGATGATGCAGCATCTGAAAACGGAACCAATAATACTAACAAGCGAACATCTACCTCGTCGAGAGGACGTCAGTCGAGATCAGATGACGATGATACAGCAGATGATGAAGCCAGGAGTAGTCTTGATATTGAAGGGGATCGTGAAGATGGTGGGGCGTCGGGGAGTGGGATTGTTGCGCAAGTTATTGATACTATTTGTGATACGTTTGCGGGTGGTGAGACTACGGATGAGCGGGTGCAGCTGCAGATCATAAAGGTATGCTGTAGTTTGTTATTTGCTTGATTTTTTTTTCTGCACTCACAATTTGTTCATAGGCACTAGCAGCATCAGTATCATCGCCTGACCCAAAATCAGGAGCCCACGGCGGCGTCCTCCTGAAAGCGATCCGAACAACATATAACATATTCTTATTATCGAAATCACCCACCACACAATTACTAGCTCAGTCGTCACTGACACAAATGGTACAAGCCGTCTTTGAAAGGATACCAAGACCACCGAAACAACCAATAATAAAACCTGGAAACACAAGTCCTACCTCCCCAGTTAGTGATGGTAGCTCTTCGTCTGTTGTTGTAGTAGAAGGAGTAGCTACAGAAAGAAAGGATGGAGATAGTCCTACGGCAACTGCATTTTCGTTTCCGTCTGGTAGTGATACGAGTAGTAAATGGGGTTCGCCTGCTGATAGTACTGATAAGTTGTAAGAAATTTAAGCTTGTTGTTGAAGATGCAAGCATTCGGAGATAACAACTTCCTATTTTGGTCGCTTTCGCAGATCCATCTCACAAGATAATTTACATGAATTGGGCAGCTCAAAAGGAGCCGATTTACGTGCTTCTCATGATATTCTGGCAGAAACGTTCAGAGGAAGTAAAACTCCTACTATTAGTCGTGATCCAGTGCTAGATACCAATGTCAAGGATGTGTATCTAGTGTTTAGAGCACTGTGTAAATTGAGTATGAAGACTGTGCCAACGGAAGGGTGAGTTTTTGTAAATTTCTGTAAAAGCACCTTGCAAAAAAATGCTGACAAGGGTCGCTGACTGGTGCTTTTAGAGCCACTGATTTAAAATCCCACGCCATGAGATCCAAACTATTGGCATTACATCTCGTTGACTCGGTTCTGGCATCGAATCTATACGTATTCTTTACACCAGCTGGAGTTTTATTCTCGTCCAGTCAGAATGGAGTGTCAGCTTCTGCCATTCTCTTTATACATGCCGTCAAACAGTATTTGGGGTTGACCCTCAGTCGTAATGCATCTAGTGCTGTGCCACAAGTATTTGATGTTGCCATGCAGATATTTGGGAAGGTGTTGATCGGGTTGAGAACTGTCTTGAAGGTAGTACACTTGTATAGGTGCTGGTTTTGTTGCTTGTGGCAATGACAATTGACGAAGAATCCCTCGTTTATAATAGCGTGAACTGTCTGTCATCATGACAGAAATCATACTTCCAATCTTGGAAGCTCGATCATCCATTACCTTCCATCAACGAATATCATGTCTAAACAAGATGAAGGAGATATTGGCCGATCCAGCTGCAGATGGTGGACGTGTACTCGTAGAAATCTATCTAAACTATGATTGTGATGTAGAAGCAGGAGCACGAGAAAATATCTGGGAACGATTGATGAATGCTCTTGGTAAAGTTATGACCACGCATTATGCCATAGATCCAGCTCAGCAGCAACAGCAAAATGCTGGTGGTGTTTTGGCTGGAAATGGTCCACACTCTGGTGTTGCGCCAGCTATAACCACAGCCAACCTCACCAATCTGACACGAGAACAATTACGTGGACTTTATTCTGCTACTGGAGATTATGCAGAATTGAAAAAACGTGGATTGGAACTTATGGTCAATGGAGTTATGAAACCTCTTGTAGATTGGTGTGTTGCTCGTGGTGGTAAACCAGGAGATAATATGCCAGCTCATGATGAGCAGGGCCACAAGAAACGAAAATCAGAAGATGGCCATGAGCGTGAAAATACTGGTGGTGGATTAGGTCTGTTGTCTGAAGAAGAAGCCAAGAAACGTCGTCAACGAGGTGAAGATGACCCCACCCAATTCGAGTCATTGAAACAACGTAAACAGATATCCATGGAAGGTGTTAAACGATTTAATTTCAAACCCAAGAAGGGTTTGCAGTTTTTGCTGGATCAACGTATTATACCGTCAAGGACGCCACGAGATATTGCGAGATTCTTGTTGAGAACTGAAGGCCTTGCTAAGCAGGTTATTGGGGAGTTCTTGGGTGAAGGGTGCGTAACGCATTGCATTTCGATACCACGACACATTTCTTCCTTAAAAAAATTTCTCCTTCAGTGATGAAGAAAATATCGCGATCATGCATGCCTTCGTTGATGAAATGGATATGACCAATATGAGATTTGTAGAAGCTTTACGTACGTTTTTGCAGAGCTTCAGGTTGCCTGGAGAAGCCCAAAAAATTGATAGATTTATGCTCAAGTTTGCTGAACGGTACTTGAAGGGCAATTCACAGACTTTTACCAGTGCCGGTGGGTTTTGATTGTTGAACATTGTTCATTTTGTCCCATGCAAAAATCCTACCAGCCGTTGATGGTTTGCACAAGCTAACCAAGATGCCTGTTTTTGATTTCCAGATACTGCATACGTACTTGCATATTCAGTAGTCATGCTCAACACTGATCAACATAATACTCAAGTCAAACGACGAATGACCAAGGCCGATTTCGTAAAGAACAATCGAGGTATAGATGAAGGCAAAGATTTGCCAGTAGAATTTCTTGAAGCTATATTTGATGAGATTGCCACGAACGAGATTGTCATGAAGGATGAAAGGCCAGACAAGGAATCTGAAAAGGCAGCAGACAAGGCTGCTGCAGCTCAAGCACCCAACTCTGCTCTCAGAACCAAGAAGGAATTAGCGCAATTTGCTAATGCTTCACAAGCCATGGCACAAAAGTCTGAAGCCATGTTTAACAATATTAGTAAATCAAAGACCAGTAAAAAGGGGGCTAGTGGTCATAATTTACCTAGTGCTGGCGGTAATTCACAATCCGAATCAGCTACATCCCAAAACAATAACTCCATGGCACAGTTTTATGCTGCTAGTCATTACGAGCATGTTAAACCCATGTTCCAATTGATTTGGATGGCGGTTTTAACTGGATGCTCTGGCCCACTACAAGAAAGTGAAGACCTAGATACCATTGCACTATGTCTCGATGGATTTAAATATGCCATTCGAATCATATGTCTGTTTGATATGGATTTAGAAAAGCAGGCATTCTTATCTACCTTGTCGAAATTCACGCAGTTATCGAATTTGGCTGAATTACGACCCAAGAATCTAGAAGCTATTCGAACATTGCTTGAGATTGCTGTATTAGAGGGCAATTATTTGGGAGATACGTGGAGAGATGTAGTTGTATGTGTCTCACAGCTTGAAAAGCTGCAAATCTTGTCTGGTGGTGGTGGACCTGGTGGTGATAATGGACGTGTATCACGATCATCTGAAGATCCAGGCTTATCGGGACGTCGTGAATCACATGTTGGTGGGAATCGACAGGTAGATAGTAAGGGTAAACCGTACGTGGAAATGACTGTTGATGGTAGTATGAGTATGCAAATGACGCTAGCTGTGGATCATATATTTACAAGTAGTGTTCGATTGTCTGGGGTGAGTATGAGAAAAAATGCGCAGATTTATCTATATCTAACGTGGATTGTTTTACTCAGACGGCCATTGTGGAATTCGTGAGAGCATTATGTCTTGTATCGTGGGATGAAATCACATCATCGTCAGATCGAGAGCATCCGAGAATGTATTGTTTGCAGAGACTTGTTGAGATCTCGTACTATAATATGAAACGTATTCGTATGGAGTGGTCGAATATCTGGGCTATATTAGGAGATCATTTCAATCAGGTCTGTTCTGAAACACTCGTCCATCCTTTTTTGGCGACTTAATTGCTGACATAGAATTTGGATTTTGTTTAGGTTGGATGTCATCACAACTCGAACGTTGGTTTCTTCGCACTCGACAAGCTCAGACAAATGGCCATGAAATTCTTGGAATTGGAAGAGCTACCAAACTTCAAATTCCAAAAGGATTTCCTACGGCCATTTGAACATGTCCTGGGTTTCAATCAAGATCCAAAGATTAAAGATATGGTGTTGGCTTGTCTTCAGCAAATGGTGCAAGCTAAAGCCAAATCGATGAAATCTGGCTGGAAGACATTGTTTGCTGCATTTATAAGAGCTGCCAGAGAACCATATGGTATGACGTCTTTGACGGTCTCTTTTCTGTTTTTTTCGGAGGCTGATCAACTGGAACAAAAACTAGAACCCGTCGTATTGCTCGCCTTTGATATCGTCAAATCAATATTCAGAGGTCATTTCGAGAGCGTGGTAGCAAACGGAACCTTTGCAGATTTTATATCATGTCTTGTCGAATTCTGTAAAAACAAGCGATTTGGGAAAATCAGTCTCCAATCCATTGAAGTACTTCGACAAGCCATTCCACGAATGGCTGATCTTGCCAAGTCTGCTCAAGGGTCTAAGCTGTTACAGCAAACCATCAATGCCGAAATAACTACTCAAGCATCAGTTGGCAATGTATTCGCACCTAGTAAGATTGAGGAAGATCCTAGTCTGAGGTTCTGGTTTCCAATATTGTTTGGGTTGTATGAGGTTATTATGACCTGTGATTTGGAAGTGAGAACAAGGTATGCACATGTTCGAATAACATTTTTTGCTCTGGAAAAATCTCACATCCGTTTTTCTAGGGGTCTGACATATCTGTTTGACACTCTGAAAACATATGGAGGTTCATTCTCACGCGATTTCTGGGAGGTTGTGTCGAAAGGTGTCCTCTTCCCGATATTTGATGATTTGAGACTGTCAAAACAAGAGCATACAAAGTTCCCAAACAAGGAAGACATGTCGGTGTGGTTGTCTACCACGTTGATTCAAGCTTTAAGGCAGTTTGTGGACTTGTTTTCGCATTACTTTGAGACTTTGAGTTTTCAGTTGGATGGTGTATTGGAGTTGTTGACTGTGTGTATGACTCAAGGTATTCAAGTCATTGGGCTCCATTACTGCGGCTTTTTTGTTGACTCGCTTTTGTTGGTACTAGAAAACGAGACACTTGCAAGAATTGGATCAACATGTCTTCAGCAGTTTATCGAGAATAATGTACAAAGGCTGACAGATGATGTATGGGAGAAACTATGCAAGATGCTAGTCAACCTATTTGAAATCACGACACCAAATGGATTATTCTTTGATATTGGTGAATATGCAAGTAATAGCGCTGCACCGAGCCCAAAGCCAACACGACGATCCGTAACATTTGTAAATGGTGTCGCCACCCTGACAATCGATGGTGTCCCAGCATCCGAACAACAACAGCAACCACAAACAACTCTAACAAAACCGATCGAACAAACCTTTGGATCTAAATTATCAAATACTCCACCAGCATCACCACGGCCACTAGCCAAACGACCTGAAAAACGAGAATTCCAAGCCATCATCGTCAAATGCGTCCTCCACTTGCTGGTTATACAGACGTTGCATGAGATTCTGAGTACAGGGCAAGATGCCGTGTATCGGTCATTAACTATTAGGCATTTGGGACTGCTGATTGATTGTCTTGAGAGGAGTTATCGGTTTGCGCAACGGTTTAATAATGATATGGATTTGAGGATGGCGTTGTATAAGATGGGTATGTCGTGTCATAACTTTGCTGTCATGGTCGTTTCGTGGAGTGCCTAATTTGCTTGCTTTTATAGGATTCATGAAACAGCTACCCAATTTGTTGAAACAGGAGACAACCAGCATTTCGAGTTATCTTATGATTTTGATAAAAATGTACTCAGACTCGACGGATGAGAAGGTCGCTATTCGGTTGGAGACTGAGAAGAGATTGATACCGTGAGTTTGTGCTTCGTGGCAGGAGAAAAAGACACTCATCGTATGTATCCTTATAGACTGAGCTATGATGTGATGTGTCTATACAACAGTCTTGACCCAGAAACCAAGAGGAGGAATGTGAATGCTTGGAGGCCAGTGGTTGTCAGTATACTGAACGCTTTGTTGTCGTTTAGTGATGAGCAGGTATGTCGCAAAAAAATCACAACATCAAGTGACCTATGTGCATTCAACACGACGACTCACTTGTTGCTTCTGGTGTATAGTTCAAACGACATATACCATTATTCTACAATGAAGTAGTGAATCTCCTACTCCAAGAGGTTCCCAACGATTTACGACTCGTCCTACACGCCTTGCTGATACGAGCCGGCAATGTATACGGAGTCACACAACGAGAACGTCGTGTATCTAGAGCAGACAGTATAGAAGGAGATGCTGCATCAATGAGTGGTGGTGGAGGTGGAGGATCACATCTTGACTTGTCATCTGAACTAGACGAAGATGAATTAATGACTTTTGATCCACCACTTAAACCGCAACCTACTGCGACCTTATTGGCTACTGAGCAATCATTGATGGATATGGATGATGGTGTTGAAGAAGAGGTTGCTACAAAGGAAACCAACAAGGCGGAGACCAGTATCTTGTGATTTGATATATAGGATGTATTCTTTCTGTCCGTTTGCACACTGCTGTTTTTTATTCACATATACACGACGTTTATGGTACGAATAAAAAGTTTAGCGTTGGTTAGATTGTTTACCCTCGTTGAGCTTTGAAGATTTTAAGGAATTCGTCGAGACTATGCAGTTGATGCGTGATGTGAGAATGAGGAATAGAAAAAGACCTGAAAGATGCAAATGTACCTGATCTTTCCATCACTATTTTGATCAACCATAGCAATCATTTCTCTGACATCAGCAATAGTCATGTCTTCTCCCAAAGACTTCAATCCTTCACAGAGTTCACCTTCAGAGACGAAACTGTCTCCGTTCTTGTCAAACAGCTTGAATGCCGTCCTATGCGAAAAAACAGGCTCTAAGTCAGGATGTGTAGGCAAGCAGTATTCAACACAATTAAGACATACATGAGTTCTTCATCTTCATCAGTGTCTTTGGTCTTGCGGGCCATCATTGCTGCAAATTCTTCGAAACTGGGCAATAGATAAAAGGTGTGAGATTGTCGAACGCTTCAACAAAAGAAAAGGCGGCCCACAATGTCGTTAGAAACGTACTCGACTGTTCCAGTACGGTCAGCGTCCATCTAGATTCGTGCAAACTTAGACGAATCGTTCTTGCGATTGGTTTGTTTTGTACCCTTGCACTTACTTCACTATAAAACACAAAGGGGTGGGTTAGTTTTTTTCGCGCGACGTGAAGCTGATGCGACAAAGCAAGGCCGACTGCTTACTTAATCAAATCTTGGAGCTCTTCCTTCGTAGGGTTTTGATGTAAAGCGCTAATATGTAAATATGGTTTATTTAGTCGCAATTCAAGTTTGCGTACTTTTCGGAACAAGAAACGGACTTACTTGAGAACCTCTCCCAATTCCTTAGTTGTTATGGTACCATCGCCATCTGAATGAAAGTAAATCGCATCAGTCTAACTTTCAAAATTTGATGCCATCTACCAGCGTGAATAACCTACCTTTATCGAAAAGTCTGAATGCAGCTTGCAGTTGTTCCCGTTGCTTGGTAGAGAGAGACATGTTTAGAATATCTGTAGTTGGATGTGGATGTTAAGAAGACAAAGGTTAAAGCTGCAATGAGTGATCGAGCTCCAAGGCGACCCTGAAACTTTGGATGTGGGCTGGATTCGTGGGTTCGTTTCAACAATCGCTGGGCGGAACCAGGAGAACCACCTCTTGTAAATCAACAAGAGTCACCTCGTATTTCTACCTATTACGCTAAGAATGCCTTCTTATATGCCTACCAAGGACAAACATGAAGAGTTACGACCACTCGCCAAAATCACTGAACGTGCATCAGCTATTCCAGAAAAGGTTTCCCCATCTCACTCCTCACATCGAGAGACGCCTGACCACAAGCCTACATCTTCATCTGAACGTACAAGGGATATGCGAGGCCAAAACGAGGATGAAGATACCAGCAGTTACCGAAGAACAACACATAAACCCGTTATTGAAGACGAAGAAGATGATTTTGTAAAGGTTAGCCCTACTAGACGATCTCCTACTCGTGGCCATAAAGATGAAGACGAGGAGGAAGAAGCAGTAGTTGAACGACCAATCCGCAAGTCTCCTTCTCGTGCTGAGGAAGCACCTTCTCGCCATTCCAGTAGTAGTAAACCAGCATCAGAATTAAAACCAACCAAACAAGAGAAAGAGGCTCCAGCTACTACCGAAGTGCCACGTGTAACTGTTGTATTCCTTGGATTTAAATCTGCTACAAATCCATCGTCTGCACCACCACGCAAAGTCGTAGCCGAATTAAAATCGAATCGTGAATCACAGACTGTCTTGGATTTATTGCAAGATACTTGTGAACGCTATTTTGCTGATGATGAAGAATTGGATCCTACTTCAGCTTACATATACACTGGAGACTTTTCCTTGCTTCCTAAAAAGTCGCCTGCTGGTGTGTTAAGAGATGGTGATTTTGTGGTTGCTGTTTCTGCTCCTATCCCAGCTGATACCAAAGGCAAGAAGAGTGCTCCAGCTGCTTCCGTGAATGAAGATGAGGAGCTTCCTGTTAGGAAACGGGGTGAAAAGACTCGTGAAGTTGGGAAATTTATTGAAGACGACGACGAGCCTATTCGACCTAAATCAACTCGCTCTCGCCATGAAGATGAAGAAGAGGACTTTAAAGATGCTCGCAAGTCTCCTTCAAAAGTTGACGCCAAGAAGCCATCTAAATACGATTGGGCTGACTCTATCGAAGATGTATCTAAAGCATCAAAGTCCCGACCTGCCACTGCCAGTACTGCCAGTAGCTCCATTAAACACGCTGCTGAAGTAGAATCTAGCTCACGAACTGGATCAGCACGTCCAGCCTCTGCATCATCCTCATCACGATCCAAATACGACGACGAAGAGGATACCAAGTCTCGAACAGCTAAACCGGAATCTCGTTTACGATATGAAGTCGGTGAATCATCTACCAAGCCACGTGCTACTGCCTCATCACGTAAATATGATGAAGAAGATGAAGCAATAGTAGCACCCAAGTACTCACGACCTGCGACTGCAACTTCAAGTGCTAGAAAGTACGATGACGACGAACCATTACCGTCATCAAAATCACGACCATCTTCAACCTCTTCCGCACGCACCAAATACGACGAAGACGAACCAACACCATCTCGGTCACGTCCAGAATCAGCCCGTCCATCTTCATCACGAGTCAAATACGAAGATGAAGAAGAACCAATAACTACCCGTCACAAATCAGCCTCAGTCGCTGTCAGCACTCCATCTTCATCCACGTACCGTCGTCGTACCACCGAATCTGAAGAAGAGCTGACGGAAGAAGCTGAAGCTCCACGTGCTCGTCATGCATCATCACCAAAACCTGCTTCACCATCGAAAGCAGTTGCAGAGAAACCAGCATCCATGTCTCTCAAAAAATCCAGCTCTGAAGATTTATTGGCTAAATCGCCATCGCGTAGTCACGGTACTGCTGGATCAAAGCTGTTTGAACCTAAATCGGCTTCGTCATCGTCGAGAACTGCACGTCCAGCACGTAAAAGGGCTTTGCTGATAGGTGAGGTATTGAGTTAGTTAGTATCGAAGCTGACATGGTAACACTCATTGATTTTGCTTTAGGTATCAATTACTTTGACCAAAAGGTTGAATTGAAGGGATGTGTTAATGATGTCAAGAATGTGCACAAGTTCATTACTACACGATTGGGATACTCTGATGCTCCTGAAGATATGATGCTGTTGACTGGTATGAATTGCTATTTCGGGGCTTTCTTTGTTCTGTTTTTTTGGTCCGTTTAATTTCTATGCTTACAAGTCTCTCCTGTCCTTTGATAGATGACCAGAAAGATCGCAAGAAGCTTCCCACGTTTGCCAACATTGTTGCTGGAATGAAATGGTAAAGTCTAAACTGTGATTTGTATTCTCTCTTGCGTCCTTTACTCAACCCTCTCAACATCAAACCTAGGTTGGTCGATGGTGCTCAAGCTGGAGACCATCTTTATTTACACTACTCTGGACATGGGTCCCAGATTCCATCCGAGAAAGGCGATGAAGAGGATGGCATGGACGACACTCTAGTGCCAAGTGACTACCTCTCTGCAGGTCAAATCGTAGACGATGTAAGTCTTCAGTTACCCTTGAACAAAATCGTAGAGCTCGGAAAACAAATTACCACACAGTAACACCTTCTGCTTCCGTTTTCATCAGGACATCAACTTGATACTCGTCCACAATCTTCCAAAGGGCGTCCACTTCTTCTGTACATTCGACTGCTGCCACAGCGGCACCATGTTAGATTTGCCATATACTTATGACAAGCATGGCCGCCTCGTTGAACAAAAGTACTCCGAAGTCTTTTTCAAATTGGACGGTGTGAGTCGCTCCTCTAAAGCCGATGTAATTTGTCTCTCTGGATGTCTGGACGACCAAGTCTCCGCCGATACTGCTATTGGAGGACAATATTCTGGTGCTCTGTCGTATGCCTTGCTCAAAGTATTGGGTGAAGCATCTCGTATGCCAACTTATGAAGAGTTGGTCAAGTCCGTCCGTGATATCTTGAAACGTAAAGGATACAAGCAGTTGCCTCAAATCTCTGCTGGGCACATGATTGAAATCACTCAGCCAATCTCTCTGTAAACGAATCATTTCGTGCCGTAAATGAAATTGGCTTGCCACAAAACTGCACCCTTTTATATACCCCAATTAAAGTAGTCAAGTAATAATGCGTTTGCATTGTATTTTGTTGGTATGCATATACATAAAAGTATGCGCCAGTAGACCTTTCTAAGCTTTGTCCGTGTTTGCATTACTTTACTCGGAGGATGGTGTTGCGTTTTAGAAACAGAAAGGTGTAATAGAATAGACAGTGAGCAAATACCAATGAACTAATATGCTTTGGACTATTTACAAATCACAATCTACAACTCTCAGTCCCTAGTACAACAACGAATGCAAGCTCACCTTGTGTTCGACCCGAACGTCAAACACTACAGAAACAAAGTATGCCATGATGCTGTCTTTACCAAATATCATAGCGAAGGGGTAGAAACAAACAAACATACATGATGGGGCCTCGCAGCATCCATTAACAACTCATTTTACATCTTCTCCCCTGGCCACTGCCGTGAGCGCCAGCCAAATGGTACCAGCCAGCTGTCAATGAGGCCCTTAGCCCTCGGAGAAGATGTTCAGATCTTTATGGGTTTCCTTCAACAGCTTGCAGAATGATGGGCAAGTCAGGTCGAACTTGCAGACCACCTTCCTAGGTGTGTCCAGCATACATTTGGCACCAACGATGTCAGCACCTCGGCTCCATCCCTCCACTTTCCATCCTTTAGCACAGACAGTGAGTTCAGGATATCCAGAAGTACCAAATGGTTGATGTAAGCTACACTGGTGTGGCGGATCTGACAAGGACTGCCACAGAGCTTGTTACACCATGATCGCCTTTATCCGCTCATGAGAGATCTAGTTCTGATAGAAACCTGAGATCTCAAAAAAGGTGTTTGTTCGTCGCGAAACACGGTTCGACAAATGTTGCATAATAACGACTTGACAGATCCGAAGTCCGGAGAGTGCAGCCCATAGCCACGTTCTCTGAATGGTGAATTGATGGATACAGCAAACTGGAGGAGAAGAGAGACCTCCTTCCTCTTAATCCTTGCATTTGCGTGTTTGTTTGAATATTTGGAAGTTTTGGGGCGTCAAAATCGACATTGGAAGTTCAATCCAATTAGGAAAACGAGCGTATATTCACGTGAAAGTATGCAGCATTCTTACTGTCTGCTACTTTTGAACCTCTTGTAATTTGTCTTGAATGCTAGATCGCTGCGTTTACGTTTGACGCATTTGGGTATCTGGTGGCATAGTAGGTCTGTCTTTGAGATATGTGATTATGATCTCTATGTTATATTTACAGTCTTCGTTTACTGGAACTAGCCATACGGCAGTCATTCGATCGACATTCAAAGTGCAGAACAACAAGGGCGAGTGCATCTTCAAATGTAACTTGTAAAGCGTCATCCTATATTTTATATACAGCACATTCCAGCTCCCTACAATTCAATGACACGAATACCATTCTTGTCTACTACTTTAACTACAAAGAGTGGCAAATTTCCCACGAATCGAACCTTCAATTCGTGTAGACATTTGCGAAGTAGAGCTATAGCTTCTTCGAGAGACATATCAGGTTGCCAAAAGCGATCCATAGTAGCCATTGTAAAGTAAGAAGCATATCCCTGAGCGGCAAAGTTTAGTTTGACGCTTGAAGCCAAGTAGTCCAACCAATGTAGTTCTGGAGTTCCTGATTTTGGATCACAGCCAGCAATCAATAGGTTGACCTTGTACGAGTTCTGTATGGTTGGGTGCATTGGTGTATAAGTAGTTGTTGATATGTTGATAACAATGACCAAACATCGACACATGTCCTCCACCACACATCCAACCCTTTCATTGCATACAAGACTTACGCGACTTCGTAGACTGTCAGCGAGTTCCCTCCTTGTAAAGTTTGCAGTTGCTGTAGTAGACAATTGTATGCCATTCTTGATTGTATACAATTGAATGTTTCGTTGAATGTATTCTGCAAACTGGACTGTGTCGCCAGCTTCACCGGTGTAGAGCATCAGAGTATTTTTGTTGAGTTCTCTGGATTTATCTTCGCCGGATTTCATGACGACGATGGACCTGGCAGCTGTTGCATCTGCTGCACACAAGACGAAGTCTTTGCCTGTAATTCCAATCAACACCTAGGAAGAGGAGATAGGAATGTAAGTAAATGGATACTGTAAATGTACAATAGATAGTGTAATTGATATGGCTTACCTCCATTTTACAATGATGCTTTCAAACTTGTGTTTTATGGAATTGGTGACGCGTCAGGTTGACGACAACGACAACAAGCGCTGGAGAGGATCGGGACTACTAAGGAGACTGAATTTGATCAAGTTGATCTTGTAATAATTCTAATTCGTTATACTTGCTTGCTGTCACGTCGTTGCAAGCTTGATTTTGGAAGGTCTAGTTGTGGAAGTGAAATGCTTCCTTTGTTTGCTAGACTTGTTTTCTTGTATTGAAGGACTTCTTTACGTGTTAATACCTGTCGGCTAAAAAGATTCTTGTGTCCTTTTCTAGTCTTGTCTCATTGGCTGCATCATCACATCAAACATCAAGTATCGCAGCTTCGATGCAGGCAACTCAGCAAGAAGTGGCCATAGAGGAGAAGGGCAATGTCTTTAGGTACTTCGCAGCTCTACATAATCTACCAAGATTCAAGGTTCCCAAAGCTCGTAAAGCTTTCGATCTAGCACCTGTCGAATCTGACAGCAATCACCTCGATCAAGTTGATGAGATAGTGGACGATGATGGAACCGACAATCTG
The DNA here is from genome assembly GCF_006535985.1 of Synchytrium microbalum. Classification (NCBI taxonomy): domain Eukaryota; kingdom Fungi; phylum Chytridiomycota; class Chytridiomycetes; order Synchytriales; family Synchytriaceae; genus Synchytrium; species Synchytrium microbalum. Next base: position 429,181 of record NW_022158365.1, read on the forward strand.
CCGCTGCCAAATCCATATCAAGATCCAGAAGAAATGGAAAAGACATTGCTGCCAGACTCATATCAAGATCTAGAACCTGAGACTGATGAGGTTTTACCATCGTATGGCCACTTGCCCAATACCATTCCTATGGAAGTCGTGCCAATTCTAGATCCAAGACCATACCTATATACGCAAACAGATCTAGTCGAGGTTGAAGTCGTAAAGCCTGTATCTGCTAAACGACCACTCCTGCAACCCCTAGCAGCTCCAGCTCGTAAAAAGGCAAAGACTGTAACAAGAACACAATGGTCGCTAGATCAAGTGACTCCGAAAACGCAGGCTGCTTCCATCATGGGGCTTGTCATTGATATTCAACCGATAAAAAGCTTCAAGTCTCGAAGGGGTAATATGGTGACGTTGTTAGTGCTCAGAATTTTAGATCAGTCTAGAGATTTAAGAGTTACACTTTTTGGAGACAAGGCGCTCAAATGCCAGTTTCGTTGTGGAGAGATTGTGTACTTTTCAAGTAAGAGTGTGTTCCTACCCACATTTTCTGTTCATTATTTGGATTTTTGTGCTTGTAAACTGAAACATTTGGTAGTTACAACCCAGCAGATATATCGACTAAGACTTCCCACTGTCTTGTAGGTGTCAAAGGAGATGTTTTCAATGACGTTGTCGGTGCAGTCGCCAATTGGGACTGTGTCATGCAGCTCTTACTTGACTTAGTATCCAACAATCCAAGTGATAAGATAATTCAGGTGGACAAAAGCTCTATCGCTGACCTGGCTACTTGGACAAAGTCTGTATATAGAAGCTTTTTGACAAGCCTTGAGCAGTCGTTGCATCGGACTCGTCAAAGTAGGTTGAAGATTGTTATATCTCATCAGCTGTATCGCAAAATAAATTGCCATCTCAACCCTTTACTAGGACCCTCTACTACAAATCCTGAGATTCTATGCCAGTCGATACTGAGACCAAATGAACAAATAGATGTCATTGCCATTGTGATGGAAGTGGATTATAGGAGTGGCATTGCCGTTCTCATTGGCGAGGATCAGCAACCAGTCGAGATGCACATTCATGATAAGACGAGAGATTCAAACATTTGGCAAGTGCTTCTTGCTTGTGGTGATGATGCGACTATTATAAGGAATCTCAGAGTAACTTTGAAGGGTAAGATTTACACAATTATTGACTGTTTGTATTTTTTAACCAAAAGTTGGTCCCAATCTTGTCTCATACTAGCCTCAGCTCTAGAAACTACCAATGAAACTACTATCTCTATACATTCTACGCCACCCTCTATAACACTCCCAGCTGCCATCATTCCACAACACAATTTCATTCCTGATAACAAAGCCTCCACTGGATGCATGGACGTAACCTCAACTATTGTCGGCTACAAGATAAATAACGAAACAATGGCATTCAAAGTTAGCGACATTCGTGAACTGGAATGTCAGACATGTCAACAAACGCAAATCTGGACTAATATTCCGCAGGAATGCTGTGATGGCAATATGCATACACTGTATAAGGTCTTACAAGCTGTAATACCAGATGGACGGGGTGGTGGAATACCACTAGTTTTGGATCAAAGAGCCTTGAACGTTTATGGAATCAAGACTGATGATACATTGAGTATTATGGACGAGTTTACGTTATGCTCATTTTTGGAATCGTTGGTCAATGAATCTGTGAGGCTTCGAGTTTGGGGTAAAATGTGGTTGGGCGAGGACGGTGAAGTGAAGGAAATCCTGTATGAAGTCACTGATATTAAAGTCCTAGCTTTTGAGTAGGAAAGCAGGTATATTTGTGATGGGGACAATTTCACATGATGATGTATCTTGTAGATTCTGACGCTAAATTAATACAATCATTTTTGGCAAACCAATCGTTTCAGCTCAACGAAAAAAAGCGACAATGATATAAGAATGACATAAACAACCGCGTTCAACCAACACCTACGACAAACCGCATACACAATCAGCAAATAGCTCAAAACCCCCAAATTGTTTCCCGACAGCCACGAAGCGTCGGCTTATTCTCAGAAAACATTGACAGAGAAACTGGGCCAGTCGACCACAATTATACCAAAATCCAGAGCCATGCATGCCATTAACTTGCACTTGAACTAAGACGTGAATCCAGATGCGTTAAGATGTGCATTCAAAACAAGACAACTGCCCTTTTTGGCGATGTGATATGTTTTTACCTTCATCACTAAGAAACAGAAGTTTCATACAATCATTCAATATAGGAGATAATTCAGTGGCTGCTAGACAGGCTATCCATGTGACTAAAATGAGACCATATTGGTTTAGAAAGCTGGCGCCAAAGCAGCCCAACATAAAATCAAGCAATAACTTCTGACTAGGCGACACTCTCGCATACACCCATATCCTTGGCAGTATAGCATTGAAACAAGCAGTGCCTTGTATAATAGACCTTTACCTGTCAAACATGGGTCATACTTCTTGAGTTGAAGACCCTTGAGGCAAAGGTCGTGTCTATTGGAGTATCATCAACAGGTCTCGATATGAAACCTGCATTTGGGTAGATTTCATTGCGTCGGCAAAAGTCCAGTGTGAGTGACAGTCGTCTACCGCATACCATCACAGAGTCTCGAATATCTCTAATCAACGACTATCGAATAACAGCCTCTACCTTTTCACCCACATGTGAAGGAGAAGACACTGCGTACCCGATGTAATACTGATTCAAAAATTCATCACGAGGCCTATCAGTTGATGCCTATTAGCCGAATTTCGATTGAGCCATATAGTAAAAAACGAAGCTGCTATCTCAGGTGTGTGAATACCTCACTGCTTTCATAACACCATCCAGATACTTATATCGCAGCCCCCATACTCTGCTTGCCCAGTACTTGTACACAGCTTCATAATATGCTGGCGTTAAAAGTATGACTATTTGTATTATCTCGCGTTAACAGCCACCTGTGTGCACGGCCAACATTCAGCTTGAGCCAGCAAAAAACAAGCAGCTTCAAGAGTCTTTGAATTGCAGATTGGGTCCTTGACGTGCCTCCACCACATTTTCTTGCAGAGAAGTCCATCCACCAGCGTTTATGTTAGCAGTTTTCCATTGGATCTGCAATGGTACCTTCGTTCATGTGGACAAGAGACTGTGCAGCAGCCATGGCGAAAGCCTATGGCTTCATCAGACAATTCATTCGGGTTTCTTAATCTTTCTTCAGGATTCTGTGCGCCTGATAATGTTACTCCTTCATTCAGGCCAGCTACACCTTCTGTACGTAATCTCCAGCAAGTCAGATTTCCAATCTTATCAAAAGCAATAGACTTTCATAATGGTCGACCAAGGGAATCTGGAAGTGCCTTGAGGTTAACAACTGTGCTTTTTGATAGAGGAAATGAGTGAGAGTTTTCACTTTTAGTAATAATTTCCAAACAAAAAAAAACTGGACTTCAACAATCAAGAATGACAGAAACAGCATCAATCAAAAAAAACACCAACGAAAATAACTCTCAACACCATCAATCAAATAGCTTAAAAGCCTCAACCAAACTCTATTCTAAAAGCAGCGAAGCCTTTGGCTTATTATCAGAAAACATCCATGAACAAACTTGTTCGATCAACCATGCAACACCGAAATCAAGACCCATGCATGCCATTAACTTGTACTTGAACTATAGGAGAGACGAACAAGAAAGCAGCATTAATCGCTCAACTGTTACAACACGTTGACATTTTTGGCATCTGGATTTTCAACTTACATCACCAGGGAATGGCACAAGCTGCATCCAATCATTCAATGTAGGGAATAATTCAGAAGCTGCTAGACACGCAATGCATGTGACTGAAATGAGACCATTCCATAACGGTTTGTTCTCTCGAATGCTTTCTCGGAAAGGATGGCCCTGTTTGCAAAAAACGCTTCAGAAAACCATTTTACACACCCCTATAATTTAGCACGAAAACACATACCTGATAATTGATAGCAAAAGTCGATATCTGCATAATCAACGATACCAAATAAATACCCGAATTCAATAGATTAGGATGGAATTCAGCGTCAAGATCGAATTTTTCATCTCTGAAAAAACATGTAAGAAAGTTTTGTAAGCGATGGCTAAAAGATTCCTTTGTATAATTGATGGGAATGTGCACTCACAGATCCTCAGCATATAATATAGCTTGTTCTCTAATATACATGAGTGCAAAGACATGCACGGCAGCTTGTCCCAGAATGGATGGAATAAGGTACAAGTTGAAGACGTTTGTCTGTGGTCGTTTCTTTGATAGTTCCCTCATTGGCTAATTGCGAGCATGTGTAAGCTTCTGTTTTGCAGTAGCAGTCCAAATTTACCTTACAGAAGATTTAGCGATACTGAAAAAGCACACTGTTATCATCAATCCAGCAATGGTGGCTTGCCTAGATGGGATAAACGTGAGTATCCAATAAAGTCGAATTTGAGGGAGGAATGTGTGCCACTGTACCAATCTCCTTGTTTGATTCCAGCAAGATATAATACACTCATAGAATAAGCCGAAATCAAACAATTTAGAGCCAGAATCTTGTACATCTGTATCATGGCAACAAGAGTACATCGTCCTTGTCTCACGATATTGCAGACTACGAGATTGACAAGTCGTTAATTGGCACATAAGGATTCAGTAGTTGGTTGCCACATAAGGATTCAGGACAGCACACTACCGCTTCTTTTGCTCACCAGACTCAACATTAGCCAACTTGGACGTAAAAGGAGCAGCAACAGAAGCATCACCAAATTTCAGCGTTGGTGGCTCTTCAGAAGTATCTCCCATCATTTTATTCATTTGCTCTTCCAATTTAGCTTGTTGTTGAAGCAATTTCTGTTTCTTGCCTTCTGCTGAATTTGGATCCACTGCTGCTGTTGTAGCAGCAGCGGCTCCTGCATCAGGTAATGGTTGAAGACCCCATCTTTCACGAATGGCCTTTTGTTGGTCAATCATTGCTTGCTTGCGACGTTCCATTTGCTGTTGCATCATTTTTTGTAAGTCTTCTGGACTTCCGTTGAGTAGTGCAATGCCTATTGGCATGTGCAGAGAGCAAGATTTAGATGGTCTGCGCCAAAAAAGCATTCCGGCGCATTGAAATGACGAGCTTACCAACGTGAGCTTGTTTCAACGCTCCAACGTCATTCGTTCCATCACCACACATCAATGTCTCATATCCTGCCTTTCTGAGAGCAGTCAAAATGAATTCCTAATCATCAATAGTCCATGGTTAACAACGCCAACAAAAGGGAAAATAAACGGAGAAAATACCTTCTGACTAGGCGACACTCTCGCATACACCCATATCCTTGGCAGTATAGCATTGAAACAAGCAGTGTCTTGTACTTCTAATAGACCTTTACCCGTCAAACACAAGTCGTATTTCTTGAGTTGAGGATCTTCGATTGTCAATGTCGTGTCTATTCGTATATCAATCGCTTCATCAACTGATCTCCATGTGAAACCTGGGTATGCAATAGTTGCAAGTGAGAAACAACAAATCCAGCGAGAAACAAAAAAACCAATATGTCATAAGCTACTATACCATTAGAGTCTCGAACATCTCCAATCAACACTTTTCGAGTCACAATCTCCACTTCTTTAGCAACATGGCACGCTGTCAAGGCATTATCACCAGTAATCATGACACACTGGAAATAACTAAATTGTCAGCAATGGCGCAAAAAGGTACAGGTACTGCTATATATTTACCCGATGAGAAGAGTTATTCAGCATCCGCACAGCTTCAATAGCATCAGGCTTCAATGGACAATGGAATATCAGGAAACCAGCAAAAGTCAGTTTAGACTCCATAGCATCTCTTGATAATTCTCGTGCCTAATAGTTGCAGTACTTCAACGTCGCAGAACAAAAAAAGAACAAAAAAAAAAGGTCAGTCGTCATTGAATTACCTCGCTGGCCTTTATAACACCATCCAGATGCTTATACCCCAACGCCAAAACTCTACTTCCTCGTCTCGCCCAGTACTTGTACACAGCTTCATAGTGGGCCGGTAAAGAAGTATACATCTTTTGTAATATCTCGGGAGCACCTTTAACAGCGACCAAAGTACGGGGAGAATATCCAGCTTGAGCCAAGACTGATACGGTAGACATTCGTTTCAATGCTGAAGCAAATGGAAACCTCCTAATTATTCTAATTTGATGTTTAGGTCCTTGTCGTGGCTGCACTACATCTCCTTTAAGTAGAGTCCATCCAATAGCGTTAACACTGTTCTTTTCCATTGGGTCTCCAATGGTACCTTCGTCGAGATGGACAAGAGCATGTGCAGCAGCCAGTACAAAATTGGTCTCATCAGGCAGCTCATTCGGCTTTCGTAACTCTTCTTCGTAATTCTGAGTTGCGGATACGTTTATAAATACCGTCAGGCCAGCTACACCTTCCACACGTAAATCTTCAGCCGTCAGAGTTCCGGTCTTGTCAAAACAGCATACCTCCACTTTGCCGGCAAAGGGGATTCGGAAGGGTTCTGTACAAAATACGTATGCTCGGGCTAGAGCTATAAGTGAGTTGTTTACAGCGAGCGATAATTCCATGGGTAATTCTGGTGGTACCACGGATGTTATAATGAGGATACAGTCAAGCAAGATTTTAGATCGTTTACGACCCTCCATCTTGTTTCCTTCAATCCATACGTATGCTGAAGCAATGATAGCGAATACGAGTAGGAATAGAATAAAGAGCAAGGATTCTAAATTATTGGCAGTGACTCGTTCTGTACTGTACACTATTGTCCGTACTAGTTTTCCCTGTTGAGTAGAAAATCCTGTTCGGAGGACAAGAGCCAACGCTCCACCGTCTGGTGGACGTAATTTAGCTTCTGATCCAGGAGCAGATACCTGTATTATCTTTGTTCCTCCAAATAGTACGTGTAGTTTGTCATCATTTATAGAAAATGCATCTTTTGGATCGTTGAGCGAGATATTCTCTTTGAGTTGAGGAGTTGATTCACCCGACAACATGGCTTCGTTGGCAATACAACTGCCGTCAAGCAGAAGCATATCACAAGGAACTGGACAGTCTTCCTTGGATCGTATTACTGATACTACGTCTCCAGGTAGCAGCTCATATGTTTGTACGGGTACCCAAGAGTCTTTACGTCTAGCTAAGAGTTCATATGGTTTGATACTCATACTTCGGAATTCTCTCAGTGTCGTCAGACGCTATTTGCAAAGTTTTAAAACGAGGAGGAAAAGGTAAGATCATAACATGACATACCTGCAGGACGACGGTAGACTCGAATACAAACAACATGAATAGCGTAAAGAGCGAATAATACCACATGTCATCTAGAAACCATAATCCCACACAAAATACTTGAAATACAAAGAATGGAGCAATGGCGTGCTCTTGAAATAGTTCTTGGAATGTTGGGATGGGTATGTCGAATCTACGAGAGCAAAAAAAATGACACACTTCATTCATATCATGCCACAGCAATAGTTCTATCACGGTCGTACCTGTTTTCTCCGTATTTATCCACCAACATCTGTATCTCAGCATCAGTCTTTAATCCAACAAGACCTTGGAATTTGGACATTGTTGATGGTCCTGATGCAGGAAAATCTAGCTTTACGAATCTCCTCAAGGTATCGTTATACAGAAACTTTTTCTTTTGAAACATGAATGATAGTTGTGGAATCTACGAGATCACTAAGATATTAGACAAGTTCTTCGATGATTTTTCGCAGGAATCCAAACTCCATACATTTCCTTCATCCGTTTTGACAAAAGTACGATTGATCTCGCATATTCCAGCAGCACCATGATGTGGCATTGGCATAATTTTGATCAATTGAGCTCGATACGGATCAGATTCCTAGCGAAAAAGAAGACAACAAGATTCTTTAAAGTCAGACACTCGACTGTCACTTCCACGTGAAACACGACACATACATCTCTACAAGTCAAATAGGTCTTGATGGAGACACTCCATTGACAGATCAAGAAGGCCAGAGCATGGAGAGCCATAGCCAGCAAGAGGGTCAAGAATGCAAATTCACGCGAGCCAAAGACGACTTCGAATTGTGACATCCATAAGTATGCCCATATTGAGTAAGGGACCAAGAATGGATAACCGTATATGTGCCATTCGACAGGCTGGCGGACGTGAAGCGACGCCTCCTTGATGGACGCCGATTTGACGAGATTTCTGTTTTGGGATTTGATTGTGATTGTTAGAAGATGCATTAAAGGACACCATGTCAATCGATAGAGATACTCAAAATACAGAAACCAAAGCAGTGTACTTACTGGGTATAAGTCTTGGTCGACATGCTGCCCAAAAGTGATGGATTTGGTGAAAAAGAAGTTGACGTGGCTGTTAGAGCATTACAAGACAGGGCATCAAGATAGATCCTAGTACGCGTTATAGTATCAGATCAATACAAAATCGCGATCTGCTGCATTCCTCAATATCTGTCACGACTGGACGATACGATACAACCATTGCAAATGATTCACAACTAGAACTGCCTCCTTTCTCGTCTTTTTCCGCAACAGCTCTAGCGACGATACAAATTGTTGATTTCCAAGTCACTCAGAGATTTGTTTTCTCTCGCTTGTACACGTAAGCTGTTTGAGCGAACTTGGACATTAAACTGTGCATTAGCTCCTTGAAAAACTCGAGCTAGCATTGGAAGTCTCAGAGCAATCCTTGTCGTTTACAGAGCCAACGAATAATAATCCATACGTGGCATCGACAAATGATGGCCACGGACGCCACTATGGTTCTTCAACAAGCCTTCAACAATCAAGACTTTTGCAACTTCAGCATCAAATTCCAACAACATGAGGTAGACATTGCCTGTCGGACAGAGTGTATTCTTATCGATTCTTGGAAATTGTATTATTTCAATCTGTGTTCGCTCACTTTTCTCAACCTATATTCGCTCACTCTTCTCAACCTATATTCGCTCACTCTTCTCAACCAGGTCTATGTCATGAAGGGTGTGCTGGTGGTCCGAAGTGCACTCCTGAAGGACTTGTTGAATGCACCCACAGACACTGCATCTTCCGCCAATACCCAGTCAAAAATACTGGACTTGACTCAGACATTCACTGCCGACGATGGTCTCATCACTGCAGATTGGGTCGTGATCGAAGCCGCTCTCAAATACTGTCACTCCTTTGACTTGCATCTCAACGATCGTACTCTGGACGAACTAGTCGACTTGACTAGAGTCGCATACACCCTAGGAATAGAAGTCCTCGTCGCCGATTGTGGTCAAGTCATATCGGACAAGCTTGGATTGGGACAGTTGTCTGACACCACTTGGGAGCGATGGTATAATTTTTGTAGTGAATTCTCCCCCGAGACCTTGGCTCCTGTACGAGAACGTCTCGAGACTTATCTCAAAGTTGGTGCCACGATTCAATCTGTATCTCTACTCCCTGAACCCGCAGCACGCATAGTATTAAGGTATGTCAGTCAGCAATGTCCAGTCAGCAAGGTCAATTGGCACTCTCATTCCTCATTGCCTTGGCCTTGCTTTTCTTCTTATTCGCCTTGCTTTTCTTCTTCTTATTCAATTCCCACTCTTTAGGAATCACATTCCATTCGGTGAAGGCGCAAGTAAACGATGTACAGCTGCCGAATGGTTTGAAAATGTCGCTGCTGCTGGTGTATCTCTAGCTGAAATGGTTGATATATTACGAGACACTGACTTTGAAAGCAAGGCTACAAAGGCCGAAGTGTCTATACTACAAGATCTATTATACTCTCGTAAAGAACACAGCGAACTCTTGTTTGGTACTACACCAGATTTGAATGTCGTCCGTGATATAGGAATACTACTAGCAAACACCACAAACCGTCTCCTCAAAACCAGTGATGACGCGCACCGAAAGACACAACTCACCCTCAAGTCCACCATGGAAAGCATATATAAATTGACACATGAATTCTATAAAGCCATAGATCACTTCCGTCCGAAGCTATCCCAAACTCCTGCTGCCATCAGTGCCTCTGAAATTGAACAGTATCGTGATCAGGTCGATGCAAGTTTTGGCAATCTACGAGCTCAAGCCAAATCTATTCGAAATGCGGTTATAAAGACAATGGTACCCGAATCCCAACTACATAAAATCGATTATACAGATCAGGAACTTGCTAGTAGGTTGTTGCAAGCTGCAGAAGCCGTCATACCACAGCAACAACAGGATCAATTACATACACCATTATCACATACCCCATTATTACCAACACATCCGACGCAAAACGGCAATCATCATAGTGAACATAACGGAGATGGAACCAATGCTGTTGCGACATCTACAACATCATCTATCACAGCACCTGTCACAACAACAAACGAGAATGGGAAACGTGATGCTCCGGATATGGAAGAAGGTCGGATTGTTGATGATAATATTCAGCAGAATCGTGTTGGGAAAAGGGCAAAGAAGGAAGACTCTGGTTCCCCTGATGTGATTGTATTGAAGTGAGAATTAGAGGAAGGCAGGATGGGTTTATATATTATATAGGGATATAGGACAAATAGTAAAAAAATGGAGTATTGCATAGTAGAAGAGATAAGCGGTTTGTATATCTATCAAAGTCAAACATTGCAACAGTCAAGTTCAAGTTTCGTGTAATCGTGTCACTTGAAAATTTAGTGCAGTCTTCTGCTCTTCTGTAAAGCTACTAACTTTGCGAAGCGTGACTTGAACAGTTTCCCAAATCACAGATCTCCTCACAAGGCCCCTCACAATGAAGAGCGTGGAAAGCGACCAAGAGTTCGAAGAGCTACTGAGATCTCCGACACTGGTAAGTAATTCACGTTTTAAAGTTTCTCCCTTTGTTGCCGAGCTTCAGCTTCGTTGAGAACACTTGTCGCAACAGCTTACATTGTATCTTGCAAACGCCCGTGACTAGCCGCACATGAATATTCGTCACTGCTAACCAAACTATTCACTAATTTAGATCGTAGATTGTTTCGCAACATGGTGCTGGTATGCGAACTGTCATCTTGGTCAACCTTGTTTGTTTGGCCTTTCTTACGAGCTCTTACATTACCACCTTCAGGCCGTGCAAATTCATTGCTGGTCCCCTTCATGAACTAGAACTCAAGTTCTCATCCGCCACATTTGTTCAAGTCGACGTTGACAAGCTTAAAGATGTTGCTGCCCGACTTGAAATCACAGCCATGCCGACAATCATAACGTTCAAGCATGGCAAGGAGGTTGAGAGGGTAGTTGGCGCTGAGATATCAAAGATTGAAGGTATGGTGATTGTGTGATTTTGGACTTCTCAATGTTTGGCAGTTGATCGACTGGTTTCTTTTGGCCAATGGTATAGCAATGATTAAAAAACACGCTCAAGAATCATTCGGTGGGTCTGGACATACTCTAGGGAGTGCCTCCACACCCACTCCAACACCACAACCGCAACAAGCATCTGCATCATCAAAAATCAGCATACCCACACAGCTAGGACCCAAACCGCAAGGCGACTGTGACATACAGCTACGCCTCCCAGATGGATCTATCGCCAAGACTCGATTTAGTAAGGCTGATACCATGTCTGACGTGTACGCGTATGTAACGGAGATTATGGGTGGTGAGGAGTTTAGGATTATGACGAACTTTCCTAAAAGGTATGGTCGAGGTTACAAAGTCCTTTTTTGACGAGGTGTGGCTGTTTACGGTTGTTCGCTTTTTAGGGTGTATGGACCAGATGATTTGAGTCGTACATTAGAGGATGAGAAACTGGCTCCGAGAGGACAGTTGTTTGTTGCGAAAGCCTGAGGGTTATTTCCTGACTGTGCCTTGGGGTTTTTTGCTCATATCCCGCATCGGTTTCTTGTGTCTTTGCTCAATATATTCATAGTTTGCCTCAACAGTTTTCGAACATAGAATCTGGTGTTTCTATCACACGATATTTAAAATGTATTAAGACACTTCGAGGTCTGTCAGGAGAGAGAGAAAACTTTGATATAAAAGGAGAATGAATAAATGTGCATTATAGAAACAGGTGTATAAGAATCAGGCTGGTCTTGGTATTATACTCCGTTTACGACTCGCCCCATTTGGAAGCGCACCTATAACGTAAAGATTGTGAGCAAGTGCATATGCCAAAAAAAAGGCCATACTGAAAAGTCTTGAATGTCTTTAGCAAGACTCACCATGGCATCCCAGGTATACAATTAAAGTACTTGCAAAACGAACAATCATTCGAACTACCCGCATAGAACGATCTCAGCATCAACCACATCACAACCCCCGTCGCAGGAATACTAATCAGCATCATCAATCTCTTGCGTATCTTGTCCCATTTGCCGAAATGGATTGTCGGCATGAATATCAGGCCGGCTAGTATGCCGGAAAAGAATCCACCAACGTGAGCGAAATTGTCGAGGTAGGGGAAGAGACCGATGGAGAGTGAGATTATTATAGTGACGAGCATTTTGAGGAGCTCAATCCAGGGGTTTACGATTAGCTTCCAGTTTTGGAGGAGGTCGAGGAGGAGACATGCGATGAGGCCTATGTAAGTAGAACGTGTCGGCAAAAAAAGGCAATCAGCCAGGTGGCATTGGTTTCACATACCATATAGAGCACCAGAGCACCCCACACTAGGCGTTGTCGGCGAGTACGCAGCTCCAAAAATAAATCCACACACTCCACTAATCATATAAATCATCCCGACTCGCCACCACCCGAAATCACGCTCCATTTGTATACCCGTGCGTAACTGAAACCCGAAATTCAGCAACAAGTGCACGACTCCTCCGTGCAAGAAGATCGGAACGATGAAGCGATACCATTGGTCTGGAGCCCCGGTTTGGAAACCGCCGAGACCACACAGCTGCGAGAGAGTGCAGACTGGGACTGCAGCGAGGGATTGGGTTGCGTTGAGCTCAACCCCGGGGGGGCATTGGTAGAGGGATGCGTTTAGGTAGTGGATGTCTTTCATGCAGGGAACGAAGCGCGCTCCAAGTTGAATTTGCACCTATACAAAACGTTAGCTTTTCCCTTTTTTAGCTTGCTGTGGTACAAGACATACCCAAGAAGTGGGTCCAATCATCGGATTCACACTAATACTCTCAATAAGACTACCCGTGCGCATGTTATTCACAATATACGAATACACCAGCATCCCAACTTGAATCAGAGATACAGTAATCATGAAATATGGACGATGTGGTTTCATCTTGGCGAGCTGTTTACGGACTTCGGGGTTGTATAGCGCACGTGGGATTTTCTGCTTGCCAGTGTTTTTGTGCCGTCTCTTCATCGTGGCGTCGGGCTTGGAGCCGGGCATGGTTATGTGCTTGTCGCCGTGTGGTGAGTGGGAGTCCTATGGCAAAAATTAAGAGTTTGCTACGAATGCAATAAATGTTCAACAAACGTGACGTACCTGTGGTTGTTGCCCATCAGCAAACCACCCGCCTTGCTGCTTCACATGCGCATCATCCGTATGTTCCACCCTGGCATCATCCTCTTCTTCATCATACTCATCCTCCGATACAGGATTCGAATAAAACTCGTAATCAGAAACATCAGACAGCTCCTCGTCATAATCTGCACTTCCCAACGTCATGCGTGATCTCGACACACCAGTTTTCCCTTGCTCCACATCTCCACGGTCAGCATTCCTGGGTATGGTGCCAGCACTCTTGTTGTGTATACTGTTTTTCGAGAATGATCGTGACAGAGTATTGCTCAGCGTGTTTTTCTCGGCTGGTTTGGTGGACACTCCACCACGAGTCTTGAAAAACGATGGTGGGCCTTGCACTTCATTTTGATCTGTCGCTGCAATCCAGTCTAGTGATTTCTGGAAGACGTTGCCAAGTGGTGATGGTTGTGGTGGTGTGGGCATATTATCTTGTGAGTTGAGACGGGTAGTAGATGGATACGAGGTTGGATGGACCTTCTTGTTGTTTCGTATAGATCCACTACTGATATTTAGGTTGAGAAAAGATCCTATGCTCCCAGCGACAGTAGGAATCACTGAGCGAGGAGTTGCACGAGTAGTCTCTCCGGTAATTTGAGCCGTTTTGAAATATAGCGAGTTCTTCTTCCAATGGTTTGGGAGAGGAACTTTTTTTCGTCTTGTTGATTCGTTGTTATGTGAGTAGGATTTTTGCCTCCAAAATTAAAAGCGAGGGATGATTATATAGAAGGCTATAGAAACTTATAACTCAAAAATTGCCATCCTTTATGGGCCAGTTTTGTTTAGGGAGTGCTTGGTTGCGCCAAGGTCTGGTTTGTTGTAGAGAAGCCAAAGAAGTTGTTTGATTCACGGGGACGGAAGCACAGCTGCAAAGCAACAACAAGAGTTTTTTGTTTGTATCTGGCTTTAGCTTACCTGGTTAGATACATTTTCAGCGTTGCATGCTAATTTCTCAGTCGTGCTATGAGATAAACCCAATTCGCGGCAATTCATCAAACTGGAGTCAAAATGATCATGTCCTGCTGTTACGTTTTTATTGTACTGAACTAAGACTTGGAAACAAGAATATATAAACACTGTCTCTAAAAATATAAAACTAGTACTAAATCATGTGGGGGTGTTTCTCATGTCCGTTTAAATAAGTTGGCCAGATTGTTTTTCATGTTGCCTCCTACTGAAAGAAAACCACATGTTAGCATGCAAAAACACCCTATAGCGATACTATGAGTGACACACCATCTCGATCAAGCATATCTGCAGACTTCTTCCGCCCCGAAACACTATCATTACCGTCAACTCTCGAATTACTACCTCTCGTACTACTCATCCCATTCTTAATCGTCAGCAACAAACTCCTTCTAGCCAGTTTCGGATCATCGACTGCTTCAATCCCTTCTTCAGATTCTGATCTCGTTAAACTATCAGAGCCAGTTGCAGACCCTTGCGACACTGGCTGACTAAAACTCAACATGGGATGCGATGATCCCAGTCTTGGTGACGGAGCAGCTGAATTCGACACTGAGCCGGGCGGAAGTAACGTTAGGCCGTTTGACGCTGAGCCAACGAGAGGTGAGTATGGGAGTTCGGAAGTCTTGTCATCGTCTGCTGGTGTAGCGACTGCAGACTCTGTGCTATCAGATGTCTCTTCTCGTGTTGCACTCGTCGTGGCAGATACAGTTTGTCCACTACCAGACGTCCGTCGTTGGAACTGTGGGAAGGTTCCGAAATATGCTCCGGCCTTCTTCCGTGTTGTGCCTCCATTGCCGGTGGAACTGAGTGATTTCTCGTGTCCTTCTGATGGTTCGACGGCTGATGGTGGTGCAGATGTGGAGCTGGTTGATGAGCGGTCTGCTGCTTGCTCGCGTGTTTCGCGAGGCATTTGAGGTGAGTTGCCGAAATCGGCGAGGATGTCGTCAATCATCATGTGGCGGGTACGGTAATGGGGTTTGGAGAAGCGGGGGGCCTTGTATGCTGCATTTTCACCGTTGATCACTATGAAAATGAAAATGGATCAGAAACGAGAGCAAAACATCAGAGATACAAGTTTATCAAGGCACTTAAGGACTGCTATCTTTTCAAACACTCCATCACACATACTTTTAGCTAGAAGGAATTCTCTAAACTCCATTCGATCCACGAATACAGCATCAACTGGCAACGATGGTCCAAAAGCCGGCACTTCACTGTTTGTCGTGATATTGATCTTGTAGGCCTTGCGACCATCTTCAGTCCATTCAGGTTTCACAACGATGAAAACGTGCAAAAATTGTGATCGGATTGTGGCTGGGTTGAATTGGGCATCTCCGTCCAGGAATACAACTGTGACGATATCTAGCGAAAAAAGCCAATAAGGTTCTTGAGCACATCACTCATCGCGGTCTGTATCCGACTTCAATCATACCATTTCCAATATGTCGTTTCCGTTGTATCTGTTGCTTGTCCGTCTTGAAAAATGGCAAAAGTGTGGAAACATGATATGTGACTTCATACTGTCTCCATTTAGTATTAATAGTTTCAGCACCGGTTTGTTCATTCTTGGTATCCAGACCAGCAGCAAATCCAGAAAAGCCTTTCAGTTCAACACGATCGCCCAAGATTGATAAGAATTCGTTGAACGTGTCTGATCCAGTTTCTATGAAAAACATGATTGAGCAAAACACGATGCACTTAGACACAACGAATTGGAATTCACCAACAACACAACATACCATTATTATACATCTCCTCCTCAGTCCTTTGCCCTTCTCTACAATACAGCACCCCAAACTTGTATCTCATAATCAGCTGCAACTCATCCAAAGCAAGCAACTTGCGATACAGACTATCGAAATTCACTCGTCGAAGCTTTCCCGGTTGAATATGTGGATGCAGCATGGAAAGCACAGCTTTCGTGGCACCTTTGTGTCGTATAATAGTAGATTGGGGTATATCTGCTAGTGGTATTATCAGACGAGTGTCGGGAAGGGTCTTGGATCTCATGATGGCACGGAATATTTGTACGTCGCCTGGTTGCACGATTTCTTGTTTTACAGACATTATGGCGGGGCCGATTTTTTCCACTATGCCGACAAATGTTTTGTGCTCTGTTGAGGTATGAGATGTAAGTTAGCGGACTGTTGAGCGAATTATTCAAGAATAATAGTGAGGCTTTTTGCGTACCTTGCTCGAAAAAATATTTACGGAAGTATTCAGCTTCATCATCGATTTGTTCCAAGCTGTAACCAAAGTAAGTAATTAATGGCTCTGGTGGCGGTCTGGCTTCTACGTTCGAGTTCTCCACGACTTTCACAAGGAGCTAAGGAGTGCAAAAAACAGTATTGTCAGATATTCAATAATCTAGGAGTGAACAGATTTAGAATACTCACCCTTGGCTCAACATCATCGTATGCCATTAATAAAAGCTCGATCTGCTGTTTGGTCTTAGCCAGCTAAAAACCAACAACAAGGTCAGCCCGGATTGGTACAATATCAAACATTATCAAACAAACTTACGGTAGTCTTGATAGCATTCAAACACCCCATAGGGAAATTCAAATTGACCTTAATCTGCTCCATCTCAATCCCCACAGCAGCTTCCAGTCTCGTTAATTCTCTCATGGCAGCCGAGAATCCCGCTGTATCCACGATCGGAGCCACACAATTCAAAATACTGTGCAGAGCAGTCAACAATTGTGCAAACACAGCACCGATCAAATCAGCTGAATGGAGCTTGATTGTGAGGTTTGAGGACATAGATTCATACATCGTTATTAGATTGTCACATCGAGTTAGGAATTCTTCGAATAGGAGATGTACTTTTTCGCGGATGGTTTTGATTTGGTTTGCGTCGGAGAGTGGGTTACGTGGCTGTATATCGGAGGGCGAGTGTTTGGTTGTGGATGATAAGGAGCCTGTTACTGTTGCGTCTGGGCCCGACTCAGAGTCTGACGGTTTGGTAGATACCGATAATTCTCGTTCGGATTCGTTACGGTTGAGACTGACGGGCCCTAACTCGGCACATGATATATGCCATAATGCACGATTGTTTAGTTTGGCGAGGTTTGAGATTTCTTGGCCGTCGTCTGCACTTGTGAAGGACGTCATTGATGATGACTTGTTTAGTGCTTCTCGTGATGGGCGTAAGGATGGTTTACTACTGGCGAGAACAGGTGAAGGACCAAGCGACGTAACAGGTGGAGTACTTGAAATCAGCGTCTCAGTCGACTTCCCCTTTGGAGGAACCGCTGGTGCGCTCGATGCAACTGCCACATCATCTAAATCCAACACATGACTAGAAGATGCTTTGGACCGTGGAAGCGTAACATCCTTATCCACCATAAACCTGTTTCCGTATTGCATATTTTCGGCTGTAGGAGTCATCTCTTGGTCTGTCTCATCCAATTCTTCAACCATATCAATCTTGCCAATGCTCTGACGAGAATTCAGGTCCCGTTCGTATGAGGGGTTGTTCTGCTTGCCGACTAGTGGTGCAGGAGCAGGTATCGGTTCAGGATTCAAAAGTGCTAGTGCCTGGATTTTTTGAGACACGACACTGCCCATGGGTGATGGTGCTGACCGAGATGGGGATAGCGGGCCAGTTGCGGAGGATGATGAGGTGGTAGGCTCAGTTAGTATGGTTAAGGGTCGTCCTGGTGATTTGCCTGTAGCTTTGGAAAGAGCTAAAACAATCGTGTGAGAAAGACACCACGTCCACAGGTTTTCGTAGTACACCACCACATACTCATCGACTCTTTCGGCATATCTTTTGGGACATGAGCATCACAGTACACCAAAGAGGTGTGTGGTATACATGTATAATTGGATATAGAGAGCGTTCTGCGGCAGGTGTGGCATTTGAAGCACGTTTTATGAAATGCATGCGTATTGGCAATAATCGACTCCATGGGATAACTAATTATGAAAAAGTTTAGATACGGAACGGTTGACCGATTGGTATATGACAAGTGTGGTGAATTTGTGACCAACAACTCACGCTAATTTCGAACATATTGGGCAAGTTGGAGCCATGGATTGTCCAATACTGCCTCTCATTTTCTGCAGTATAGTAGTCATGGCCAGCTAGTCCCTTGGGGCCCTTTAGATAAGAGACTTTTGACGCGTCGCTTTAAAGCACGACCAAAAAATCGGCTATGATTCACTTGCTAACCCAAAAACGGCGCAGTTGGTCACCTCCGAGCGAAAGGTCTGTTTTTGACTTTTGTGGCATTCATCAAAGCATCGTGTCGTCTGGAAAAATGTGCATCGTGTCTGCTCTAGTCTTGAAAATCTCTCTCTTAATAAAACTTTGAATTTTCACAACACTCATAGACGATGGCGACACCTAATAATATTCCAGACAGCAGTCTTGATTTCTTTGACATATCGACATATGAGGAGACGGCCAAGTTCCTGCAAGGCAAGCTGCCGGCAGCGTTGAAGGAGCCTCAAGTTGCAGTCATTTGTGGAAGTGGATTGGGAGGGCTTGCAAACACCTTGAAGGAACCGAAAGTCGAGCTTGATTACAAGGTATGAGGGATACATCGTGGTCTCGATGTGCTATTCTTGTTCCTGAACTGTTGTTTATGCCATTCCCCATCTTGGATCAAAAAATGTTTTTAAGATGTCAAAAAGTTTTGATTTTGATTGAAGGTCTTACCGTCTCGTTGCTTTAGGATATTGTCAACTTTCCAACGAGTACAGGTACCCGCTTGAACACTACTTATGCATCTTGCATCGCCCTAACTTGAGCATGTTTGATATATAGTGCAAGGACATGCCGGAAAGCTTGTCTTTGGTATGCTATCTGGAGTGCCAACAGTGTGTATGGTGGGACGATTTCATATGTATGAAGGTAACCTATACGAGTTATATTCACGCCGCATCTGCCTCTTGACCTATTCTCACACCTGTCGACATAAGGTCACCCTTTGATCCGAACGGTATTCCCAGTTCGAGTCTTTTCATTACTGGGAGTCTCAACTCTGATTGTCACCAACGCTGCTGGTGGCCTGAATCCATCATACTCCATATGCGGTAAGTGAAGATCGCACATGTCATAGCTGCTTTTGAATTCCATAATTAACCTTTTTTTGCTCTCTACTAGACATCATGCTGATCGAAGACCACATATCCATGGTCGGTCTAGGCGGTGGATCAGCCCTCATAGGACCCAACATCACCGGCTTTGGTCCACGCTTCCCTCCAACATCAGACGCATACGACTACGAACTACGCCTAACGGCAATGAAGGCAGCCATATCAATCGGACTCTCACCAGACATTATTCGAGAAGGCATATACTGTTTTGTAGCAGGCCCCAGTTTCGAGACACGTGCTGAAGCTCGATTCCTCAAGGGGATTGGAGGAGATGCAGTAGGGATGAGTACAGTTCCAGAAGTGATTGTAGCGCGACATTGTGGGATGCGTGTATTGGGAATTAGTCTTGTGACTAATAATGTGTTGCAGGGGCATGGCAAGTCTGCCAGAGAGACCGTGTTGAGTGGTCTTGTTGAGAATGGAGGTGTTGAGGAAGGGGTTGCTAATCATGAAGAAGTACTGGCTTCAGGTGAAAAGAGGGCAGCTGATCTGCAGCGCCTAGTGTCCAAGATTGTGGAAACATTGCCAGCTACAAAGTAGTAGAGAACATTTTTATAATAGACAAACAGTTTCTTGGCATAAGAGCATCAGATCTACAAATTTAATGGCTAAAATTGTAGGAACTGTGGTTCTAACGTGTACTGGCGAAACTTTCAACGGCAACTTGTATTGCAGTCAGCTTTTTTGCGTGACAGGGCGGAACAAGCAAGCGAGGAGACGGTCTGATCGTTCGCGGGTTCCATATCGCGAGATTTGGTAGCTGAAGCATCCAGCAAGTATGTGCATTAGTGTCCTTTGCTCCTTCAACAATTCCAGGCTCGTCGTCACCGTCTCGAAAAAGAAACCAACTTTCAACAATCAACTTTTCGAGCAAGAGAGCAGCCAAACGGCAGCGAACTGGGATCATCGAAAGGAGACAACCTATAGAAACCAGAAGCCATAGCAATTAGCCCGTATTCAACACTCAATCCACCTCCAGCGGGTCCTCGTAATCAAAAGTCACTATTTTGGAAAAAGGAAACGACCAAAGCGATGGAAGTCCTTCAGCAGTATGCAGAGATTCCGCCTCCTGTCTTTGACGAAGAAGTGACGAGATGTATCTGCGGCAGAACAGGCAAGTGCAAACTCATTTGATTCCAGCATCTTATGTTCAATCGTGTGGGTTGCTGAAAAAGAAGACAAATGGACTGTTGAACTACGGGGCTTCTATTGATGTACCGCTGCAGCGCTCATGCTGTATACAACAACATTCTATCGACCGTCCTCTCGCTACGGCGAACGGGTCGCTTGCATGTATAGTCTCTTTGAAACGTTTTGAGAAAGTGTTTTTTTGACAACTTGTCTCTTGAGACATGGGGATCCACTGATGTGGAGAGATCAGAGTACTAGTATATGTCTAGTCTGGTATCTGAATCGACATGGTTTGTCCAGACTCATGGAACAAACGGCAAGCATGACTTGTGGCATGGACAAACAAAAAGTCGGGAAATGTTACCACCAATACGTATTTCTCGTTTTACACTCTTGTTGCACTTGATGGAGGAACTGCTGGCATGTGAATGAACTTCCATTACCCTAAACTATGAAAGACATTGCTGATCTGACCGGATCTGAATGATCCTGCAACACACTGTGAAAGCCGTGCCTGATCGTGACTTACGTATGCTAACCTCCACGTCTTTGTTTCTTAGAGGAAACTGGCGATCTCATGATCTTTTGCGACTCTTGTCAAGTCTGGCAGCACGCGCTTTGTGTCGGAATCACCGATGCAAAACAGGTACCCAAAAACTACTATTGTGAGCAGTGTAAACCTGAAAACCACCGGGCAAAACAACAACCACAAGCACCACCACCACCTGCTCCCGCTCCTGCTCTACTACAACCTACTCGCTCTGGAAGGATACGACGTCTCGCTACTCCTCTAGCAGTCAATATGGAATCAGATCCACTCCCACCTCGTCGTAATGAACGTAGTCAACGTAAAGAAAAGGCACCTCCCAAAGAACAACCTGCTGCCATGATAGAAAAGCCCGAGAAGGTTGAAAAAGTCAAGCTTGAAAAGGCTGATAAACATGAAAAGGCTGAAAAGCATTCACATGCTGAACCGATACAAAAAGAATCTTCAAAGAGCCATAGTGCTTCTTCTGCTAGTGCACCACCTTCTAGAGCACCATCACCCAAACGTAGAAATACAATGAACTCGAGAGAAGCTGCTCAATGGAATACTGCTGATATACTGCCATTGTTGACTCCTGGTGCTTCGATCTCGGAGGAGGCATTCAATACTGCTACCATGGCTGCAAGTATTAATATCCCTGTCCCTACTACGCAGTCGGCACCTAATAGCGTCAAGAAGAAGAGGAAGAGTGCCAAGTCTGATGAAGGATCTAGAGCTGATGATGAAGCTTCTGGTGGTAAGTTTGATTTGTGTTGGTGACTTGAAAGGAAGAGTACTCAATTAGACAAGCAAAACGTGCTCACCCTCGAGTCTTGATGATAGAACGATCTTCTTCTAATGGAACTCCAACTCCTATGGATACTCCTGTCATGTCAAAGACGCACCTAGAGGACGACTCTCATGAGTCATCGCCTGCTGTCACCCCAAAGAGTGAGCGAACCTCTGGTAGGGGTGGTCGTCCTGCTGGTGGTGGTAAAAAGAAGAAGGCCCAACCGAAGAAGAAGCCATCAGCCGTAATAGCAGAGCTAGATATGGATACTCCTGACGAAACAAATACTGAGGAAGTACCTGAAGAACCAGACTTGGCTTCCGATCCAATGGGACCGTCGCCAACCAAATCTAATGCCAGTGATGCTCGAGAAGGTTTGAATGTCTATGATGATCAAGATGAAGAAATGAGGGACGTTGATGGTGCTGACAATGGTTGGGATTTAGCTGACGAGCTTCCACCATCTCGAGGGAGTAAGCGTGATCGTGAATTACACGATGACGATGATTATGCCTCTGATGTCAAGCCTAGTAAACGAACTAAACGAGCAACAGAAGCTAAAAAGGCTAAGGCTACTGCAGCTCGTCGTAACTCGTTAACAGAAGATAGTATGGCATCACCACCTCAATCACTCACTGGTGCTAGTAATCGTCGAGTCAAGGAAACTGCTAGAAACAATCGTAATCCTTCACCATATCCACCTCCATCTCGTGTCACGGCTGCTGCTAGTAATACTAATAGTAATGCTCAACGACAGAACACACCAGTAATCCACCGTGATCCTACTCCACCTGCTAAAGCCAGACCAGTCCATTATCGAGCATCGGTCCGAGAAATGAATAATCGAGTAACCCATATATCAGACTATATTAAACGCTTGTCGGCTCAGTGGATTGAGCGTCCAATTACACCTACACCAGCAGTCGTCTCTGTCAACACAAAGTCTGTTATGCCGGTTGATGTAGGAGTAGTAGGAGGAGGTCTAGCTGCATCGCCAGTATCGATGGCGAAACATGAAGATAAAGCAGTTGAATATGTTCTTCATGCGTCTGTTGTAGCTGCTAGGACTCTTGATTCCATGATGGACGTTTGTACGCCAAAGAATATGGTTGATGATACCGTTTTGAGGAATGGTAGTATTAGTAGTAGTATGCAGCAGAATGGTAGTGTTGGTGGTGGTAGTCAGCATGACGATTCTGCAGACCTCCCGCCTGTCCTCTCATTGATAGAATCAGCTGCTAATCAAAAGTCGAATGGCAAACTTCCGAATGGTAGTAATAATGGTCTGGCTTTTAGTCCCATGTTGACACCCTTTTTGATTCACGGAGATGAGAATACCGTTGATATGATGGATAAATTGAATAAGCAATTGGAAGCCTTCCGAGGCAAGTATGGCAAGCTGCTGAATATTGAAAAGACGATTAGTAGTAGTGGGAATAGCAGTTCGAGTAATTGGAATAACAATAAGGCAGGGGCTAATAAGCTTGTTAATGGAGAAGGGAAACTGTAGAAGGAGGCGGGTAGAGTAGGAGGGCATCTGAAGAGGTTTTACAGGATTCATTCATTATGTTACATCTCTCATTCGAAGGAGGTTAAACACGCACGCACAGTATAACGACAAATTACCACAACACACAAACATGTACACCACAACCGTTTATATTTCTCCTGTTCTTTTTGTATTTTGATATTGTTGATTGACGATATACGTTTGTCAAAGACGATGACTTTGTTGTATGCAATTAAGCTATGTTTTTTATGTATGGTATTTGAAGACGACATCCAGATGCAAATCATGAAGCTACAGATACAAATTTTCCATTAAGCTAGCTACAGATGCGACAAAAAACTTTGTTATATACCCTCTATCGTACCAGACCACCACCAATAGAATTCACCCTCTGATGCTGCTGCATCCCATCATTACTAAACCTCCTCATATCCTGCTGCAGCTGTACTTGCGGCATCCCATACACGTCTGGATACGAATAATACCCTTGCCTCCTCCCCACCATCCTCCCGTCAACAAACACAACCTCCTGCTGCTGTGGAATCCCAACCAGCCCTGCCTTCACATACACCATCTGCTGCTGCTGAGGACTATTATACGATAAGGCATGTATCGGCATCATCTTGTTATGATATGTCGGATGATGTAGCAACCCTGGTAATGACGACGACGACGAGGACGCCGAATGTGGAAGACTGTACTCTCCACTATGTGTTCTTCTCAGCTGTGATGATGTCGATGTAGACGATATGCCCTCCTGGTTGTAAAAATCGGTGTGTCGCAGAATGGGCGATGGGAGTGTTATGTAGTTGTGGTGCGGTGGTGGAGAGTATTGTGAAAGCGGGTTGTAGATTTGCGGGAGATGAATTATGTTGTGGTGGTGTTGGGGAGGGAGTTTGGGGGTGGGCAGATAGGTGGGCGATGTTGGGAGGATTGTTAGTGTTGATGGGGCTGTTGTGGGGCGGGCGCGTGGAAGGCGGTGTTGTTGTGGTGGAGGGGCGGGCCGGGATGTTGTTGCGGATTGTGAACGAGGTTTGTTTATTCTGGCCAAAAAAGAGATGATATCAAGCTTGGGTTCAGCAATTTGATCACGACGGTTTGGCTTTACCTTGATGAGGTCTTGGATTCAGTCATTCCATGTCCAGGGAGCGAGAGCGGGTATGGCGCATGCCTCATCATCTTGTTTAGCTTCTTCCAAAAGTCTTGTCCTCCGTCACTATCTTGCACTTGTTGATGTCGTTTCTTGCTTGGTCTTGTTGACGTCGATGTAGATTGGAAGACACGAGCAGTACGTAGATTCAGCATTAATCGAGCTGCTAGAATCGTGCTTTCATCTGTGGTTTCCGTAGCAGTCTTGATTGTAGTTGGGCTCGATGATTCACATGATGATGCAGACGAGTCTTCCAGCCAGCGTTGGGATATGGCTTCGAGTGTGTCGTATGGAGATGCGTGGGTGATCTTGTGGTGGGAGTAGCAGAGACGGGATTTGAGACGTGATATGGTCTGTTATGTAATGTGTTGATGTGTTAGTGTCAATGCAAGATACAACACGGGGTGGTGGTTCACGGCTTAATATGATGTGAAACGCGTAAATAAAAGGGTTACATAGCTTACCTCTCGTTGCTTCTTCTTTTTCGCGAGGAGATCAAAGACGGCGTCGGTGAGCTCGTTTTTCGTATTGCGAGTGGGTTCTGACGTGTTTGAGACTGGGAGTGAGTCGGCCAGCATCTTGAGTAGCGATTAGTAGTTGGTTGGGGGCGTCTATGTCTCGCGGATGGTGTTTAGATAGGTCGAGGATGGTGGTTTCTTTGTGATTGTGACTAGCGCGCGTTTCACGACAATGCATTTGGTAAACAATGCAAAAGCTGCGGCCGTGACGGTCAGCGATTGATTATTGTAGCATCGAATACATTGCAGTCCAAGAAGCATTGACGGCGTGGAAGTTGATAACACGTAGTTATTAGGAACGAACAAGAAGAATCATGAAAAACTAAGCCCATCCATTTCCAGTTAGATCTAGACATCGATTACGAGTTTTACAACAATTTCAGCGGTATAAGCTCTCAACGAGGTGCTCATGGATTGCACTTAGCATCGTCACTAAGCACCAGATCTGATTCCTTCACACCCACAACGACACCATCAAACCCGTGATTTGGTGCAGATGGATGAAACAGGGCCGTTGAATAGGGCACATAGCTTTGCCGGTCAAGCTGAAGACTATCGTGACAGTGGGAAATGGGCTAAAGCTGCCGACTATCACTCAAAAGCTGCTGGTAATGCTTGATTGTTACCTCAATGTCATTCAACACTATCTTTGGCAATATACAACACGGATGGCATGGAGAGGCATTTTCTAACTATATGTACTATATATCATAGAGCAATTCCTTCTTGCTACCCAACAGACAACAAACGCAGAGGTACTCAAGACATTACATTTGTTGCAGGCAAGTCATTCGCAACAGGCCAAAGAACTACAAAAGAAAGTGTCTGCTCAGTCCCATCGACCGCCACAATACGCAACACCCTCGTATCAGTCAACCTCATCGTCACCGAGGCAGTCTGTATCTCAGGTCTCTGATAAACAGTCTCAACTTTTACAACGACAACAGCAGCAGCAGCAGCGACAAACTCCATATTATCAGCCACAACAACAGCAACATTACCAACAACATATATTATCAACAAATACATCCCCATCTTCCTCTACTATATCAACCACTACCGCAGGGCCCACCGAAGCTTCATATCTCTTCTTGACACACCCGAAAGATCTAGAAGCTGAGGTCCAGGATCCTTTCAATAGATTCTGGGACGCAGTAGAGAATCTAGTGCAAAAGACTGTCACTGCTCCGGTTGCTTTTGCCACTGCGCCGTTGGGGTTTGATGAGTTTGGGGCAAATAATAGTGGTGGTAACAAGCAGAGTAACAATACTAGTCCGTCGTCATCGTATACGTCGAATAATGGTAGTGGTGGTGGAAGGGATGTGATGTCAGAGACGATCAAGGGGCCTGGTGGAGGTGCTACTTCGATATTGAATTCGTATTTTGTCGTGCCTAGCAGTACGTCTGCTCCTGAATACTATCCGTCTGCTACATATCCGCCATCATCACAACAACAACAGCAATCGGTACCATCATCGTCACGATCGTCACATCCGAATTATAATGGCCACCAACAGAACTATAATAACGAAGAACCACTACGCTTACGAACAGAACAAGACTTACGAGTCCTCAAAACATCTGAAGAACTACGTCTGGAAAACGCTTCATTGAAAATGACGGTCGACATGCTATCACGACAAGTAGTCGCCCTCCAACGAGCTGCAGAAGAAAACGACATGTTGAGGTCTAGCATCATTCAATTCAGACAAGATGTGCAAAAGGAAAAGGCCAAACAACGTATGCTCAAGCCTACTCCAGGCGGCTTCCCATCATCACCTGCAGCGTCGACAATGATGGATGAGAGGGAAGCGTCATTGACTCGTAAAGTAGTTAGCCTGCAAGATGAATTGAAGCTTGCTAAGCAGGATGTGGAGCGAGTTAAACAGGAGAATGAACGACATGTTAGTGCGCTCCACAAGTATCGTGAAAGATGGGAGCGCTTGAAGGAGAGTGCAAAGAAGAGGAAGGAGTTGTCGCCTACTACTGGTGAGGGGTCTGGTAGTAATGGTAGTACGCCTCAGCCGGCTGCTGCTAGTCATGGTTTAGGCGATGGGCATAGGATCGGTAGCAGTGCTGGTAGCAGTGGTGGGAATGCTAGCAGTGGTCAACCAGCATCATCCAGTACTACTCCAACAAATAGCAACCACCACAACAATACTCAACAACACCAACAGCCAGCACCAAATAATAATTCTAGCAACAACCATATGATGGCACCACCAGTATCAATCGGTACAGTATCAACACGAATCGGAATGCCAAACACCCTCCCACGAACAACACAACACTCTGGATCACCACCATCATCATTTCCAGCTGCAAGCACCAAACTCGGCACAACACGAAACCCATTCGAACATCAGCGACGAACAAGTCTTGTAAATGACTTATCTATGAATAATCTTATAGCTGCAGGAGGAGCCTCCGTCACGCCCTCGGTGTCGCCGAGCCACAATACGGTGTCGCCTATAGCTGGGAATAGTGGTAATAGCAGACAGCAGCAGGATACGTCTGCGTCGATAGTGTCGTCTGTATCGTCAAAGAGGGATGTTATGGGACAGTCGAATGTCTTGTTTTATTCTACTACGTCTGGGTTTGAATGAGAAAAAGACAATTTGGGATTTGATGCAATTGTGTTAAGCATATGCGCATCTTCTGTTCAACTGCCACCAATTCGTTTAAAAGTAAAAATGTTTCTTTTTATTTAGTTGAATACACTTGCAATAAGCCAATACAATGTCTTTGGACGCAATGTTTTGGCTCTTTTTTTGTGCTCTGCTGCGACAACACTACCAACTTGCTTTGTCTCCAAATATGAGAGACAGCGAGATATTTTACAGCGTTGTTGGTAGTATCGGAGCAAAAAAATCAGTATGAACCATACTCCATAGCTGCCAAGCTTTGATAACACGGCAACACCTTGCTACACGTTGTCAAGATTCCAAGGTAAGACTTGATATGAGGGATACGTTCACATAGATTCTGAAACCGTACTGGCCTCTCGAGTCCGTTTGGGATGGCACCTCTTACACCTGATTGAGAGTTTCCGTCTAAAACAAGACAAACCACAAAAAGTACAAATCCACTGGAAGTTGTAGAGAGCAAATGGAATCACAACCAATACCACAGCGAAGAGTCTTTTTCCAAGTACAGACAAACGGAATTGTCTGACATGCTACTTGCAATATCAAGGTAGCAGCTGCCACAACACCATGCCAGAAGCAAGACACTCGAGTATACAATGCCAAATTCATCTCGATATCGTCCAAAGTGTCTGGTACCCTTTCACAAGACGCGGTAAATTTGCCAATACATCCGTCCAATTACTTTTTTGGTAGCGCTTTACCATAAATCAATTGTTTCTCTTGTTAGTTTCCATGACGAACTCCCTCAATCGGCTTCTTTACCAGGTTCTATAACGAAACAAGTCATTATTGATCAAGGAGAAATACAATCCTTCAGATTTGAAGATTTTGAGTTGCAAGCCCATTAACGATACCTTCTGATATTCTAATACTTGCCAAGCGTAATGTACTTGACCAAGATGTTTTTTCATCGAATTTTTCAGCAAAGGGAGAGCTTAGAAGCTGTGGTTGCAAATATCGTGCAAAAAAGCCAGAGCAGCCTTAAAGTATTCTACTGGCGTCCAACTTTGGTGGCTAACTCTTCAATCCTGGAAATCCTTGTATTGATCTTTCCTTCTTTGCTGTCTAATTTTTCTTCTACTGGTTACCTTCCTCTTATCGTCATTTTCTTGATCAAAACAAATGAATATCCGTTTTGACGTTTGATGCAGCGTTGTAGCCTACTTTCTTGACCGGAAATAATATGGTTCAATGCTCTGTAGACTATGTCTACAAAGGTCAAGTGTTGAGAAACTTGTCTATTAACACAATGCGAAACAAAAAAGGAGTATATCGCATCAAGTAATCACCTACTCCCATAGGTAGCTTAGAATCGCATCATTACACAAAACATCCCATTCAGAAATATGATCCGTCCATGTATGATGAATTGAATCTGCAAGTCCTAGACGTGACATGGCTGTTTGTAATCGGTTTTGTTTCATTCGTTTCATTCCATTGACAAGAGACAGATAATTGATTGAGCTTCAACGCTATACAGGCAAAGTAATGAGCTTGGAATCGATTTCAACACAATGGCAACAAAAAGACGAAACGTCGGATGTTAATGATACGTACCGCTAACATTTTTACGTTCAGCAAAATCAACTGATACTCATCCCTGAGATATGTCATCCCCTTTTATCAAGCAGTTCTCGCAAACTGTCTTGCATTTCTGAAATCATGAGAAAATAATGTTAGCTTTACAAACACGGAAAACATGGACCCAAAATGATTTGATTACACTGATGATGCCTCAGAGCCTCGCCCATGTTCATCCCTGTCGCAAACTCTCTAATCTGACTCTTGAGTCCCACAATCTCTACCTAGTGCATCTCGATACTCACTCAAAGTCGTTGACTGACAACATCCTGAACAATGAGACTTCTAATTCAGCAATACGATCCGGCACTGTGGGACTCCAAAACCATCTTGGAATTGTTCAATAATGCTGTCGTCTAGCCGAATCTGTCTTAATTTTTCGTCTTCCAGAAAGCCAGGATTACGTGAATGAAAGCCAGCGAAAGTATGTGCCGTATGTTGGGATCTTCAATTTCCATGAGATTTTTCGTAAATAAGTCTGCCAAAGGAGTAGGTGTCAACTGCGGCATCTCGTCACGAGTTTGCTTCGTTTGAATCCAAAGGAACCAACGAATGGGAGTGATAAATGAAATCTTATGACCGCTCCAGTTATCGGAGTCGTGACTTGGCAATGCGAGTGACGGTGTGATGTATTCTCAAATACTCTAGTACATCGTTCCATCGTTACGAATCTTTGTCAATTGGTTGAAAAAAGTTAGCTTGATTGGAGTAGGAGAATGGACAATGATACAATATGGCCAGGTTGCTCGATTGACAATGACTAGAGTATCGATTGTCACGGCGCAATTTAGGATGAATACGAATTGTTTGCTCACACCATGGCCAACCAAGTAAAACTATGGACGAATAGAACTGGAATTCAGTGATCAAAATGGATGATGTCGTCGATAACAGAGTGATATCATCTGAGCTGTCCTGGCTCACGATTGTTTTTTCTGTGGCGACGGACGGAGAGACACAATCACGAATCGTATCAGCCCTACTGCGTTCTACATCGAGCGGTATCAGCTTCTGCAATTAGTTTTGCTATGACAATATGTCTTCGAGTCACGGCACCGCCGACATTTCAAGACGTAAAAAACATTGTAGACTCAAGCCTACAGATGTCAGAAATCCATGACAGCGCATTATCAAACTCCTCTTGACCTTCAGAAATTCGTATACAATTTCACTTGGGAGCTTCAGCCCGTGTTCAATTTCAAAGCGCAAAGACTCAAACCTAATTTGTCTTCAAATCATCCTGACTGACTTGTAATGACGACTGCCTGAGAGATATCTGCGGGCCACTTGATGGTCCGGACAAGGAAGAAAAAACCTATGCAAAGGCTGAAAGTTGCATGTCAATCTTAACTGCTAAACCAACGTGATTCGAAAACAACAAATCACAGTGTGTATAGCACTCAGTCAGTCTTGCTTCTTCAGGCCTCTTTACAAAGTAAAACGCGTCGACATTGCTGGACAGTCCTGGATACTTGGAAGGTCAATGCTGGCCAATGTGTTCGTGTTTGAATGACATGCATCATTCAGGGACAAAGTTTGGAGAGGACGGGGATGTTAAGCTGGAGTAGGGGAAGGCCATCAACAGGTTCATTGATGCACTAGTGAATCACCGAGCAGTGTTTCCCTACCGACTGTGGGTGGAAAGTGCGGATCCCCATGGCGTCGAAACTGTGAGAAAGAATGACTACGAAATATCTATCATTCCATTGGTGGTCTTTCGGAACAAAAAAAAATCCTCTATAACAGCAAAGTAATGCATGTCAGTATTAACTGCTTGGTCAATTTCATTGATAATAAACACAAATGACAGCATGGCACTCAGTAAGCGTTCTTTCTTCACGGTTCTTCAGGCAATGTAGATAAGATTAAGAAAATCATCATCGTACCAGTTATCTGGTATATCAAAGCGATAAAGCTTACCTTGTTCATATCACATTAAGCCGTCCTCTTTACAAATTCTAGCACTTTCCAAATTCTAGCAAATATCCCCATCCATATTCTGACACATCAGATTCCTGAAACAATTGCTTCCGAAAACATGAGAAGATGGGATGTTGATTGTTGAAACCATTCTTTCTTCTTTATATTTGCAGTGCTACAACAACATAAGATATGTACTTGACCAAGACAACCAACAGGTTAGCCTGCCTTCTTCTTGCTGACTCCCACAGTTCGTCCTTTACGACCAGTGGTCTTGGTGTGCTGACCACGTACTCTCACTCCCCAGTAGTGTCTGAGACCACGATGGGCTCGAATCTTCTTCAACTAGAGGGAGACAAGGGTGTTATGGTATGGGATAATACAGGATTCGCATGATATGGGATACTGCAGGATCCGTATAATATGAGATATCACTGGATCCATGTCAAATGCCACTACCAGCTATAGTACGTACCCTTTCAAGATCCTCACGTAACTTTGCATCAACACCTTGAGCGAGGAGATGAGTGAATTTACCATCCTTAATATCTTTCTGTCTGTTCAAAAACCAATCAGGGATTTTGTATTGTCGTGGATTTTGGATGATTGTGACGATTCTTTCCAATTCTTCGGGTGATAATTCACCGGCTCTGTGTAGATAGATATAGGATTAGTAAATAGGTTGAAGTAACTGGATATGTGTCTTGACACAGTAACTAGACAGCAGCCTATCAACCTAAACAGTACCTCTTTGTCAAGTCGACATCAGCCTTTTTGCAGACCAAGTTTGCGTATCGTCGTCCAACACCCTTGATAGCGGTCAAAGCATACATGACTTTACGTTTTCCTTCGACATTGGTGTTGAGTAAACGTAAGATGTGTTGGAATTGATTCTTTTCGGGGACAAGGACAGACTAGTTTGAGAGAAATGCGAGTTAATAAACTGGAGACTAGAATGAAAGCATTCATGAGATTCGCCATCTTCTTGTTCGTCCTTGAATGTCTAAATGTGTGTGATGCTTCAATCGTGACAATTTGAGCAAAGTTCCCAGTTTCACTTAGAGGGCGAGGGTGACAGAGCAGAATATAATGATTCTCATGAGCAGACGTTTGATATGGGCCTTACCATCTTGTCTCTTCTCTCTCCTTCTGAATGGATGGATGCGATTAATATGGCAAGTTGTTTGAAGGCCCTGTCAGCCCTTACTAAGTGCTTACTACACACCTTTTAACAATTTCTCGTGGTGTGAACAAACCTCTGGAGGATATGAGGATATACTTTTAATCACGTTATATCCTTCAAATTTTATTGTAAATCGTGAAAACGTTCCATGAAACACCGTGGTATTTCGTTTTCATCACCACATCGTCAACACACACATTCACCCCAACAATAGAGATCAGAGATGTTTAAAAAGGCGACCACACCAGCCACTGCCTCTGCTGATGAGAACGGAGAAGGAGAGGTACGTCTTGTCTCGTTCATTGATATCTACAGTCTTTGCAACTAGATCGAAAACCGCCAACAACGTTTTATTCTTCATTCACACTAACAATCAACTGTCTACGCTCCTAGGATTTGAATTATAGATATTGTGATCTAAGCATCCTGCCACCCGCTCCTCAATCAACAAAACATTTGGTGTCCTTAATACTCAGGTTAGTGAATCTTGGTAGGAACGGGAGGACTAGACAAATGAGGATGTAGACAGGATCTACTTGGAATCTATAGTTCCATACTGTTATCGACGCATCTAACCACTCGGATCGTCTGTTCCTGGTCTCCCTTGGATTGTGGTCGTCACAGGAGCACACTCGTGTCATATAGATAGCTAACACTTTAACCGCTGTCTCCTAGCCACAACCGATTCGAAATAGTGCCTCCAGAGATATGCAATCACAAAACACTGAAACACTTATATTTATCGTAAGTGCAAGTTGTCAACGAAAACCTATTGGAATCCAACAGCAGTCACCAAGTTTTTTTTGCAACTAGATCAAACCAAATCAAAACACTCCCAGCTCGCATATCAGAACTGACGAAACTAGAAACACTATGCCTCGAAGCTAATTTATTGACATCACACGCAATCGAAGATGCAAAACTAGACAAATTAGTGAATCTGAGCAAATTGTTACTTGTTGGGAATCAGTTGACGACGTTTCCTGAAAGTATATGTGGGATTACAAAGTAAGTAGAAGAGCCGGGAGTTATAGCTTCCCTTTCATATACTGATTCTTTTCGCCATGGCAAATGAATGCTCTTACCAATATCAACATTGATACACAGGCTGACGAGGCTGGGTTTATCGCATAATCAGTTGACTGAGATACCAGACAAGATTACCAAACTGACCAACTTGGTAAGAAATCTCTGCTCATTTGGAATGTTTTTGGGAATTTATTTGCCCTTTTTGGTGCTAACTTGTATCACAGCAATGGTTGGGTCTGGCATACAATCGTCTAAAAACGCTGAATCCCCTGATTGCTAAAATACCGACACTGAGAGGTACCAAAAAAATGATGATTCTCACAAGCACAAATGGTCATGAATCAACTAACATGCAATCATTGGCTGTTACAGGAGTGACTCTCGCTGGAAATGATTTCGAGCGAGAATGGTCTGAAGCTTCCAAGATGCGGAATCTGGTCTCTGTAATGCGTGAGAATCCACCGAGTTGTAGGAAGGCTTTTGCCTCGACTAACATGACTTAATATTTCATAGACGTGTCTCCCGACCACATTCCAGAAGAAGCAGGTGTAACAAAACCAGAACACAATCTCGGTAACAGCTCATCATCTGAAGAGTTTTGGTGGGCAAAAACTGACATCAGCAGACATCTTTAACACAATTTCCGTATTTACATAGTCGTCACAACGACAGCAACAGGCCCAACAGAACTCGAAATGAAGAAACTCTTTGCAATCCCAGGTCCCTTCTCTGCAGGTCACGAATCACGATACTCCATGACATCTATATCAACATCCATGTCCTCCATATCAAACGAATCACACACACTTCACGAAGAAAGCGCCCTCATCATGCCTACCGTCCCAGAAGGCGAAACATTACCTGGGTCAGGTCTATCAATCAATGCCGAAACAGCATCAGCGTTCAACCTTGGTGGAAATAAACCTATTGTGCCATCACCGCTAGCTACTGAATCGTTGAATGCGCAATCTGATGATGTGCAGCAACAGCAACAACCGGGAATACCAACCATATCGGCTGATGATGATGGGTTGGAGAAAGAAGGTACCGGTAGTGATGATGAGTCTAAGGGTCCAGCAAACCCGAACATACAGCGCTTGAGAGGAAACTCTGGTGCTTCCCTGTCTGCTACGAATCAGCGGGAGGGGTCAATCGCTAGTATGGGTGTTGAGGAGGTGTTTAGGTGTGGGACGTGTAGCAAGGAGATTGATGCTGAATATGTGTCTGCTTGTGATAAGACGTATCATCCAGAGTGTTTTACTTGTGCGGTATGAATCTTCTCTTTGTCGTTTTTTTTGAGACAGTATGAAAAAGCCTATCGCTAAACACACTATCTACTTTAGACATGCACGGAAATGCTCAACGAATTCTTTGAATACGAGGGTAAAGCATACTGCCCGACACACATCCACGCAGCCAAAGGTCTATTATGTTTCTCATGCAACAAGCCACTCACTACCGATTACTTGTTGGCGTCTGGTAAAGGATTCCACACTGAATGCTTTGTATGCAGTAAATGTAAAACGAGCTTGGAGA
This sequence comes from Synchytrium microbalum, assembly GCF_006535985.1. Classification (NCBI taxonomy): domain Eukaryota; kingdom Fungi; phylum Chytridiomycota; class Chytridiomycetes; order Synchytriales; family Synchytriaceae; genus Synchytrium; species Synchytrium microbalum. The sequence goes on from NW_022158365.1 coordinate 464,195, forward strand.
CACGGCCTTGGATGGGTGATGATCATGGTATCTTAACGTGCTTTGATTGTCTTGGGTCTATGAATTTGCCATAAAGTTGCGTTACAAGTTGCTTTTTTCGCTGGGTCGGATTTGTATTGGACACGACACATAAACATAATACGATATTTACGCATATGTCAAAACAATGTACATAGCCTTTTCAAGAGTATTGATTTATCTTCCATTTTGGTTTTACATAATATACAGAGTTTTCCTATGCACTTTAAACTTTTACTCCCTCATTCACACCTTCCTCCCTTTCCTCAACACCACAAATCTAAATCTAAACTTTTACTGACACTGACTCAACTTCCACAAGAGCGAAATCAATTGCAAATACTCGTCCGCACCATCCACCAAACATTTCTCTGCTTTGATCAATGCTTGACTCATCAATGATTTCTGACGACTCGTGAAAGTTGGGTCGAGTGATAACCTCTCGTGCACTTGAGCGACTATTTGTGATGCTGGGAACCCGTTGAGGACTAGTGTGTTTGTGAGGGTGGCGATTTCGTTGAATTTTTTAGTGGTTATTTTTTCAAATATGTTGGCAATTGTGGTGTCTGATAAGACCTATATATTAAAAGCAATTGATGAGAGCCATGTTTTGGTTGGAGCAGAGCCTCCATAGAACGGAGTTACAACATTTTTTGGCACATCGACTTACACCAGCGATTTCAAAAATAGCCTCTTGATCAATAGCCACATTTTGCACTCCGTATCGACGATGAGCTGATTGCAGGTACATGATAGCTTTACGTAAATCACCTTCTGAGACTGTGATTAGTGCGTCAATTGCCTAAAAACTTTCGCGTTAGAAGGTCAAAAAAGTATACAGTGACGGCCGAACAAGGGATGTTCACCTCAGGCTTATAATTAACTCCCTCGGCCTCACAAATATGTTCTAGACGTCCACGAGTTGATGATGGATCCAGTGGTTTGAATCGGAATTTGGCACAACGGGATGTTAGTGGTTCGATAATCCTATAATAAATGGTTGTGAGCAAAACCACAATGACTACCACGCCAAAAAGAGGGGAGTAAATAGAAGACGCATTCGCAAGCGAGGTCTTGCGATGAATGGCATTTGACTTACCTACTAACATAATTACAAATCAAACAAAACCTAGTACTCTTTGAATACGTTTCCATTGTTCGACGTAATGCAGATTGAGCATCCACAGTCATTGAATCAGCTTCATCGAGAATGACGATCTTGTATGGTGGTGATGGATATCCTCTGTGTGTTTTGAGACAGTTAGAAGAGGAAAAACAGAAGCAAATTCGGTGAATGGACTGATCTGCCTTGCAACCAACATCTTGATTCAAACAAGCACATACGTTGAGTGTTGAGCAACCGTATACCGTGCAAAGTCACGGACTTTTTCACGAACGACATCAATACCACGTTCATCTGATGCATTTAGTTCTAGAACTCGAGATTTGTATAGATCTGGCCTGTAAGTTGTTAAAAGTAAGGAAAGCTTCAGCTGCTTTTCATAAAGTAACATTGGTAGTTGTTTTGGCCGTTACCCATATAACGTTCTACATAAAGCCAATATAGAAGATGTCTTTCCAGTTCCAGGTGGTCCATAAAACAATAAATGTGGAAGCTATAATCCACGTTGAGAATGGACTTGTTAGATGTTTAGATGTCTGAATGCAAGCCACAAAACGAAGCTAGAACAAAGAACCAATACCGCGAGAAAGCACGTAACAAAATATTGTGTACATACATTAGCAGATTCCATAGTCTTTTTCAGTACAGCAACAGCTTCTTCCTGTGATGCAATATCGTCCATCGTTTTGGGTCGATATTTCTCAACCCAGACTGCTTCAGCTTGTACATTGTTAGTCGATGCACCTTCCTTATTGGCTGCCGTTTGGCGGCCCATCATCATTTGTGCCAACATTTCCTCTTCTATGTCTTGCTCTGCTGAAGCGATGAATTGTGAGCTGCGCAGTTAGATTTAACATTATTCTCCAGTAGGAACTGGCTATTTTGCACTTGAATGCGTTATTTCAGTTCAATAATTCAGTATTTACAATTTACAGCCTAATTGTGTCCGCTTCTTCTATACGTGATAGTAACATGTCTCGGATTTGTTCATTGACATGGCCAAAACAAATGATGTCCTTGAGACCTTCAATGAGCGTCCTATCGTTTGTGCCATTTGTGCCAAGACCTGCCTCTGCTTGTGTCTTGATTTCGTGATTGGTTTTGAAGGGATCATTTACGCTTGAAAACCGAAACTAGTTCCAACATCCACAAAAAGCAGTCAACCCGTGTTCTTGCAAATTCATATCATGTTTCTCCTTCTACTATTTACAAACCGGTGAACTCTCCATACAATCCTTCAAGCTGTGTAAGACATGCATCCCATAGCAACAAGCAAATTCCGTTTTGTATACTGAACCTTATATATCGGTGTCGAACGTGTTGGATATGTGCCAAGTAATCCAGAGCTAATGAGGTAAAAGGAGGCATGTTAGATTGTAGTGCGCGCATTGTTCAAGTAACAGGGACACGTGAACCGACAAAAATACGAACGGAAAATGTAGCTACAACGCTTGTGAACGTTTACCTAGCATCAGCTTGTCGATTCTTGACATGCACAGCTCCCATAGGTTGTATCCCTCGTCCCAATTCATTACCATCAGGCCTCTTGGCATCCCATATCCTAACTGTATCATCAGCACTACCAGACGACAACAAGCAAGAGTCCTGACTGAAATCCAATGAATAAATCACATCAGTGTGACCCGTCATCGTCTTGAGTCGTTTTCCGGATGCTATGTCCCATAATCCAATTGTCTTATCTTCACCTAATGAGAGACGAGAGTGCGTGAAGGGAGATTGAACGTCGCTGGCAACACGAGCACCAAAAATGGAATCAAGCTGTGACAATACCTGCGGTGGCAATCATCTTTCCATCAGGAGATACAGCAACAGCATATACTGTTCCTGAATGTCCTGTGAAGACTCGTACACATTTACCACTATTCACATCCCAGAAACGAGCTGTTCGATCGCTAGATCCGGTTACAAGATAGTTTGAGTTCGGGTGGAAGCGAACACACTGGGCAGCGGGACGGATGGGAAAGGGTTTGTTAATTACGAGACGCAGCGCAAATGCGATTTTTGAATGTATAACGAAACAGAATCTTAGCGTACAAAAAGCAAATTGAACATGGCAAATAGTTCAAATGCACGTGCAAGCACGCCAACTACTCAACAAAACTTACATCAACATCCGACATATGATCAGCAAAGATCCGCAAAGGCTGTGAATATTCAACATTCCATAATCGAGCAGTCTTGTCATGGGAAGCGGTAGCGAAATAGATACCCTCTGGACCAAATTCGACATCCCATACTGGATAATTGTGTCCCTTGTATACTGAGACGTTCATAAACGAGTCTCCAATCCATAATCGAGCTATAAACGGTATTTTAAATTGCTGCAGATTGAGTAGAGACGCGAACAAAATGCTATGTTCAAGGACATCATACCAGTGTTGTCACCAGAACAAGACAAGAGAGCACGACTATCTGGACTAAACGATACACCATATACTGCAGCTGAATGTCCAACGAGTCGAGTTCCACTAGTATCGTTATCATCTAACGTGATGGTTGATCAGAAAAGAAATTTGGCAAAAAAAGGCAACATATTGCTACATAAACACCTTTGAGGTTCCACACACGAACAAATGACTCTGTAAAGCCCGCACATAAATATTTTGTATCATCTGACATGGCTAGACAGCTCATACTAAGAAGAGACGGTATGCGTCAGCAATCAGCGAAAAAAGGTACGGAAAAGAAAACGAATTTACTTGTCGTAAGTGTTGTGGAAAGTATAACAGATGATGGATGGCATAGCTCCACTATTTAAACTGGCTCGTTTACGAATATCATTCAATGCTTGAATTTCCTTTTCAACGTCCAAGTTCTTCCTGTTAGAGCAAAGAAAACCACCACAAGTCAGACAAACAATTTTCAAAAGACAACATCGATTCCGCAAACGTGCTTTGGTGGCATGGGAACTGAAGTCTCCCTTGTCAATGAATCTGCTTCCACTTTAATCTTTTTATGATACTCTCCCAACAATTCACCACCCTGCGAGAAAAGAAAGCAGTCATTGACCGTATGGACATTCATGCAGTTTGTTACAGTACAGCACTCACATCAGCAGCTAAATCCCGTTCCACTTGATCCTTAAACCATTCGTCGGGTGGTAACTGACCGAGCCTGAGTTGGATTTTACCTATATCGTCCAATTGTGTTGTGGTGTATCCTAGTATTCCCATATCTCCTACATCATTCGCACTCTTTTCCTTTGCACCGGGTAGTTTTTCAGCAGTAGCTATCGTTCACAGAATGAGAAAGGGTGTTGATTCGAAACGCAACCAAAACAATTGCACAAAGAAAATCTTATTGTTGCTTTCAGCACACACCTTTAATGGACACATACTGATTAAGAATCCTCAAAACCAACATGGCGTTACTTTCCAAAAAGTGCAATAGTAACTCGAAAGCATAGCGAGACATGGACACAAAGTATTTGTTGTTTCGAAAGTTTTGAGCGAGATCGTTTTCACGTAATTGTTGAGGGTTTGTTATAGAAGCTAGCCGTTGAATTTCTCCAGCATGGGTTTCGGCATGGTCGGTTTTGAATGTATTTAAAAAGTGTCGTGCTAAGTTGGAGAACGTGTGACTTCATGAGGTCATGTAACATTGACTGGCTTTTTTGTGCTGATACATTGTATGTACCTTGATCAATGAATCCACGTTCGATGAGTTCCAGATAGCTATGTACATAGACTGGAAACAAGACAGTTTTGAATTCGACCTGATGTATCAAGTGGGTGTTAGATTCAGCGTCGTGTCTTCTGTTGTCTCATCAACCTCGTCATTCAACAACAAGATATATTATACCTTGTAAGTAGTGAATGACTCGTCGACAAATCTCCTCAGTTTGATGTAGGACTGTTCATGAGCGCTTGGATTGTTGATGTCGTCTGAAGAGTATTGAAGTAGGAAGTTTGGGATTGCCAGCTGAGCACGTTTATTTGCTTCGGCTTGCAGGTCATCAACAGTCTTGACTTTGAATTCTTCTCTGAATGATGCTTCTGTCCTTGTAAATCCTACAGGTTTTGAATGTGTTAAATGTCGAACTGCGAATTCAAGCTAAAAATGAGTATTAATTGAAGTACCTCGCGATTTCAAGTATTCGGATACAGCAGCAGCTTCGGCTGGCGACTGCTGTCCACCTGACTGCATCTTTCAAGCTAGATTATTGAACCAGCTTCTAACCTCCGATTTTTGAAGTTTTGGAATTTGACGTGTTATCGCAATATAGTAATAATGGCAGCTAGTGTATTAAGACAAAGAGGCACGCGCTGTCTATATACCAACAGGATAATATTAGCATCAGCTCCCTCATCGCCTCCACCATCATCAACCAAAGCAGCACCTCCCACTCCTTTGCAATCTGCTCTCAAACTGTATAGAGCTTGGCTGAAATCAGATGCTACTCACTACAAAGCCGCTGGAACTGGCAACAAATTCGCAGGAAAGAATGGATTGGTATGTCTTGTATTGTGGGTTTGTTCGTTCATTAAACACATTTGCGACAAAAAAACCAACATTCATCCTTCACTAGCCATTTCCGTTGAATCCCTTCTTCAAACCAACTCCTCCACTCGCCGATTCCACAAGAGAAGAAATATACCGCCTGCATCTCACTGAACCTGATACCTGGACTGTCGGCAAACTAGCTGCTGATTATGGAATATCCTTTGATCGTGTACGAGCAATACTCAAACTGAAGGCTGCTGAAAAGCAGGCTGAGATGGCTAAAGTGAGCATATGTTGAGATACGTGTAGTGACGAGAGCAGAGAAGGAACTAGGTGCCTCACATACCAAGTGCTCATAGGCCTGGTTTTGCTTCATAGGGAATACCACCACAGAAAGAGTTTGCAAAAGGAATGGAGAGGTTGCTATCCGCTGAAAGGAGAGGTCGTAACTCTTCTAGAAGAGAACCATTAAGATCCCTGCTTGCTAGCGGATTGAGACCATTTTTTAGAATGGCTGACGAAGATGAGGTATGGATATGCGAAAAAAGGGCCAATCCGAATCTCTAGTATTGCAAACTTGTTCTGACATGATTCTGCTTTACTAGACATTATCACCAACAGTACGCAATCAAGCCATTCCCCAAGTAACATAATCACACGCCACCTAATACTTTGTTGTTGCTTTTGTAGGACGCAGCCAGAATTCTCAAACTAGCCCCATTCTCAAACATTAAAATGAAGATTGATCGAGCTTCTGAGGGTAAACAACCAGTGAGTCAAGATGCTTTACAACAAACCACAATCATTGAAGAGAATCTGTTGCATGCAAGTCATAAAAAGTTTGCTATTCGGGATGTTAGTCAACAAAAGGTTTGCAGTAGTTCAATATGTCTAGACAGGCGAGATATCTGATAATGTAATTTGATGTAGGCACAGACTTTGGTTCGTGAGACTAGTGGTATACTGCGGACGCAGAGTTTGGTGGAGAAGTTACAGAGGTAGAACTTATTTTGAGACACAAGGCTATTATTTTTGTGGATACAATTAGCATAGAAGCATACAATAATCACTTTTCATTTGCGAGTTTTTTGGTTTTTTAGCCTTAACTTGTAAGCTGGCAGATATTGGTGCTTACGTTTTTCAATTTGCCTTCAATCACTTGTTTGTCGGTGAAATCCAAAATCTTGCAAGGAGCTCTCTTATCCACCATGTTGGCGGAAGGAGATCAAGATCCTCCAGCTGCTCCAAAGGGCAAGTCTCCTCTAGCTCAAGCTTGTGGTATGTAGCTGGTTCTGTAAAGTTTGCAAAACATTTTGACGGATCACGAGCTTGGTATTTTGTTGAGCATTTGTATCAGATCGATACCAGTTTAGGGCACGTTTTCATTGGTAATTTGTAGTGACACTTTTTCTTTCCTATTACAGAAAGGTGCCGATTGAGAAAGGTACTGCAACTCACTTCGGGGTTTTAGTTTGAGACGGTGTGGACGATGACGACTCGCGGAAAAGAGCGCTAATGAAGTCTATGAGCTTGGCAACAATTCACTTATGTGTCCGTCCTCGTGGACGAGGACTGAAAAAACTTGATTCGTTATGGGACCCGACGAACCTGTGATTTATACAAACTCAGCTTACAATCATCATCCAGCTACAAACTCAATCTTACAATCATAACCCACGTAGAAAAAGTGCAATGGCGAGCTACCCTGCAACAACTGCACACGTGCAGAAAAGAGAGGCTTGTTGAAAGACCCGTGTATCTTTCCCGTTGCTAAGAAGCGTGGTCCGAAGAAGGGCTTCAAGCTTGCTAAACGAGCTTCTGAAGCCTCAGTACGCTCTGAAGCCACAGGAGGCCCATCATCGCCAGATACACCCGATAGCACATATGAAAACAGCCCATCACCAAGCCCAAACACCCCGTCTCCGGCACATATGGTGGCGGAATCTTCACCTTCATCGTCATTTGGACCCGATTACTCCGTCTCACCACCAGTGCTTGATCATACCACTGCATTTGAACCGTACTCGGCAAGTCGCAATGTGTCTGCCAACAACTCTTATGTAGATAGAAGAGAGAGTGAGGATGTTGACATGATACCGCGGCAACAGGACGAGCCACAGCCGTCATCGGGGTTTCAGATGTCACTTAGTAGATTCGAAAAGTTTTTGATTGAAGAGGAGGAAGGAACATATGCGCCACTTATGAGTACGAACGAGGCAATGCAAAGGTTATGGAATACGTCTATACCTTGTTTTCAAGATAATTTCGTGTTTGGTAAGTATCAAATGCGACGAACTGTTGTATTGTGTCGTAATGGGTCGTGTTTTGGAGGTGTTTTCAACCTCTGCGTGGTCTCCATGCAACGTGTTTTTTCTCATTGTGACTCTTCTACTAGATCCATCACTATTCGTCAACCCAATCTATAGTGTGCCAATTCCAAACATGACTGAGTCATTGACCGGCATCAGTGTTGCTCCTGAAATGGCCAACATGTTTGAAGGCGTAAGCACTCAGCGACCAGGCTTTGTGTCTATTACAGAGACAGCTGATGGTGGAAAATCTATAAGTGAATTAGAGATTCACTTGATACAAGTCTTCTTTTATACAATCCACCGCGGCCTTTATATATTCGATGAGAGGTTGTTTTATCACAACCTTTTTCCTGTCAATAAGCACCCAGATTACTTGTTGAATGCCCTTTATGCCATGGGTGCGTGTTAATAGCAAACAGAAGAAGCTTCTATTTACCAAACATCAAAATCACACTAACAAGTATTTCCTTTAATCACATCTTCATACAGCCGCTCCATTCAGTTGTCATCTAGCCCTTCTCCAACAATATGGAACAGGGCGCAGAGCTGCCATGCACTTTTGCAAACTAGCGGAAGAAGGACTACAAGCCAACCCTCGTGAAAGTATTGAGCTTATTCAAGCTCTGATACTACTGGCGGTTTTCGACTTTAACCATAGGAACGCTGGGAGGTCGCATTTGTACATTACCATGGCGGTTCGACTGGCGGAGAGGATGTGGAATCAGCAAGACTTGCATTATACGCTTTTCAAAATTTTCCCTCCAAGGGTGAGAGCCGATCAAACGGAGACAAGGAGGAGGCTTTGGTTGACATGTAGGGACTTTGGTTGAAGTGTGCGAGGCTTTTATTTTGTTGCTCAATCCCGTTCTTTTCGAATAGGTTTGAACCTCGACGCCTTTTACTCGGTTGCAATTCAGCTGCCAACAAATATTCATGAACGCGAGTGCAAGCCTGCTCTGATCCTTGTTGATCGAATGTAGGCAAAAAAGTCTATCTTGAAATTTTATGTATGCTTATTACTCGCATTAGGGTTCGATCTCAACAAGCAGGACCAGTGTGCACCACCAAACAGATGCTCTTCTTTTACCGAAAGCCTCGATACACTGTCTTTGAGACGCTGGAAGAAATCGAATATATACCTAGTGGGGTTGAAATGATGATTTTTCAACAACACTTGACAGAAGTATGCTCTTTGTCGAGATGTGTGATGGGTGTAGTACGTGATGAGGCTATTATGGCGCAGGAATTGACACCTGTCTGTTCGACTCTGGATCCCGTATTGGAGACTTTGAGTACGACTCAGAATCGATTGGCTGTTCATAAGGCTTTCATCAAGTATGTGTGCCATGAATTTTTTTCTGCGCAGGAGTCGGTCGACCTAACTGTGATTCGTTTTTACAACAGATGGTACTTTGCATTGGAGCCAACTTTCAAGATCTTTAATTCTCTTGAAGACTTCTTGGGACAGAATCCACCAGTCTGTCATGCATATGATAAAAGGAATGCTCCTCAAGCATTGAAGTTTCCACCTACTGTAGGATTAGCCTTGTTTATCATGTTCCTACTAGTATTGCATCAATCAACTGCCACTGATCCTGTAAGCAAAATGAGGTTTTGCAACACATAATTTATGTTTTGCAGCTGACCATAAATTTTTTGGTGCCTAGGCCAAAAAGTATCAACCATCACACAACTCGAAAACATTTGTATCAAGTGCTGATATATTGATGTTGTGTTATAAATCCATGATGTTTTGCTTATTCGCAGACTTGAAATTCGCTGGATTTGATGATCCATACAACCTGCCATTCAGCCAATCTCGACCTGCTCCTCCTGGTGTATTGCCGAAAGATGTACCTATTGGTGATGAATACCCAATACTGCCTACATCTATGAGCCAGAATGGGTTGTTTTCTGTTTGTTTGTGTCGTAAGTGATTGTGGAATTTCTAGTTTGTGACCAAAAATGCCATCTGTAACCTACCTGACGTTTCTAAATTTTTCGTTTCTTTGGATTTTTAGGTATGTCCGAAGTCATCTTGAAGACGAAATTTCCTGAAGAACGTCACCGTAATCTGGTGACAGAGGCGGTATATAACACTCAACATATTGTGTTGCCTGTATTGGATAACATATCGCGACTTAGCGGCATTTCGAAAGTGAGTTTCCCTTTTTTTTGTTTTGAGAATGGACGAATTGCTAACCAAAACAATGCAACGAACTCGTATAGAACTATGCCACTCATATTCGAACCCTCCTTACTCCACACCTGGCTAAAGCCAATGATGAAGAAAGTCGTCAAAGCCCAGCAATGAGCTTTGAATCGTTGGGAGGAATCGTATTTAATATCAAGTCGGAACGAGAGGTGCCTGATGGAGAGGATTTGTAGTTATTGGTTGTGTTTTGCAAAACAGAGACGAGTGTATGTAAGCTCTGTGGTTAAGATTGTCAAGTTGTTTCTGTGGGGGTTTCGGTGCTTGATGTCTCCGCAGTGACGGAAATGAACGTTTTGCTATTCTGATACCATTTTTAAGTGCGAATATGAAGATCATTGGAAGTCCGCTAAGCTTTGTTCCTTGCTTACGGATCGGATAAATCGAGATCTTCCACTTTTCGTTCACTCGTGACGCAAAGAGAACTCCAGCCTCTACATACCACTCTTTCAATGCAGCCCCATAGACGATGAAGGTCGCCAAACCGTTAAAGATAGCATGCTGTAAGTCCAAGCCTTTCGGAGCTTGAGATTGTCGAGCGAACCAAGGAACCGCTTTACCCTAACCTCTCTTTCTGTAGTACGATGTCGTGGCATGAAAAAGTCCTGCGATGCCTTATCACCATGTAAAGGATGTCGAAAAGCAGGTGTAGAATGTGTATATGCTGAAGCTCAGGTTTGGATTATCGCTTAAAAACGGCTTTTTGCCTTGCAACATTTGTGGTTTTACGCCAACCGTATGTGAATTTACATAGAAACGAGGCCGTAAAAAGGGATTTAAGCTAAACAAGGATGTTAAGAATGCCGGTACAAGGTCCCGGAACAGTGATCGTATATTGCCTAAACCTTTAGTTGAAGAAGGTGGTACCGAATGTGACGATGAAATAACAGCAATTTTAACGGACTCGATTGAGGAATCCAGCTGTGCAAAGACGATTGGGAGTGCAGAGTATGCGAGACGGGCATCGAAAGATGAGAGCTTGCTGGGGTTTTGTTATTTGGACAAGAAGAATGATAGCTCGGACGATGAGTCCATGTCTGCTGACGATCAGGAGGAAGACGAGGAGGATGAGGAAGCTATGGATGATGAAGTTAGTGAAAGCATTGAGACAATGTCGCAGCTTGAAGAACTTTTGCTTGATGACGATGAAGATACGCCCTTGACAATCGCTCTGGACAAACGACGGTCTACCATTCAAAGCATAGTAGATCCCATGACGAGCCCCTTTTATACCATGCCGCTACCAAACAGCTTTGTGGACAATCTATCCCGGTTTGAGCTCCCGCTCCACATGTTACAACAATATCAGTTTCCGGCAACTACCCAAGGAATATTGCAACCATATCAGCACCCACCCGCAACACAATCCATGATAATGAGCTCTAATGACGATGAGGATTTGGAACGACATTTAATACAGTGCTACTTTTATTGGATTGGGAGGAGTATGGTCATGTTTGATGAGGCTATATTTTATGAAAATTTGATTCCGATGAATCGGCATCCGAGGTATTTAATATCTGCGATGTGCTCTCTAGGTGAGTTGCTCTCATTTAATTGCCCGTTTTGATACATTGTTTGGATATACCATGCTTTTTGTTGTTGCTAATGTATCAAATGTTCAAACATTGTAGGAGCTATTGTAAGCACACATCCCAAGCTGTATCTACTCTACGGTAGTCCGCGGAAAGCTGCGTTAAACTTTTGTGAACGTGCAGAGCGGGAATTGCTAGGAGCTGAAGAGTCCATAGAGGTCGTCCAAACACTCTTGTTAATTGTTGTGTATGATAGTAGTCACAGGTCGTCGTCTGTATCGACTCTCTTCACCACTATGGCCTCGCGTCTGGGGTATCGTCTGTGGCATAATATGGTAAGGTCTGCAGTCAGTATTGTAACCTCTGAGTTTTTTTGACCATCTCGGTTTTTCAGGAATCGTTACATTCACAGTCGACCAAAAGCTATATACAATCTCACGATCTCGTAAAAGGACGTCGAATGTGGTTGTCTTCTGTAATCATGGATTCTTTATATGCCATTGCCATTCAATTGCCCGCTAAAATCGATGATCGTGAATTAAAACCGACGCTACGAATGGCCAGCTGGATTGTCGACTATGTTAAACAGAATCCAGAAGCAGATGCCCATTTAAATGAATTCTTTTACGCCAAACCGGAACATACAGTCTGGGCGTTCTCTGTCGAGGGCGTTGAATCACTACAGTATAAAGTCTCATCCGCCGACTTTATGCGCGTGATGCAACATAATTTAGAGATTCTGTCTTGGTGTCGCTGTGTTATAGATCTACAGAGGGATAACAGTATGGAAACGGAATGGCATTCTTCGTCTGCTACACTGAACGCCGTATTAGAAACTGTGGCGCCGTCCTATAATGTCATGGCGCTTCACAACACGTTTATACGCTGGCTGGATGCTCTAGAACCCAACCAAAAGCCATTTGATTCTCTCGCAATGTTCCTCACGGGATGCCCAGAACCAACAGCCCCATCAACGTCACAATGCAGCCGTTTGAGCTGGCTTTATACCGGTAGTCTCGGAATCGACGTGGCCCTCTTAATGTTGATGCTGCTTCATCAACCAGCAGACCCGACACCACAATATCGCATAGAATATACTGAAACGTCTGTGCTAGTATCTAGTGAAGATCTCATATTGATCTCGTTTGATGTATTGGTGTATTCGATCAAGGCCGTGTATACGTTTAATGGGTTTGATGTGGAGAGCTTGCCATTCTCAGCGAGATGTCCATCGTATGCCAAGGCTGATGAGCCTGTGTCTGCCAAGTTTCCAATGGTGCCTATGATGATGGCTCGGAGCCCATTGTTTATCACCAGTCTTGCGCGTAAGTGTGTTGGGTATACATATGTGTTGTGGTGATAGAGGTCACTGATTTCCTCTGAGACTTCAGTTATTTTCGGTGCTTTCATATTGATAATTGTTTCTGTTTCATTACTATTTTTAATTCAAATTCGTCGTCTACTACAGGAATGTCGACCATTATATTAACTACGGTCTTCAAGCAACCGCATCACATTTTACGCCAACATCGGGCTATCCGAGATATTGAAGAAATCGTACTGCCTAGCATTATGAATGCTTCACGGTTGTACGCCATTGGAACGGTACGTTAAACGGCTTGCATGTGGTTATGATTGACCTGATCGTATTGTCTCCCTTTAGCAATATGGGACGTACCTTAAGCAACTGCTGCCCCAGAATAAGAATCTAGCTAAAGCGCCAAGGAAACGGGCTAGAACCATGTCCTTTGATGCGCTTGGAGGCAAAATCTTTGTTGTTGGAAAGGTTTAAGCATTTTCCACCTTCAGCTGCGTCCGACATTGTAAAATGTACGTAATTCTGAACCGTCGACGCATTCTGTATCAAGTTGAATAGCAAAATATATAAACATTGTGGTTGCACGTGAGCACATGTAACCCTTCAAATGTCCGCCATTTTCTCGAGAAGGGCTTGGATAGCGAGGTACGATGGATGACGAGAGACAATGGACGATGGAGACGATGGACACCCCGCCGCCAGAAAAGGGCAAAAAAATGAAGAAAGCTGGGCCTCCTATTGCTTGTGGTGAGTACTTGTCCAAGGGAATTTCGGTGAACGAACCTAGTGGTCTGCAAGCCCTCACCAAACGCTAGACGAGACTGAAGCTGGAATTGCTTGAATGGAACTTGGATATTATGTACAAGTTTGCCTGCATCAAACCTAGCATGCCTTCAAATTTGAAGACATTAGGTTTTAGTTGCTCTCAATCTTTCAGGCAAATGTGACGGCTAGGGAGCTCGAAACCCTCCAAACCCACTTCGATGCATCTTAGACCCAAGTATCTCACTCTGTTTTGATACCTCCCCGTATGGGATACCGTGAACGTTAACAAGCACCGAGATAAAGTCAACTGATTTCAGACAAGCTCCGGAAGCAGGACTTTGCAGACCACTAGTTCTCTAATAGCTCCCATTCAGCTAACGACATTTTGGTTTACAGAGAGATGCAGAGTCAGGAAAAGGAAATGCAACGGGCAACAACCATGCTCGAATTGTGCAGCTGCCAAGAATCTTGCTTCCCCCTGTACATATCCTATCGCGAAAAGTGGGTAAATCTGCAGCTTTGGACGTCGAAAGGAAGTCGAACTAACGCGTCTTGGCGTATTAGAACGAGGAAGGAAGAAGGGTGTCAAGATTGGCTCTAGATCTAAAGAGTTTGAGAACGTGAACGAGTTTGATTATAACCCAACAACAAACCACTACCACCAACAGCAACCAACAGATGACAATGACGTCGAGAGCGGCTTTGTTTCCGAGCTCGAAGGAGACTTTGATACCGAATTGTCCTCTGCCACTGAACATGTTGAGCCTTCGATGCAGATGACTCAGAGAGTAATGTCTCCTGTATCTCATTTTGATCGGCTCTTTGCAGATGACGATGATGACGATGGCAGAAGGTCATCTGAACCTTGGCCTGCATCATCATCGTCTCATAAAATTGAAAGTGGGTTGGCATTTGGTAAGCAAGCTGCGGGTTTGCCATGTGCAAAAGTGGGGAGCACTCACGCATTCCCGTCTTGGTGACTTAGATCCCACCTTCTTCCTCGACACCTTATATAATGTACCAATTCAAGGCTTGCACCAGAATCTCAAAGTATTTTCAGCAACCCCCGAAATAGAAGACCAATACGAGTTCCCTAAGCAAATCCAAAATATCCTCCGAATCAGCGAAGTCTCTCCATATACATATTCTATATCGCCACTCGAATTGCATCTGATTCAGGCATACTTTTTCTTTATACACAGGTATGTCCTTCTTCTTTATACACAAGTATTCCTGTACTAATACGCCTCTTACAGGACCGTTTTTATCTTCGATGAGCATCTCTTCTATACAAATCTCCTCCCCGTCAACAAGCATCCTGACTTTTTGTTACAGTCGATATACGCTATGGGTAAGATATCAACTCTTCATATTTTGGAATGCCAAGGTTCTGACATCCTCTGTGTTTAGGTGCTTTGGTGTCAGTTCATCCTGAACTCTACGGTCCCAAATATGGCAGCCCGAGAAGGGCGGCTCATATGTTTGCCAAAAACGCCGAAAAGGCATTACAAGGCAACCCCAAGGAGTCTTTGGAGCTTATTCAAGCTCTTATTGTGCTTGCCACCTATGACTATGGCAATAGATCAGGAGCAAAGAGTCTCATATATGTCACAATGGCTGTACGACTAGCTCAGAGGATGCACAATGAAACGGATGTTCATTACAGGCTTTTCAAGACAATGCCACCAAGAAGTGTGTTGTATGAAGCTGAAACAAAGAGAAGGTTATGGCTGGCTTGTGAGTAATTCATGATTTGTTCAGATGTCTTTCAATTAAACATACTCACAGTTTCTTTTGCTCAAGGTTTGAATATGGATACATATTACTCTGTCGCCGTGCAATTGCCAACGAACATACATGAACGTGAATGCAAACCCGCTCTACAGCTCGTGAATCACATGTAAGCCTCTGCATGTTTGAAGTCAAAGATCTCCCGCTTACTCGAATCTTTTGTGATATAGGGTGCGAAGCCAAATGATGGGAAATAATGTGCTTTCTCCGTCCGAAGTCGTCTTCTTTTATCAAAAGCCAAAAAACACATTGTTTGTGCGATCGTCACAGGGCGTGGAAATGGAATACATACCCACAAGTATCGAAATCATGTTGTCCAATCAACATTGTACAGAATTATGTTCTTTGTGCAGATGTGTTATTGGAGTGATGTAAGCTCAGCCAAGAATTGATTTCGCCAATACCATCAACTCAAATCTGGTCTTTTTTTGTTGGGTCAATAGTCGAGATGAAAAGTTGGATACTCCGCAAGCCATACCGCAAGGATTTGAAACTTTAGCACCCGTAATGGAAGCCTTATCGCCAAAGCACACTCGACTATCCGTGCATACCTACTTTATTCAGTGGTTTAGTGCCCTTCCTCCATCGTTTCAACCCTTTGTCTCACTCGAAATATTCGCAGGACTGGAAACACCAAAGGTGGTCATCCCTATCATCTGTGATAGGGCGAGAGCACCAAAATGGTTGGTGTCGCCATCTACAGGAGTGTTTGCCCTCTTCATGCTTTACCTCATGATGCTTCATGAAGGAAAAGTCGCTGACCCAGTACGAATGTATCCAACAGCAGTGCAACAGGATCCTTGTAGGGCAATATCTAGTGCAGATATGCTGATTGTGTGCTTTAGAGCTACCATACACTACTTCAAGGCTATACATGTATTGGATGGATTTGATATTAATCATTTGCCATTTGGTCCGTCTCGACCACCTCTGCCTGGAATTCATGCATGGAATGTGCCTGTATCGCCTGATTTTCCCATGACTCCTATGATACTTGCTCATAGCCCCCTGCTCATGTCTTGTATTTGTCGTAAGTCCGACGTCTTCAGTTCATAGACTTGGTTTTTTTTTGCTGAATACCAACATATCTTATCCCGAATATCTAGGCTTATCATCCATCATTCTCACTTCAAAGTTTACGCTACCAAGGCACATCTTGCAAGTGCAAGAAGCCTCGATTGAAATCGTAAATATATGCTTGCCCATTCTCGACAATGTCGGTCGAATATACAGTCTCTCCAGGGTGAGTCACTATCGTGCCAATGAAACTAACCAGAATCTTTTCTGATTACACTTCTTGGTTTTGAATAGAAATACGCTGCTCACCTCCGCTCCTTACTGGAAGCATATAAAACTGGAGCAGGAGAAGATGCATTTGTGCCATCGCCAGATGACGAGAGAAATGCATTGAATATGCAAGATTTGGGTTGCAAGATGTGGTTTGAAGATGCAGCTTGACATAGGAATGTCGGTGTCTCGATTAGATAAATGAGGCCGATTATATATTTGCTGATTTGTTTTCAGAGTAGTATATTTAAAAGCACAAGTAAACATGCAATTTCAAGTACCTCAAAAAGTTGTTTGAAGAGTTCTCGTATCAACTACAAAACAGATCTTGGTATGATGATTTTTATAAATTCAAACCTTAAAAACAAAGTGGTCGAATTGCATTGTCTTGTGAAAGTACGCAAATAAGAGGCAAAAAGAGACACAACCGAACGGCACGAGACTAGATCATCGTCTCTTGAGGTTGAGATATAAGCCATCCTTTAACCTCATAGTACTAGCATTCACAAATTCTGGCTTGCTACCCTCTACCAGTTCGTAATCGTAGGCTCTCAGAAGAGTCGATACAACAGTCTTGATCTAAGGTGTAAAATTGCAAAACGTTAGAGGGGTACTAAGAGCTAAACACTGCAAACGGTGCTGAGCTTACTTCATAAAGTGCAAGCTTTTCTCCAAGGCAACGACGTGGTCTAAAGTTTCAAAAGGTGGACAAAAGTTTAGAAGGTCATTGAGAAAAACTGGTTTTGCCCAACGAGACACACACCCGCCCCCAAAAGCAACGTATGCGTATTGGTCATAGTTCTTTGCTCTGCCATCTAGCCATCTGTCGGGGTCAAACTTCGTAGGGCTAAAAAAAGGTTGAAACAAATGTGTCGTCAGGACATAATTCATTTTCCAGACAATCAACTGAGAGCTTACTTGTCATAGTTTCGAGGATGCATGTGGATCACGTAGGGCTGATATCCTTGCTCACAACCTAAGCAACAGTGCACCATTTGGTGAGTTTTCACAATAAACAGCAAAGAAAGCTCACAGATGGGAACTATGATGTTCACCTTTTGGAACAAAGTGTGATCGTTTAACACCTTCATCATCAATCCACTCGTATGTCTTGTCCTTCTCCATGTACCTGAAGAGATCCGGAGCACTGGGACGTAATCGCAGTGTCTCTTTTACGACAGCGTTCAAGAAGGGAAGACTCTCGAGTGCTTCGTATGTGAATGGTGCTGATCCGAGTGATTTGATTTCCTACATACATTTTTGAATACAAAATCTGAGTACGAATCGGTGGTTCTCTTCTAATTTGGTATATTTTTACCTCGTAGACTCTACGCTTGTACTCTGGATTCTGAGCAAGGAAGATGAACGTCCATGCGGAGCCTGACGCCGTTGTATCGTGTCTAAGGCATACGGGTGGAGGTTAACAAGACCTACATGCGACTATCCTTCCAAAGAAACACACACCCAGCAAAGATCATCTACAGTAACGTTGAAGGTTAGAAAGACTGGCTAATAGCGACCCTTGCAAAAATCAAACATACCGTAACATAGTGCAAACAAAACTCTCTGTCTTCACGAGTGAGCGGTGGAGGAACACTACTAGCATCAGCCTTGGACTTCTGGACGAATTGGGCCATCATATCCACATCCGTGGATTTCACACCATTCTTTAGGTAATGATCTCGACGGTCCATGACCAGATTTGTTAAGAGAGCATATTCCCTATCGTACTTTCGCACAGCCGGTGTTTTCATCCACTTCCAGTATTGCGTTTGAGCCAAGGGAAAGCGTTCTTGAAGAGACTTGAGTACGTACTCTACGAGGAGCGATGCAAAAAGTTAACAAAGGAAGTGCGTCAAATTGGATTGAAACTCCCAAGCACGTACCCCAAGCCTGGACATATCTAGAATGGCCCCCAGAAGATATCGAATCAGGATCGAATCCAAGCACAATCATTACAATAATGTCGAAAGTAATTCTTTTCAAGAAGTTTGAGTTGTCTAGTGGCAAAATAACACCATACGAAAACGAGTGTGATTTCTTACCCATGAAGCACGTTCTCGAGTGGGACACCAGGTCCTTTAATGTTGTTGACAGATGATTTTGCTTGACCGTCGAGCCAGGTGAGGAATTTGTCCATACGTCCCTGGATGATGGGTGTATATGATTTGATGGAGGGCACGCCAAACGAAGGATCAAAGAATTTTCCTGAAGAATAAGGTTTTAATATCAGCGTTGACTGAAGCTTCAATGAGATGAAGACTTACTTGTCTCCTTCCATTCTTGGCCGTTGGGCTGTATGATGAGGCCACCAGCAACATCTTCGAATACAAACGCAGCAAGACCTTTGCCGCGGCCCCAATCGTCCATTTCCGTATTCAGTATTTTCTGAGTTGGTATAATGGTTAGCTCCTTGCTGCAAGTGCGTTTCAAGTATTGGTAATTTGAAAGAGCCTTGACTACATACTTTGACAATCGCAGGATCGGCAGTCAAAAGGAACTCGTTCCCAGCAAGGACTGATTTGGTTACATAACCATGTTTGAGAACAGATTCGAGCTCATAATGAGCCATTCTCGTTACTGATCCCACTTGTGGGAGGTTTCCTATTGAAGACCAATGTTAAAGATGGAAATCATAGATGCCGTTGTCAGAGTTATTCCAAACAGATGCCCATATCAGAGGGATTACAAAACAAGGATGGAGGGTGACTGCAGTAGAATTTGCCATGTAATAAACAGAAAATCAATGCTTACCCAGTATAGGGTACGCAAAATAGCCTTTGGCATCGTGTGGTGGTCGAAACAGACTCCTGAGAATAGAAACCGTAGTAACAGCTGAAGATTGAAGAGTAAAATAGTGTCAGACAAGTCTTGTTGTGTGCAGTCAACTCTGCTTTGAAGGTCCATGGCAGATCAGCACGAAAGCAAACGAAACACTCTTGATGTTACCTCCAAGAGCACCCCAAACCTATATGGCAGGAAAATTCTATTAGCTCCTTCAAATAAGGCCACTCTGAAAACCAAAGCACGCACCCAAACTGGGACTTTCAGCTCCTCAATTCGCTTCACAATAGCTGCAAAGCTCTTCTCGATAGATTCTGACATTTTTGGACGCAAATTGGAATCTACGACAAGAGAGAGAGGTAGACGAACTCGACCACTTTTAATGGCCCGTTTAATTGACAGACTGGACTAGTGATCAGGCGGGTATTATGGTTTACAAAGGTGGACAATTTCGAAAGAGGCTATTTGAACGTGACCACAGAGTGGGACAGACAAAAGGTGTCTACAAAAGCAAAAGCGATCAAAACTTTTGGGTCTGTTTTACTTTTCAAATCCCCTTCCGTCGCGTTGCCTCAACTGTTTTGCAGCACCATTCAGTCCTGCCGGCGCCCTTCTGAACACTGACAATGGCCTGGTCAGCTAAAGTTGAACGGGAGCTCCATAACACGTACGCTGCTTTCAACAAGATTCTATGTTAATAGTAAATAACAATCCACTTGCAAGTAGTCCTTCGGTAACGTTTTGTTTCACTAGCAGATATTACAACTATCATGTCCGTGTACACTAGACCGTCACTCTCGTGCCAGAGCCAGCAAGATGCCCTGACTTCTTCCAGAGGCAAGATTCATAATGCACAAAACTGAGCAGTGTTATTCGTTTTGCTTGATCTCAAAAACACAGCAACATTCAATCCAGGTTTTACGTTCTTGTGTTTGATGGTCACCAAACGAGTTAGAAAGCAGCATCGGTAGTGGAATCTGATGAGATGTGATAGATTAAAAGGGAACTCGTCTCGTTTGACAGCGACCGCTACACAAAAACTCGAACTAGTCCATCTTGCAAGAAAACCAAAGGTCCTAACATAAATCAAACGAGGTTTCATCTTGGGCGAAGCAAGACCTTTTGAAACAACATCATGCACTCCAAGCAGATATAGCTCCAAAGCAATGCGCCGCGATTTAAAACGAAGTTTTCTTGTGCGAGGTCGTGACTTTAGTCCCTTGATTTTGGTGTTGCAAACTCGGATGCATTTTTAAAACTCCACTTCTTTGACACTTGATACGTTGGGACCAACGACGCAAATATCCTTCAAAACTCTTTCGTAAACGTATCGCAAACATGTCTTTGGAGGCTAAAGTCGAACAAGAACTCAAGGACGCATACGCTGCATTCAACACGGTGAGTGGTATTTCGAAGCAATCTCGGATGTAGAAAGATCTGACCAACATTGCATCTTTGGTTTACAGGGAGATGCTGCAACCATCATGACAGTGTAGGTTGTCACTGACACGAAAAACTCCAATTGCGCTATTTTCGAAATTGTCAACCCATCACGAGTAACACTCCTTTAACTATATTCAGATTCGGTGCTGACTCTCCAGTTACCACTGGTAATCTCACATTTTGAACACCCATTCAATTTGTTTCCAGGCTGCCAAGACACGGACACGAGTGATTTGCCTGTGCAGGGCGGTTACTCAACACCATGAATTACCATTCTTATAGAAATGAAGGGCCTAAAAATCACCGGCACAATCCCATTCTCGCAATACTTGAAGCTTGCAAGTGAATCAGCTGCTTTGACTAAAGATTTCACGGTATGTAGTGCTCGGTATGATGTCTTATTGAGGCTGCTGTCATATTCTATAACCATGTTTAATTGATGACGCTAGCAACTCTGACACTTTTCTTTTCGTTTGTGTCAGGTCACTCCTGAATCATTCAAGCACCTCGGCGGCAACAAGATCGAAGCCTTCTTGGACGTCAAGTTTGAAAAGAATGGCAAGAAGTACGACGATCACAGTGAGGCCCATATCTGTACGTTAAACTTATCTTCGGTTTGCTATGATTCTTCTTGAATCGTTACTTTCTTTGTAATTCTTTCATGAATATGCTTTCTTGACTTTTTTTTCGTTTCGTAGGGAGATACGATGCAACTGGCAAGATCATTTCTGGAGAAATGGTCTACCCCAATCCTGAAGCTATTACAGCATTGATTGGAAACTAATTATGATCATGGTGAAACTTGGTAGTGCATCCTAGTTCTTTCCTTTGGTTTCAAAACATATAAAGTTACGACTTTTGTGTTGAAATGTATTTGATTGTTCCTGTGATGATCATCTCCATATCTCGCTCCAGTACCCGCAGCGGCAAAACGGCAGCGGCAACCAATTTGTGAACCGACTTAAAAACGATGGATTTTCATGGTTCCTGAAATGATCACTCAGTATGGGCTGCAGGAAATATCTGCCTCCATGCTCGTGATGCAGCCCTAGATTTAGTTAAGCTTTCATCGTTTCCCTGTTGCATGGATGGTAATGAGGGGAGTGAATTTGCAATTGGTCGTTGATAAGTTGCGCGCCACGGATGGGGGGTTTTATCTCTCGCCCCCGCATCTGGGTTCGTACCAGCACTAGCACCCATAATTAGAATATCAGTAATTCTTCTTGATGAGTATTCCAACGGTTTGCAGTTCGAAAATAGATTCTCTGTTGTTCAGGATTGGACATAGCATAAGAATCCCACAGCAAAAAATTGAGCTGAGCTCCAGTCTTGTGCTCTCTCAATCCACGTCTGATCCCTTTCAAACGCCTTCAACAAATCCACTGCCACAACGAGATGTCCCAACTTCAGGCGCGTCGTGACCTCTTTGACAGCATTCTGATTTACATTGTTTTGTGTCGAATCTATCTAAAGTATGGGAAGCAATATGTTAAACGATGATGAGTGGAATACTACCGTTATGCAGTTCCGAGCATTGGCAAGAAAAATGAATCCACAGATTTCATGAAATTTGTTGTCCCGTTCTGCACAACTCAAATGCCTTTGCCTCCACAACCACAACCACACCGAGAGACTTTCTTCCCAAGTGTATTTCTCGTTCCGATTTACCTTTTCTTTGGTCTTCGTCCTCGTTGTCAAGACCTTCAAAGTTGCGCAACACCATGACAATGCCAACACCAACAGCTCATCCCAACCAATCCATAAACCCACAAACAAAGTTACAAAAGCATCAATAAACATGTTTTCTTATAAAACTGTGCTAGATGGATAAACATATTATAAAAAAATGAAGCGGCACACCTCCAGCAACTATAACGGCACCCCAAAATCCACACTCTCACGATGTTCATCTCGAGCAGGACTACTTCCAGATGATGGAGCTTCGGAAATCAACAGGCTGTCCACTACAAGAGAATTTAGAAAGTCAGAATTAAGGTGCAAAAAAACAAGACCATCCTGGAACGAACAGTATGACTTCGTATCACTCCAACCACAACTTCCAATCCCTCACCTTCAGCTAGAAGCGCATCAGTATCAACCTCCTCGAAATCATCATCCCCCTCCTCAACTCCATCAACATAATCATCTTCAGTATCCGATTCTGAAGATGATTCAGCAACTGATGTTGCAATGGTAGTTGATGTTGTTGCTGCTGTATTCGTGGTAGAAGTATTGGCTGCATTGGGTTTCTTGGCCTCAGCTTTCTGGTTTGGTTTTACTACGACGGTACTGCTTCCTTTGGTGGCCCATTTCATGCCTTCAGACCATAAGGTGTTAAGGTCTGGTACTGGCCTTGTTTGCGATACCTATAGGAAGAGAGGAACAAAAACAAAGTGATTAGTAACTAAGACGTGATGATGATGATGATGATGATGATGATGATGACGATGATGATAATGGAATATAATACACAAGCCCCAACAATTCAGCCAAGTCAAATGACCCATTACGTGGTGGTCGTCCAGAAGAAACGAGCTTTTTTTCTCGCTCTGCAGAGATCTAACAGAAACCACTCACCCCACTAGTAGACTTCAGCACAAAACTCGCAGCCCAACCCTTATCAAAGAACTCGACCAAACAATCCTCTCCCAGAGCCAACTCTCTAAAAGTCGATATACTAATCTTGAAATTGTCATCCGTTTCTTTAGCACCATCTAAATTATCCGCGCTAGCATTCAGCTGGAATGCACGATGCAATAGATTCGATATAGAATTCAAATACACCTCTCCTTTACCACCAGGCCCAGCGCCATCTTCACCTTCCCCTTCTCGTCTCATCAAGAATAGGAGGGATTCAGATAGCTGTATGATTTGCTCTTTAACGATAAACTGGTCGGCGTCTGTGGTGGCGTGAATACTAAAGAATAGATTCAGGCGAGACATCATATCGTTGTGAATCAGTAGCGTCATGCCAGATACGATATCCTGTAAATCGACAAATCCATCTGCGTTTTTATCAAACACTCGCATAAACAACTTGTCCAGGAATGCTGATCCAACTACTGGTTTAGGCGGTGTATCTGTACCTAATCGTGAATGCTGCTCTTCTATATCCTTTGTAGTGTCTGCCCATGATGCTAGTCGTGCCATGAATGCCTTGAAATGGGTTATATCTATTCGATCAGCCATTTTCTGCTTTTCCCGCTTGCCATAGAATTGCACCGTGAAGAAGGTATCGCACAAGTAGAGGAGATCGTCCTTGCTGAATTTGCCAGTGAAGGAGAGGTTTCGGACGATGGATCTTTTGGCATATGTATCGAGACCATGCACTACTTTGAGTTGATGGGTTTTGCGTAATTCTAATACCATGTCCTGGTTGACGTTTTGGAACTCTCGGTAGGCTGTTAGCATTAATTGGTTGAATCTCGTCTGTGTCGATTTGGCTTCTGTGGTAGGTACAACGGTGTCTCCAAGACTGGCAAAGTAAAGCTTCAGTGTGCTCCTGTATAATTATTATTGTTCATCAGATATAATTATTTGTTCCCTTTTCGCTTTTCAGTTCCAATAACCACAGCACTTACATGAGTTCTCCGTCATCTCGAACTTTGAGTATGGTTTCACCATTTATTTTCAAAATGGCCAATCTGTACATATGAAGAGTAAGGTTAGCAACGCCAAATGTGCTATGATTCATGAGTTATACTCCAAACATCTCACACAATCACAACCCAGTACTCACCCAACTTGAAACAAAACCTTCGGCCCCTCCAAAAAGAAACAATCCAGCACCCTCAGCGCAAACGGCAGCGGCAATGAATTTATATACAGACTTAAAAACCATGGTAACGAAGCAGCCGACAACTGAATATCATGCTTCCTGAAATGATCACTCAGGATTGGCATGTATTTCGATACCATGCTTTCAAAGACTTGATTGTCAATGACGGCTCCAACCATGTTTACAGAATAGTATCCGGGGAGGAGACGATCGCAGAGGACTGAAAGAATCCAAAAAGCTTGTTCTTCGGAGAGGTAGATTAGGAGGACACTGACTACAATGTTCATTGCTTGGCAGTAGCCTAATTCTGGGTCGTGGAAGGAGTATGCCTGGAAAAAAAGTTTCAGCAAGCAAGAAAGACGAAAAAAACTGCGAAGCCATAATGTGGCTATTTTGCACACTCAAAACTCACGTATAACACCCTCCTCAAAGAATGTATTCCTTCTTCAGTTTGATATCCGCTATACTCTGGTAAACTCCTACAAACATACCAAGATGGGTCAAGATCAAGGAAAAGAAAGGACGAAGTTTCCTCCTCAGAATACCTATTCAAGTCCTTCTCAATCTCCTCAGTCGACAACGACACTTGTCCAGCATGAGTGACATGCAACTGATCATAATATCCATCATTTATAAATCGTTTGTACATGGCTCCACAACATAATTCCCATATCTCTCCTCTCAGGATGTTGGGTAGACCGATTCGTACTAGTTTAATGAATGTGGGGAGTCGTAGTATTGTCAAATTTCTCCCATATTCTGTGTGAGTGAGAGGATTAGGTTTTCGTGTTGTGCTGGCAAAAAAAGAATTGAGAAAGGAGGAGTAAAGGCACAAACCTTTGAAATATGCCAGCCAATATTTCAACTTGTTCTTCTCTCGTGTCCTATTGTTTCTAAGAGTTTGTTAGACCAAGGTCTCCATCCCAAATCAATCACCCTTGGAAAACGGCGCCGCAAAAAAACGAGAATGTCAATCGCAGTGGATTCCAACAGGATTTTGCAACACTCTCTACCATAACAAAATTCGACATCATTACTCACTTCTTAACCTCCAAAAACCCAAACTTCAACCCCATACCACCACAAACAACCTCTCGCTCAGCCAGCAGATCTTCCGAAGCACAAGTACTCAACAATTGCTTCAACATCTTCATTTTAGCAACATGCAACTGCAATTTATCCTTTAACGTATCACAAAAAGCCTCAACGACCTTCTTGTCCCCAACCAACTGAAACACTAGTTTCATCTGATGCCATACAGTAATCGACAAATTCAATGCCTGAGAATTAATCCGTTCAACTCGTTTCACAGCGAAAAACGGCAGGACGAGATGACATTGGTATTTGGCTGTTGACATGAAACAAAGAAACGTATTGCTGAGATACAGTTTGCCATGGAAGGTAGCTGTTGTGCCGTGGATTGAGCAAACAGATATGATTTCGTCGGCAATGGATTCGGTGGATGGGAGGTTGAACACTATTTGGAATTTGGCGTTTCGTTTCTGTTCTTCTAGACTACGTTTTAGGGGTCGTGTTGTGTTTGATGCGCGGCCATTTGGCGATGTTGCGGGTGCTGCTCCAGTTATGGCACTCATTAGACTATCGATTTCAGCTTGATCTGCAGCTAATTGTTTTTCCAGTGATAGGCCTGGTGCTGGATCTGTTGTTGTTGATTTTAACAATCTTTGCATGGCAAGATTTGTTAAATGTTCAATCAACTCGAATGTTTCGTCACGATGAAATAGGTTGGAAAATATATGCTAAATAAAAGACAGTCGAGTCAAAATGACTGTGCCGATACGTGTGTAATACTTTCTACTGTCGCTTTTTTGTTTACCTCCTGTTTATTCCTCGTAACAATCCGTACAGCATCAGAGAAAACACCACGTTTCGATTTGTCTCGTTGTAACTCTTCAATGTCCTTGAGTTCAATCATGACTTTGGTTTCGACACCAAGCACAAAGGAGTAAAAGCATAGATATGATAGTGATATGTACATCCACCCTTGATTGATTAGCTTTTTGTGGTAGGCGCATGAGTAGACTAGGTAAGCAAAAGGGTTAATCTGGGTCCGTATATTGAAATAATTCCACGCCCTTTTTTCGTGGTGTGATATTCGGAAACACATACAATTCACAAGTCTCTCGGTATCTGGTAAATGAAATATCTGCCTCCATGCTCGTGATGCAGCTCTAAATTTGGCATCGGTTGATTTTTCGTCCGTGTCCTGCTCTATTGAGAGTGGACAAGGAGAGGATTCAGCAATTTAATTTGATGCTGAGCCTAAGGGTGTGCGCATTCTTTTGGCTCTATCGTATATGTTTCGTACCAGCACTAGCAACCATAGATTGAAACTTGGACACTGCGAATGCTTCTTGATCAGTTGGATCTTCTAATTCTTGCAATTCTGACAGTAAGTTCTCTATATTTAGCGGTTGATTTTCGTCAGAGCTCGAATCAGCAAAAAGCAGCGAGATGTTAATAATGGATGATCACACCTTCAATCCACGTCCAATCTTTCTCAATGGCTTTCAATGAATCAGCTGCAGCAACTAAATGACCAACTTCAGGCCCTTGAGGACTCTTTAGCAGTATTCTGAATTTAGATTGTTTTGTGTCCAATCTGAAGTACATGAAGGAGAATGTGAGTTCATTGAGATCCAAGTACACAAAAAAAACTGGCTCCACTGTTCCATTAGCAACACAGTTCGGTACATCGACCACAAACACATACACATTCTGTACGGTAGCCAGCACCGTCTTCCATAATGCACCACCCTGTTCCTTAGCTTTCTGGATCATGAAAAGATCATTCTCCTAGATGTGTGTAAGAACAGTGAGACTACTAGGTCCCCGTTCTGCGACGCTTGGAAATGCGTTGCGTAAAAGTCAACGGTCCTTCCATAAAAGGAAGAACAGATTCGACGTGAATATGTTATCCCAGTTCTCTGCAAGGTGTATTGTCGCTCCACAACACAAACACGTTCCTCCCGCAACATGCTTAATTTGGTTATCTGCAGCCAGCTGGCAAATGAAGGGTACCTTGACCAAATCCCAGAAGGATGCGCCTGTATCACATAGGGTAGGCAGTAGGATCATTTTGATATGTCTCAACTAGTGTTGAACGTCTAGCAGAAACAGACAATCAAACACCGCCAGTTTGGTATTGGACCTGTCAACGTGCAGACGATTAGTTTCAGGAATAAAATGAGAGCAAAAACAATTGCTTACGTTGAGATCTCTTCTCAGATGCGGCTTCCTAGTAGTTCCTACTAAGTAACTAGAGTGTTTTTTGTGGGTGTGAAGGTGATTTTGGATTTTCATTTATCAGACCACTGTTGTACAGTATAAAGAGTGACTTTTATTTTTAGACGCGAAAATACACGTAAAATACTTATTCCCTCATCTCCTTTCCATCCTCATCCCGCATGCATCAGATCTCTCACAAACACACACCAAACTTTCAAATTGCTGCTAACAAGAAGAGTCGCATTATAACTAATATTCTAACATAGATACGCCACCCACACGATGCAAGGAAACGTCCTCTTCCAAGAGAATGGCGGTTACAACCCAACTAATCAAACTGACGACTTGCAATTCTATCAAACAACATACAGCTCACAACAAGGCCAGACGGGAGGAGGTCAATATCCATATACAGCTGGCAGCAGTACTGCTCCAATTGGTGGTGGCAGTGTAGATTATTCGCCCCCGGGAATAGTCACTTGGGAGTCTATTAGGACGGCATTTGGAACTGGTGGTTATCCGGGCGAAGCTCCCTTACTGGAAGGTACGTGATTGTCATAAAGTGCTGACATAAATTAAATGCTTCAATGTGGTTGTTTACTTGTTTTGCTTGATGTTGCATGTGCTGGAGGTGAATCGAGACATTCTTGACATTGACATGGACGCTTACAACCCACTCGCTCATTCTATAGAATTGGGAATCAACTTTGAACATATTCGAACAAAAGTGAGTGTGGTGATGTAACAGCTGGTGGACTTGAACGTCAGACTACTCGGCCAAAAAAAGCACTCGTCTCGTACATCAAACTAATCAAATGATCACTTCGT
Source organism: Synchytrium microbalum (assembly GCF_006535985.1). Classification (NCBI taxonomy): domain Eukaryota; kingdom Fungi; phylum Chytridiomycota; class Chytridiomycetes; order Synchytriales; family Synchytriaceae; genus Synchytrium; species Synchytrium microbalum. The sequence goes on from NW_022158365.1 coordinate 493,102, forward strand.
ACCACTCCTTCCTAGTCTATAACAGTACTCAACCCACTAAGACCAATGGACAAACACATCATGGACGACACGGATCTAGCTGGTCCTTTAATATTCGTCTTTTTATGTGGTGGTTTCTTACTGCTAGTACGTATGAGTGCGTGTTGCTGCTTAGATTATGAGATTAGCGATTGTTCTGTTCACGTTTTGCGTTTGCTATTAAACTTCAACGCCATCTCACACACGCTCACCCCCTCCATCCCTACTACACAGTCTGGCAAAATCCAATTCGGATACATTTACGGAGTCGCAATGCTGGGCTGTGTATCAATCTATATGATTCTCAACCTAATGAGTGAAATGGGTATTGATGGATATCGAACTGCCAGTGTATTGGGTTACTGTTTATTACCAATGGTCTTGCTGAGTTCCGTGTCTGTGCTATTACGACTAGGGTATGTTGTTGGTAACGAGTATTGAAGACGATGACACCCTACCCCATGATATTTTTTTCGTTGTGGGCAAACAATTCCACCAAAAAAACGTTACGATGTTTGAAGGTACATACTCACGTAATACGTTCACACATACAGGGGCCTGATTGGACTGATACTAGCAATGATATCCGTAGTATGGTGTACATATTCAGCATCACTCATGTTTGTCACCGTTCTATCAATGACTGAACAAAGAATGCTCGTCGCATATCCAATCTTCTTGGTATATGCCATATTCGGTCTCCTCATCATCCTGTAAATAATATTATTCGCATCACATGTGTGGAACAAGAAGAAAGGCTTCCTTTGTATATAAAAGCTTTTGCTTTCTTTGTTATTTTAAAAAAGCCCATTCGCATTACAATAGACTCTAAAAGACAACATGATATTATTGCATGTCTTGTGCGTTGTCGTTTCCTTATAGTTACTTCAAAACACACGGTTATGATGATTTTGATTTGCCTCTCCCATCTCTCTCTGAAACTGCATCTTTGAGTTCATACGCAGGGAGGAACTCTCCAGGCACGAGTGGATTCGCTAATGCTGGGTTGGGTAGAGTGTTACCTATACCGCCCAATGATGTGTATCTAGAGGATGTGAAAGTGTGAGGTTAGCAAAGAGGACGTGTGTTGTCGACCCTACAGACATCTTCAAAAAGCGACAAGGATACTACAAGAACAAAAAAAATGAACCCAAACCAATTAGCTCACCCTCTATCATAGAGTGAACAATAATCCACCTCCAACAAGCGTAAATACATCCATATATCAGCATAATCCCAATCTAGTATGGGATGTACTCTCATAACACTGGGCCAGCCATTGTCGGTTGGATCAAACGGTATCAAGTTTTCTAACGTAAGATGGTTGACATTAGCACAAAGGCACGGTAGCGTCTGAAAATCACGAGTCGCGGATCCACCAGTATTACACTACGACAACGAACGAACTGCTGTACGCAAAAACTTACGGGCAAAGGGATCTGTTCTTCTAGTCCCAATAAGGATTGCCTGCACAGAAGATTCCACATCGAGGAACTTTTGTAGAGCTTCCTTCATGGGCTCGGCGATTCGATCCAAGTCTAAATTGTACCTGTGATAATGATGATGGCGTATTAGTTTGGATTACTAGTCATTAGTCTGAGGCGACAGGTAGCAAAAAATGTCACTATCAACATATGTCCCTTCACAAACTTACACTTGAGTACACTCATCTACAAAGTCATCCACTTCGGGGAATGGATCCACACAGGTTACATACAAGCACTTAATTGGTGGTGCCGTTATTGTTGTATCAGAGGTTCCGTTACCATCAGCAGCTAGTGTTCCATTGTCACTACTTCCATTAGTTGATCCATTCGTTATTTTAGAGGCAGCCCGATCCGTTAGGTACTGGTAGAGGACTGCATAGTATAAGTGAAGCATGACTGTGCAGTCCTTTCCACCGTTGAAACTCATGGAAAGAGCTGTAGTTCTGTATTTGTGTGTTATGGTGTGAGTGAGAGGTTGAAAGTGGAACTGTTTGTAGGGATTCTGTGAGTTTATGCCTTTGTAGCCAGTACAAGACTCTCTCTTTGCACTTGTTGCCAACTTGGGCTTGAATAGCCAACCCATTGTGTTTTCGCGAGTAAATGACGTTGTGTTGTCTATAGCCCAGCTCAACAGCCAGCACGTTCTGTATGTTACTGATAGTATGAGCTTACCCGTATCTATTAAGGGCATCCAGCATGATGTTGAATGCGTCTTCTACTTGTTTGGATATGGGCGAGTCCTTTCGAATTCGACACACTTCTTTGTGTACAGATTTGAGAGTCAGCTTCTTTTGCTTTTGGTGCTCTAAGTGGATAAAGACAGGATTAGCTCAAGCGTGTAGTAGCTTGACTGTTACGAGTGTCCTTGCCTTTGGTAGTCATGTTGGCCTTCTTCCAGTAGCACGCCACCAAATGAGTGTTCTGTTGAACGAAAGAAGTGATGTGGGGGTTGAGCCGACAAAAGAGTTGAGCTGTTTGACCGTGCAATTGCAAGTGAACTGAGTATTCTCGTACGAATCGCGATGTTGCTTGCAGCTACCCTTTTTGTTCTTTCCGTTGTCACCACCAGAAATTCATCGAGATGAGATCAAACTACAAGTAATGTGTATATTATCGACTACTAATGAATCTTTCAACACTAAATCACGTCTTTGTACGCGTTTGACCACCTGTCTGAGTCGCGAAACCTCGAAATTGGTGCCTTGCGTTCTAACACTCGAATCACACTCGACGCTGAGCTCCGGTTCTATTGGTCCTAGGTAGATATCTAGTTCGTAGTAGATCGGTAAGCTAAGTAGTCGTTTCCGTCTCTGATTCTACCTACAACGTAAGTTGTTGTCTGTAAACTGCGTATGTGTCGTGCTTGTTTGGATTGTAGAAGTTTTCACTTTAATGTTCTTTGCAAACCAACTAGACTCCCTCTGTATTTTCAATCTGCATTGATCTGTGTGTTCATTGAACTGACACACCTTCTTCTAGTCTAGTTAGTCTCCATCTTCAAAACACTCAACATCAGGGGGGTTGTTTGCGTCGTCAAACAGTTTGATCTAGATTCCCTCATCCGGCAAGTACAAAGTACGTTTTGAATTGCAGCCCATGCTCAAATTCGCTTAGCCTTAATTCTTATAGAACACTGGCCCGAAAATACACATTCAACAAGAATGTTGGCTCAAGATCAACCACGAGTGAGACTAAAAGATATTGTTGATAACCTCGTCACCGAAAATGGAATCGCTATATTCCCTGAAGCTGAATCTAGGCTACGCTCTCTCGCTGATTCAAATCCAGACACTATGATATCGCAAGAACAATTACTCAAACTTCTTCAACCAATCATGGAAGGCTCAGATCCTATAGGGGATGGTGGTAGGCAGGATGATATAGCTGATGATGATATACGAAATACCTCGTTACCGAATGGAATGAATGATACCAGTCCAACGTGGTCGCCTGTACAGGCATCATCTACAGGTGGTATACTGGGTGATAATAATGACGGGTATCATGAATGGTTGAACTCGCCTTCATCTCGCAGACAACAACAGTCGAGCTCGCCTAGACGGTCATCCTCGTCGTCATCCTTCTCGTCTATCCAGCCGTCACCTATAATACAGCGTCAATTATCTGTGCCAATACGTAACGATATATATTGGCAGGAAGCAGCACCAATTTATATACCATCTTCTTCTTCTCCTCCACCGTCCTCATCAATAATATCACCACTAAAAACACCACAATCAAATCGTAAACAATCACTACGAATTCCACCTCCTGCTACAAATTCGCCATTCTGGGGGAATCCATCATACCCAACAGACCAATACCAAAACGGAGACACACCATCAAAATTAGAACATCTCTCAAACACAATATCAGATCTAACTCGTCGGCTCCACGATACTGAAACCTTGCTCCAACGAGCACACACTGAACAGGACGAACGCGTACAGGAATACCATACACATATAGAATCGTTGACGCTAGAACTATCCAGCAAGAAACGGGAGTGCAGTGATTTGAAAAATAGCGAGAGGGGTTTGCAGTCACAGATTGACACATTGGAAGGTGTTATTGAGAAATTGAATATACAGGTTGTTGGATTGAAGAGTCAGGTTAGGGAGTTTGCGAATAGTATCAAAGGGCATGAGGAGGCTTTGAGGCATCGTAATGGTACGATCGATGAACTTGTGTGACATGGTTTTTGTCGATCTTGTAGTAACGACGAACTCTAACTTGTGTTCCTTCCTTTTTAGAAATAGAGGACAAATTACGAGAGATGCTTGATAAAAAGGAAGATGAAATATCTCAAGGGCGAGCATCAGTTGATGAAGCTGAACGTGAAATGATGAGGGTGTGTATTTAGTAAACTGATTCAATGAGTTCTTTTTTTGCATTATTTTTAAATCCTTTTCTTCTTCGAGACCTCATGCTCAATGTGAAGACTCACAGAAATTATCTGTCTTTAGGCTATCGACGAAATGAATGAAACAAGAGCAAACTTGGAATCGTTGCAAAGTGCTCTGTCTCGTCTAGAATATGATTTGGAGGGTGCACATCAGCTGAATTCTACACTGACAGATCGTATTGCTGATTTAGAGGGTTTGTTGAGTGATGCTGTTGTTAGTCAACCACTTCGAGTGAGTAGTCATAATGTTGTTTTTTTGCTCCTTACACTAAGACATTTCCAAATATCTTTCATTTGTAGACATTATCTACAGAGCTAGGAAATCATGATGTTCCCGTCAGAACCGTAGAATGTAGAGCTGCCTCAAGTCAGACGCATCTTGATTCGAATACTGTTTCGATTCAGACGGATGATGCTGAGAGCAAGGATACTAGAGGGACGGGGTCTAGCGATCATGACGTGGATGCCCGGTATAGGGATTTGCAGGATCGAGTAGCTAGACAACAAGTTGAATGTAAGTGAATACTCAATGTATCTTCCAAAGTTTTTTTGCCAAGAGTGCAGTCTCAACATCACCATTTTGTTTTAACTCTCTACCTCACATTTAGTGAAGCAGCTTGGTCAAGTTCGTGAAGCCTTACAAGTACTGGAATCTCAAAGGGTAAGAAAAATTGGGAATGCAAAACATCAATCCGTCATGATTTGCTACATGCTTTTTTGTCCGTTGCTTTTGTGCATTCAAATTCGTTTGGTTTGTAGGACTCGCTAAAAAAGCAGATAGAGGAAGTCGAAACTTCAGTCAAGGAGAACAGGCAAACAATTGATCGTCGTAAACATTATGACGCTGAATTGGAACGATGGATGACAACGTTACGACATGATGTTAAAGCGTTGCAAGGTACTTTGGGAGGATTTCGAGATGGTATGTATGTTTCTCCCTTCCCTCTGTCATTGGTGTTCGAGGCTTTTTTGTCGCTGTGTTGAACAAAGACGAAATACCAATCTCTTCTTTTTTCGCCACCTGTGTTAGACGTGGACTCTCACGCCCACTTCAAAGGACTCTTTCAAGAAGCTCTAGTAAAACTAGAGTCAGAACGTGAACACTATGTGTCCCTTGTGCATTCCTTATCGGACACTGCATCTAACATATCGACTGCTGCTGCCGCTGCTGTTACTGAAAGGCAGAAGCATCCACTGCTAGTCGTGACAAGAGAAGTGATGGCGCAGACTGACGAGATTGAGGAAAAGAATATTTTGCCAGAGGAGTTTGATAAGTGGTTCTCTGCTAATGCTGCTGTTGCTGGTGGTAATCATGTTGCTAGTAGTCCGAGTAGTATTGGTAGTCCTAGTGCTAGCACTCCTAGTAAGGGCGTTACTAGCCCTGGAGGAAGTATTTCGCCTGTGACTCTGACTGTAGCTAGTAGTCAGAATGGAGTTATTAAACCAGTTCGTGGTATGGGCTGCTAGCACTGTCGTTTTTTTGGACTGCTTCAGTTAAGCCAACTCTTTTCCCGTTCCTAGAAGTGTCATTCCATTCAGCAAGCTCAAACCGTGCTGAAGTCAAACCACACATACTGAATCCGCCTACATACAAGACCAACAACATGCTCTCATCACCCAAACAACAACAGCACTCCATAAGCTACACTAGTGTAATAGTAGCAGTACTAATCGCATGGATTTGTGGAATTGTCACTTCTTACATCCCTGGTATATTGAATGGTGAATTATATGGAGATGGACTGGGGTGGACGCTGGCTAATTTTGTTAGTTGGTTGGATGTGCAGTTGGCTGGTAGTGAGGCGAGGGTTGTGCCTACGTGACGAATAGAGAGTTGGTGGTAATTTGTATAGACTTATAGGATTATTTAAAGGGACATTGCACACGTTACACGTAGTTATTGCTCGTTTGTATTGAATTTATTAATCTGAATTGTTTGTACGTACGATTTTCAGGCGTATTGGCCGTGTTTCGTTTGGTTTGTTTGCATCACGACTACAGTCGAGCAATCGAAAAGTGGTGAGTTTTTGTTTTTCGCTACGACTGAGCGTAGCATCTCCAATACTTAAAGCCAGTATCGAAATCAGTTACTTATGCTGATGCGAATGGAAATCGAGTGCAGTAGTACTTGACAATTGTCCGTCCATCTTTCGAGGGGTAAAAAAAGTATATTCAGAAATCAGCAGGCATGTTGCTATCGACTTGTTCCTCCTCGTTACTATTCAATAATTCCAGACTGAATCCAAGTTCAAAGTCTTTACTTCTCCTCGTAGCTGTAGCATATCGAACCCATTCGGCTAGAGGAAAATGATTCGAGGATCATCAGCAAAGAGACGTTGTATTCACCTGATTCCTCCTCCTGGATCAATACGGCCACTCTCAGTATTCAGATTTATTAAATATTTCCGCCACGCTGTCATCCCTCTCATTCCTTCGTGGGTCTCAAACGAGCAGCTTCGTACACACCAAGTTTCGGTGTTTTGAATCTTCCAAACTTCAACGAGCTGCAGAGCAACAACCATGATGAATGGACCAACCGCTTGATTAAATTGAACACTATCGAATCCATTTAACGAAATCCATTCTTTCCTTCTTCCTCTTTCGTTTTTTCTAGTTGCGTCAATGAAATCTCTCAACTAACAATGTCTTCTTTTCCTCCAGCGAACAGTCAATGAGAACATGGGCGTTCGCAAAACAGACGTTGATGAAAAAATGTCCGCCGCTATCATGGCCCTCTGCATGATCGCCGTGGTATCTTGCTGCAACCAGATGCTCTACCAAAATATCCGAAAATGGCTACAGTTAGTTTCATTTTTGAGAAAGCGCGACGGTATTGATATTTCAGATAAAAAGAAGACAAGATCAGTAATTAATATAATATCCTCACTCTATATAGAGGCTCCGATTCCACGGGTATTACTGATGGTTTTCAACATTGACCAAAGATTCTCAGAGAGACGAAGACCAGATATGTAGCAAAAGCTCATGATTTGTTGATTCTTCGTTCCAGTTCCATACGTCCTTGCTCTATTTGGTGGGTCTTGGTGTCAGCGAACAGTTTGTTAGTCGTTGAAGGTAGAGTGACATTACCTTAATGTAATAGTACTACTAGCGTTATCAATCGAGCTACTGGCCATACCTGTAATCGTCCTCTTTTCCGTTACTCTGATTAAGCTAACCTTCCTCACCCTTGCTCTTCAGGGTTGTAACCGATGGATCTATACACGACAATACACCACATAGTACTCACATGGCCTGTTTACTGCTCCGCTTATTGGATTATATCTGATACTCCCTTTACTCGCTTCCGTTGGACTCGATCGAAGCAAAATGTGAAATGATGCCGCAGTAGAGGTCTACTCCTTTGATTATCTATGTAAAATTCCGTATGGATAGAAGATTCAAAGACGTTGTACACTTTCCAGACTCCTGAATCCAGCCACGTCGAGATCTCGAATGTCGGTTTCGTAAGAGCCGAATGATGACGATCTAATGATATTTCAACTTCCTACTTTAAGTTTTTGTCACATTCTTGGTCGTTCGTCTCTGGTATCTGGACTTTAACACCGAGGATTTCATCAAAGTTTGCCCACCACTTCTTTGAGAGAACGGGTTACTCGAACGAACCACTCAACCGGTTGGAAGCAACAAATTCCAAACACTCTCGTTCCTTTGTGTCTGTCGCATTACTACTATTGGTCGTATTTCTGATTTTAAAAGGGCTTCTAAGTGAAATGCCTCTGACGAAGGATTAACCCGGCCGTTTGAAGACTTTGAATATGGCGTTACATCCCGCTTTTCGGATTCAAGAGCCAGACAAGAGTTCGCGATTGGCATCAACCGGTATCAGGAGATTTCAAGGCATCGTAACGGTATGGGAATTGCCCTTTTGTTGTTGAGCGCTTCCAGAGGTAACGCTGACCTTTTCCTTATGTCATTTAGAAATGAAGGGCATCGTACCAGAAACGCCTGATAAAAACGACGTTGAAATATCTCAAGGTTGGGTTTCAGTCGATGTCGTTGAACGTGATATGATGAGAGTACGTACTAAACATCTCACACTCCTCACCGTTTTTTGGCGCTGTGTTGAAACAACTTCTTCCTACTATATGGATACTTTCTCATGACTTGCCCACGACGTGTTGATTACTGATACAACTCGCGATCTTTAGGCTACACAAGAAATGGAATAGACTTAGAATTATTACAAACAGCTTTATTATTACAAACAGCTTTATCTCGTCTAGAAGATGATGAAAGTCGAACATCAACAGAATTCGCCTTCAATGGATCGTGTTTCTGATTAAAGATGATGTGGAGTATTGCCGTGGTTAAGCAACGACTTCGAATGAATACCCAGTTAGGTAATGTGATCGTTTTGCCCTTTATTCTAAATTTAAACATCTTTGTTCATATACATTATCTGCAGAGCTAGAAATCACCATGACCTGGTTGGAACCTCAAGATCTAGAGCTGTGTTATCGAGTGAGACGCACGTAGATTCGAAATCCTCTTCGGAGTCCGACGGATGATTATGAGGGGTGAAGGTGGCCAGTGGGACGTGATTGGGAATTGGACGATTCTTCATGCAAACGCTGCATCTATTATATCGACTGCTGCCTCTGCCTTTGACCAGCAGCGGCAGAGTCATCTAGTAGGTGGTGATGAGAGAAAGTTTGGCGCAGACTGATGAGATTGAAGGAAAGAATATTTTTACAGAGGACATCTTTAAAAAGTGTTTCTCTAGGAACGCTGGTGTAAGTGGGGATGATATTGCTCATATTGCTAGTCCTAGTGCTACTACTCTCCTCTAACCCTTTATTAGTGCTAGTAATCGATTCACTTATTCACCTGCCAAGTCGTCCGTAGCTAGTGAACGGATTAATCAGCCATTTTCGTGGTCTCGTCAGTAAGTTTCAACATATTCTTTGCTAAAACTAAAACTCAATTTTACATTCTAGTAGTTTCAGTGCTCACGGCAATTCAAACTGCTTTGAAGTCACACTACACCATCCATACAGAATTCACCTATACACAAGACGAAAAGTGTATTCTGTCATGCTCTCATCACCTCATACCAACAACTCCTTATATGTTATGGTATAAGCAACTCTAGTGCAATGACAGAATGCTCCTCCTATGATGTGAAATCGTGACATAGATGATAATAAATGGTGTTTTAGGTGATAAATTGTTATAAAGTTGGACTTGAATTGGGCTAGCAAGGTTGGAAATTAGGTAGTGTGGCTCGGTTTCTGCCTACGTCAAGTGGCGGTAACGGCCAGCATAGTGTTGAACGAAAGCTGCGTGTTTTGTGGTGTGACATATTTCTATAACATTAAAATTATTAGATTTACTAGTTCCTTTGAGGTCATATGTTTACATTTGGTTTCGATAAAACCGTCCCAGTATTATGAGGCGGCAATAAAAGTGTCCCAGTACACGACCAACACACGGTCTCTCCACTGTCTCCTCTCCTTTTTCTAAGTTCTAATCTAATTTGTTGGGGTATCTAACGGTCTATGGATTTAGTATAGCCTTGAACTCACTCCTAATCTCCTCATCACCCACATACAAGACATCAACACACTCTTTAAACCTCTGTACAAAAGTGCTGTAAAACCTCCACGCTTTAGACACTACAACCACAAGTCTCGCGCATTCCAATAGACTCGTCTTCACCAATCCCGGATTCAGTTTCTGACATCCAGATAATGCAAGCATGCATTGGTGGAGTCCTAAAACCATATATTTATGCACTTGACATCCTGCCTCGTCATGCCTTGTTAAGGTTGAGAGTATTGATGCGATTGTTGCAAATGTTCGGTCAATGTGGAAGTCAAGATTGTATGCGACGTTGAATGGGTCTTGGAGTATACCTTGTGAATATGCTATTGCACTATATTGATAAAATAAAGAACTTTGGTGTTTTGCAAGCTTTCCACAAGGTTCACGATCCAAAAAAGGGAAACAAGTAATGGCAGAATGCTCTTCAGCTCCGAGACACAACTTACAAATTTTGACTTAACGCCAAATGAAAAGTTTGTACAAAGAATTCAACAAGACTGAGGCCTCTATCTGCTTCAACCTTTGTTGCTGACTTTAGTCGTAACTTTGCAGTTTCCAGATACCTATTGAATGAATGCGGGCGTGAGCGAGTGAACAAAAAATGCAGAAGGATGGCTCGAAAATGCACAAGTGTAAAGCTGCAGCACATTCTTGATTGAGTACTCACCCCATAATATCATTCTCAACCACACCCAAGTCAGTACTCAACCGTGCACGCTGTCCATTCAACACTTCCCACGTCAATCTCTCGCTAGGCCCCACAGCAATCTTCCCGGGCCTCTCAAGGCATATTCCAAGCGACCCGAAATACGTATTTCGAAATACCTCGATCCGTTCATATAATGGTGTCGCTCGAAAATACAGTATCAGAGAATCGTCTCCTAGAAACGGATCACTTGGAGAGATATCCGATTGTTGCGGCGGATGATTTTGGGGATTTTGATGGAGGACAAACGGGCATGTCAAGGACTCTGGATCTGCAATATGCCAATACATATCTGGGGCAGGTAGATACGTGGTGACATAGTCGAAAAAGATGTAACTGGGACGGTTTAGAAGTGTTGCGTATCCTATAAAAGATTTTGTTAACCATTGGAGTTCAAGGACAACCATAGCATTTCAGAAGAGGGCCATAGCATTTCAGAAGAAGACATCAGGCATTCACTTACTTCGCTCGAAAGCCGCAATTGACCAAAACAGCCTTCTTCGACTCTCGCGTTCCAACCACGTCTTTGGTCTCGGCAAAGGCAAAGGATACGGCTGGTAGCGAATATAGCTTGTATCGTGATAATCTGGATCTGTGTCTAACTCTAAAGACTGCGCTAGCCTCACTGCAGCAGTAACGTACATATATGACGAGAAAAATTCACTTTGCTCTATGTAAGAAAAAGTTGAGAAATTGGCTTCCATCAAACAAAATCCACTGATATTTGAAACATTTTGACACCTGAGAGAATGTAAGCCATAAGAAAAAGCCCACACAAGACATGTAGACTCAGATGATCACTGCTACCCATTTCACGCGATAGCGCGTCACGTCCCAGTTTTGCAACAGCATCAGCCAACTCCCATATTGGTACATCATCTTCGATTTTTATATTCAATCCATCACCAGCATTTTTACGGTCGAGATCAGGCACTAATGCCAAGACTTCGGGAGTTCTTGAGTATGGTGCTCCCAGACTTCCGACGAGTAGAATTAAATAGTCTGGTATTAGATCAGCTTGTATATCGTGTTGGAATGCCAATGGGTGTAAAAATGGCACTTTGTGGACATCGGAAGGGTGTGAGAAAAACGCAGTCACTAGTTCATGCAGTACGGCAGACGACAATATTGTTGGTGTATCAGGCTCGGGCTGATGTAACTGAGGTTGTCCTGGTTCTTGCTTTACCCCATTTTCTAGCGATTCGTATTTGCGTACAAATTGTAGCAACACCTGTTCCGTTTGGTCAACACGTTCTTCGAGGTCAAGAATATACCTAACAGCGCCAAGACGAGAAGAGCATAATTTTAGTATTTTTCCTAATATATTGACATCTTTCAAAGACGCGTTTACCTTGATCTTTCACTTTTATTCAGCGATGGTTGTGGATTCTCGGATGGGTATTCACAAGTTTTGCCTTTGAGAGCGCATCGGCTGCAAGGTCGCTCTCCTACAGCATAATTCGAAGAGATGAGGAAAGTCAGATACTACGGCAGCTTAAATCTAAACTCTAGCTCACCTGTGCAACGACTGCGTAGTGCTTTACACGCCAGGCAGGCTATATGTCGGGTTGACGTAACTGGCGTAAGTGGGTTCGCCAGTAGGTGCCGGATGTCACTGATGATGTTGTCTACCATGTCCCATGCCTCCTAACTTAAAACAAAGTGTTTTCTTTAGGGCAGGAAGATTGTCGGAAGTCGTTCTTCTCGAATTAATTGCAAACCACTAAAGGCTTTGGCGATGACACTCACTAGTGGGTGGAAAAAAATTTGCACGCCGGACATTTGGACATCTCGGCAGTATCTGTTGGTGTGTTTGTTTGTTTATGGGATGTACGAGGTCAGCCTCCAAACAAACGAAACCGTATTCGAATTTAGTCATATCTATGAGGTCAAGTTATGCTATTGGACGCTGAATTCGCGTGTACATCGATGCACTTCCTATTATACTTTTTTCAGTGAGTTCTTGAGGGAGTAGGGATCATCCTTGACGTTTTGATTTGCGCGTAGTACATGTAATTCCGATTGATAGCGCCGGCCGATTCTAGACTTGAATTTCGTCAGGTAAAACTATATTTCCTTCGTTCATACATATGCTTTTGAGTGGATACCAGTTCTCATCAAAAGACCTTTTCGATTGGTAATAGGCTTCGGCGCAACGGCAAAAGTATCCCGTTGAATCTGTCAGAACAAGTCAATCTCAGACTTGGAGGTCGGTCTCTATGCATACTTTCTCGATAGTGTTTTCCGCCTCATCGATTGGATTCGACCTCATGCCTCTTATGACATTGATATCACATGATTCTCATTGGTGCAGAAATACAACACACATATTTGTACTAGACCATATGATTGTTTGAGATCTTCAACGTACGAGTAACGAATAGCCGTCACAACACATGTACTAAGCCTATTAGCACTTACGTGCATTAGACGCTGTCTCGTCTCAAACAGCTTCAGGTTTCCAAACCGCCGCCTCTCATCAACAGACTTGAAGTTAAGTAGAGCACCAAAAGGAAATTAGCATTGCATTTGTGGCGAAGGCGAGACTGTATCTCTTATCACATCCGCTCTAATTGGCTGCATCAAACAACCAAATAGAGCTTGTCTTATTCAAAAGCAAAACGCTGACAGTTCTGGACTAGATGTGGTAGATCTCATGCGCTTAAGTTGGTGGGGCGACAGATGTCCACATGAATTCAATCTTTATACGTTCGCCATCATATCCCAGGTATAACATCTTGCGTCCACTCACTTAAACGTCGCAAAGACAGCAATAATGGCACTAGCTCGAGGAGCAACATCATCATTTAGCCCAACAGAGATTGAATTTCTTGCAGAAGATGAACCAATAACTATCGTTCCTTCTCAGAAACTGGCTCAACTGGATATGATTTCTGTAAGTGTGTTGAGTTTGGTTTCTTGTCTTGATTGTTGATTGCAGACTTTGGATGCAACGCGTTGAATCTTTAAATAATGAATTTTGGCAAGATCATTCGATCTATGTATGCCTGCAAACGAGAAGCCCATTCGCTTGCTTGCCGACATTGATCAACATCAACCAAAATATTGCACAAGCACTTTGAACCTTGGAATGCACACGAGTCAACACGCCGAATCGTGACTGTGTCGAACATTGTTGGAACTGTATATACAAGCCCGTCGCTCACTCCTGTATCCTTCAACAGGGAACATATGGACCATTCAGACCACCAATGAAAACCAAAGTTCCCTTATGGCTAGCTGTTACTCTGAAAAAGAAACAGAAATGTAACATCCAGCCTCCTGAATGGCTTGATGCTGGTAAATCGAATGGTCGTCAACTGGAAACTGATGATGCATTTACTTACATTGACCTTGGCAGATCGATTACAAGACTTGTCAAAACGAGAACGAGACGAAGGATCTTTCTCTGCGCTACCGTTTCATTTTATGGAAATCGCTCAATTGTTATTAGATTGGTTAGTGGTATTTAAGGTCACTCTGTGCACGAGCTATTTCTGATGTTTTTCGCCCTAGTGCAAGTGATGATATACCACGCGCTGAACTAGTCAAAACTCTACTCAAGGATTTACGTGAAATACGTCAATCGAAAGCGCATCAGGGTCTGAAACAACTTGGATATGATTACCTACAGGTAGTATTTGTAGAACATGCTCTGTTTTTTTTGGCATTGTTGACATGTATACACTCCCTTGGCGTATTTTAGATGGACAATCTAGGACTGATGGAAATCAATGAAATCAGGCCCTTCTTCACCAAAGTGTTCAATCAGTTACGAAGATTGAATGCTGGTGACAATGCCATGGAAGCTTGAGATAGAGGAGAGTGAGAGAGTATGTACATATTTGTTGAGGATATATAATTACAAAGAGTTGAAGGGGTGTAGACTATATAAATACAGGTTGTTGCATTCGACTTGGAGTGTGTTGATTGACTAGCAGGAGTCAGTCTTCATATAGTTTAGATATTGTAGAATGTTTTGAGAGCCGTGATCATTGCTAACGTCCAAAAGGTAGGTTAGCTTCAAGCCAACAAAATGGAACCACTCCAGTCGTTCATGTTTCATTGATGTACCTTGTCTTCCCAACATTCTTGATAGCAGAGGTAGCAAAATAGTACCAAGAGTCAACAATACAGTTGCTAGATCAGGTTCCTGTGGTTCTGCTCCATCGTCAGTGTCCAAATCAGATTCTGTCGTGTCATATTCCGAATCGAATTCTTCTTCATCAACCACAAGAGGACGGTTGCGAGCTGCTTGACGTCTTATACCTTCTAATAAGGCTGCCATTTTATAGTATATGTAAGAGGCCTGTTAGCTGAGCTGTTCTTGCTTTGAACTAGCTTGATGAACTAGACTAATTAGATTTTTTGTTTGTCGCAGAGTTGAAAGGACGTGAGAATGCAAGCTATACGGACACTTTCACGGCTATTTCATCACGCTAGTATCCTACACACGTCACGGCCTGTACCAACGAGCAATTTTGTTGGAATACGTGTCGCATCATATCCATACGAGCTATATGTGCATCCAACACTGAAATCAGCTAAAGGACCTGCCTTGTCCTTTCTCAATACTCCTGTGCACGGACGCGGACTGAATGAAATGGCTGTCATCGGATGGGTGCTAGATGAAAATCACGAGAAGCTGTCACCATCGAATGTTGAAATCAATCCCATATTTGAAGGTACGTGTTTGAACAAGAATTGGGATCGAGATCGTTTCAGAGTTGATGAATGGGTCGTCTTGCTCTTCATGCGTGTGACTTGGTTGTTTGACAGGAGAGACGCCATGGATACAGTAGCTCTGGTTGTTCTGAGCTCTCACCCTGCAACTTCTCGTCCATTTTTCCTCATTCTCTTTCTTCCACTAGAATTACTACACGATGTGCTTAAAGATCATGTGCACGAGTCAATAGCTGTGGTATATGGAGCAGCCAAACAAGTAGAAGGGTACTTGAACGTGAATGATTCCAGGGTATTTGTCACTTATGGCCGTGTCGCTGATCCAGAGGTAGATACTCTTTGGATTCTGCTTATCTTGCTTTTTTGGCTTACTCAAATGTGTTCGGTGTAGGACTTGCTGGGAGTAGTACGATTAGAAGGTGGCAAACCGATACCCAATTCCTATGAGAGATCTCCGACTCATCGTATGGTATCCTCGAATGGCCTGCTACAGCTGGAAGAAGACATGCATGCTTTTCTCTTGCAGAGACTGAAAAAAGTTGGGATATCATGAAAACGTGTGCTCTGCAAAATCATATACACATAGAAAAGCTCGTTGTTTTGACTCCAAATTACTAAATATATTGTTAACGTTAAACGCAAAATTATGCTGCTTATGCAATGTCCTCAAATATTAGATTCCCGGAATCGAGCGAATCACTTCTTCACATTGGCTGTTGACGTGGCAGACGCGTTTTCCCATGCTTCCTTGTAGATTTCGATAAAGCCATTGTATTCTAGTGAGCCTGTTTGGCTTAATGATGGCAAGATCTAAGATGAGAAACACCATGTGTGAGTTTGTGACGAGCGTTCGATTTCATTTCTCGTTGAAAGAAGGGTTGCGATGACGATGTTCTACCTGTGAGAGAATGTAAGCAGCATCATCGTTACTAAACCGTGATTTCCCGCCATAATGACACAAGATGGACATAAGTTGAGGGTATGTTATATGTCCAGGTTTACCTCCGAAATGGTGGTCGAATCTAAACAATGTGGAAAATTGAATTTTTTGAAATCACACCCGAAAAGGCAGTCGGAAACGTACAATTTGAAGGCCTTCCGTAGCTCATCTTCGCTAACAGATGTCTGTACCTCTCGCGACATGGCTGATACAAAGGCTGGAGAAATGATGGATGGAATGGGTGATTACTGTTAGTTAAAAATGGGTGACAAGGGTTTAAAGCCAATCTTGCGGTTGTATACTGTACATGGGAAATCGATTTCACCAGTCTTTTCCTTGTCGATTTCGTCTACCATGGCGTCTAGCTCTGCCTAACAGGAACGGTGTGGGATGATGCTATGTGAGCTTTGATAAATGAAGGAGGTTTGTTTTTTGGACGCAACAAACAAGATAACGATGAAGAAACCAGGTGGAAGGGGCTACATACAGCTGAAGCACGAATTCCGAGTGTTTTCATCAGAATTTGTAATTCATCCTTTGATATCGTTCCTCCACCATCCTACAAACGTGTCGAAAAGCGTCAGTACCCTTTTGCTGAAAATTGATGGCCAGATGATGCATCAAATAAATACCTGATCAACGAGCCTGAAAATTTCTCTCAATTCATCCACTTCCTTCTCATTCAAGCTACTCTTTAACACAGACGACAGCCTGAATTTTTCTTGGTTGACGGCAAGTCCACCTGTAGCCACACTAACACTTTTATCATCATTAATTGCAGACTGATTTCGTGATTTTAAGCCAGAAGACACGTCAAAATGGGATGAGCTAATGGGAAGCTCCTCCTCTTCGAAGGTGATTGTGAGTGCCGGCTTAATGATCATATTTGTCTCGTGAATTCAAATCCTTTAGACCAGATCATTTAAATAAAATTTGCTCCGCCCAAATAGTGAAATTTTGGCGGTTTGGTTCGCGATAGAATTTAATTCCTGTTTGTCTTCCGACACGAAATCCCTGTCAAAGTTGGTTTCCGTCGTGTGATTCGTGAGTTTGACTTTCCAGGCTGTTTGAGGGTATCGAAGCAACAGAGAGACGGCGCACGCTCTGATACATAAAAGCTGCTTGCCATATGGGTATGTATTTATAGTAGATCTTTCTTTGCTTGTTTGTGGAAAAGATAAAGGCCTGATTCCTTTTGAATTCTTCAATCTAGCCACGCTCTTTGTATCAAAGATTCCACCAAGTAAGCTCGCATTAAGATCTAAAAGTGCATCTATGTTCGTTCACTCACGTTTCCCATCCATAGATGTCATTGAAGCCGACATTCGAATGACATTTGACCCGTTCGCCAAAAGGGGAAGGCTTCGTAAATGCGAAATGAAACGAGGAGGAAAGGTAGGCTTTATACTCTTTGAATATGAATGCATCTGTATATGTCTCTAACTCCTTGACTCTTGCACATAGGTCAATTACGCTTTTATTGAGGTAATCGTACCACCAAATACTGCTGCATTCCAACCAACACCCGAAATCCGTCTCGTACCTAGTTTGCCAATGATGAAGACGCTGCTGCATGTATGACTGTTCACCGCAATCGTGCCCTCACTGTCTTGGGATCTCGAGTTGCTTGTGACTACACGAAAGTGAGATATACTGTTTCAAGTTTGGTTGAGAGTGTATCCGGATAGGTCGAAGGATAGGTCGAGGTGCTGTAAATAGAGTCTAAATATCAAATGTCTTTATAGCCGCGAGGATGCATTCCTCCTCGCCGTCACGGTGTGATGGAATGCTTCAACGTGAGATTCTGATCAATATGTGTTTTTTTTTCTCCTTCTCACACGATTTTTCCCCCATCGTGTTTTTTTAGTGTGGACAACCAGGGTATGTCCTCCACTCGCACAACCGAGTCATCGGCCTCAATTTCAAACTGACCACACGTACACCTATTTGTATTAGCCACAAAGGTCGTGCTTGTACTATACCCAGGGTTGAACGACACCAGTATGAACCTGTACCATCTTTTTTTTTTCCTTTTGCATCTCTAATAAAACTCTCACCAAAAGACAAGCTCCAATCATCCGAGATCCCTACTCGTACGAGATCCCGATCGACAACACACTCAAGTATCGAAAGGAGCACGAATTCGATGCTGATCCTATTGGTCGTCATAACTGGGAATGACGAAATGATGGCTTTTCGGCGTCATTTATCTTCATTCTATTGGTTTCTTTTGGGTTGGCAGGTTTTTGGCACATATCACACATAATTTCTAGTAGTAGTATCACACTATGTAAAACACCAAAATAATGTTATAAGCTTGTATAGATTAGTATAACTGTAGGTAGTAAAAATGAGAAGAATAATAAAAAAGTTTAGCAATTCAAGTAGAATGGTGTGATCTAAGAGTTGAAATCTTCTATTTATTTGAGGCATCCACTATACAACATCAGCCAACTGCTTCTCAATTTATCAAGCACACAGCAACGTCCAAAGTATCAATCTGTGGTGTATTCATTCTGTCTAGCAATTTAGGGGTTTATGTTGCTACAAACCGTTGCTGACGCGGCTTACGAGCCGCCTTGGTTTGGACAAGGATGTCTTCAGCTTTGGTTCACTATGAAAAGCTAAATTAGCAAAAAAACAACCAAGAAAGGAATCTTTCAGTACAGGCATATTTCCAAGAACGACATATAGGGATACATACCTAAGTGGTTTGTATGAGAGATTTCATTTTGTGAATTTGTTCCATCGACACCCACTTCGTTTTGAAAAGTTACCCGTTGGCTTCATGTAGACTGGATAATATCTACACTACATAACGTTGCAATGTAAGTGGGGCGGTATTTCAAGGCTCAAGGCAAAACAAATGTGAGTCTGCTACGCCATAAAGTAAGAATGTCGACACGCCAGCAAAAAATCCACTTACCCTCGACATCCAGTAGCGGCATCGTCTCACTATTTCTTTACATATTTCAAGTCCAGAAGAACCAAGAAATGGATTAACAGAAGACAGCTGGTGTGTCCAGAAAGGCGCAGAGATCATTGCGAGTCATATGTGATGTGTTGTCAAACACTCCATGCATTGTCTGATCCATTCTTTTGCGGACCTCAGGGGAAGGGGGCATGTTGCAAATGGAAATATGATGAATGGGTCGTATGTAAACAGATTAAGATGAGGAACCCACGGTGCCACCAATATTGAGGAACCCGGTATACTGACTTTTGATCGTCCTAGTCAAAATGGAATGAATAAATGATTCACCAGACCCATTCACTCACTTTCAAAAATGATTGCTTTCTTGGGGAATTTCTATGCTTGCGTCTGTTCAACAGCACTAAAGTTCTTGCAAATGCATACCACTCACACACAACACATTCAAAAAGTTGAAGAGCATATATAAGGCGACGGAAAACGACCAAAACCACACAGCATATCCAACCCATCTTCCCTTCCAAATCTTCCAATTTCAAAAAATACGGGTTTTATTTGCTCTCAGAAACCAACAGTTTTTGCTTTACAACACTATAACCAACTTTGTTTTACGATCGTTTAGCACCTTTAGCAGCTTTTGTTGGTGCAGGTGTAGCAGCAGCAGGAGCTGGAGCTTCGGCAGCGACTTCAGCAGGTGCAGCTTCTTCAACACCCTCCTTCTTTGCGGCGACACGTTGTTGACGACGTTCACGGGCAGCCTTGGTTCGGGCACGGATGGCTTCAGCTTGGTCACTAAGAAGAAGAAGGGGAGTCAGCGGAAAAGAAGAGGAATAATTATAGCATTATGGTTTCAAGATCTATATGACGAGAGACGTACGCCAAAGTCTTTGTACGGGCAGCTTCAGCCTTAGCCTTGTGAATGTGTTCCATCAATACACGCTTGTTCTTGAAGACGTTACCCTTTGCCTTCATGTAGAGCGAGTGGTATCTACATAAGATTGCAAATGTGAGCACAGAGACCATGCAAGATACGGGCGCGAAGGACCGAATTTATGAGACTTGTCAATGCCGACAGATACGACAAACAGACTCAGCGACGTCGACGCAATCACAAACTACATATGGCACATCACTTACAGATGCTTATCAATCTTCTTTTGCTCACGGTACTTGCGCAAAAGACGACGTAATACGCGCATCCTTCTCATCCATAAGACAGCGGTAGGCATACGAGCATCGGCAGTACCACGTCGTTTACCAGTACCCATGTGACGACCCAGACTCTTTGCGGCGGCCTTTTCACGGACACGGAATCGAGAGTGGACTGTCTGTGGCTTTCGGATAATCAGACCATCTTTGGCGAGTTTGCGGATGTTTTGGCCTGTGATGAGGGTTTGGATGGTGGTGATGGATTTGTTGGTGGTGGTGAGGAAGGATGTTATAAGATGTCAGAGTAGGATTGAACATGAAGGATGATCAAGTTGGTTGGATGGATGATTGATATGGTAGGTATATGGTTAATATATGGTCAGTCACCAGTCATAAGCCAACAAACACAATCCAATCAACAACCCATAACTTACGAGAGTTTGCATTTGAGATTTCGTTGGCCTCATTTGGGTCCAACCAGATCTTGCGTTCACCGCACTTGAGGACAGCAGCGGCTAATCGCTTTTGTGTCGTTAGATTTACCATCTAGTGAATAAGATTGAAACCGACGTCTGGTTAATATCAGATTGAACGACAGACAGTTGAAAATCTTGTATCAAGTTGAGTTCAATCGTGGAGGTCAAAGACAGTTGATGTCTCTTCCGCGATTCGTATATGGTTGATGCCATTTTGGCAACATTCGAGTTTCTTTCCACCCGTCTTGTCCAATCCAAAATAGTCGATGCAATAATATGGAGCTAAATATAACGACACTGCACGTCCTCCACAGTCAGGTATCTTAGGGTGGTGGGTCTCTTCTGTTGCTTTTTTCTCTCCAAAAGTTGGTTGAAGCTTTAACGAGCATCCTTTTCAACGAGTTCCATAGCACCATATATACAGCAAGGCACGAATGCACCTATGACTCAACAAGCAAGAATGGACTCACCTTTGTTTGCTCTCTGCTAGCTTGTATATGCTCTTGGGCCACGAACTTGTTGAAAAGACAAAAACGAATGTATGTGGCTTGTACGAGCTCACTCTAGTTTCGAAACTTGACAATTCTGACCAAAGGAACGTGTTTAAGCGTGAAATACTCCGTGACTTAGTCAGTAAATACTCATACTGACAAGAATTGCCAGTTCGACGCGGTTTATCTGTCTTCCACCACCAAATCTCGAAACTGCCAACTTTCGATAGCATTTCACGACAAGAGCAACCAAATATGAACACTGTAGCTGTAAGCGTTTCTTTACGCGTCATCTCTCAACGTGATTAGCTAACTCTTCGTCCCCTTGCTAGTCTACGATATATGGCTGGCAAGTCTTCATCACAAAATTTCACATTTCAAACATCATGAGCTGACAAGTCTCACTACAAAATCTAACATTTCAACCGTCATGTGACTGATATTTCGTATATATAGGGCGGCATTCACCTTTGTAGGCTTCGGGGCCTTGTATTTCGCTCGCAAGGGTGAGTCATTGATCTTGCTTTATTGAGAAACATATTAGTTGGTAGTGTGAATGCTCGTCTACTAATTGTATTCAAATCCTTGATAGAAATCAAAGAAAGGAGGAGGGTACACATGCAAAAAGAAGGTACTGATCACATTCTGCATGAGAAGCTGACGTGTAAGTTGTCAATTATAAGCTACAAACGGTTCCAACCAGCTAACCATATTCTTGTGTGTTTATAGGGCAGGAAAAGATTGCTCGTATGGATGGAAAGGCTCCTGCTAGTGCTTCGACGAATAGGTCGACAGACTCAACAACGAAAACAAGCTGATGCATGATGCCTTGCTCATCGTACCGGGTTGCATACACGATTTTACTTTGCTTAAACTAATATATCTATCATTTCATGTATATACTACAAAAGATCGCTGTTTTTCTCGAGGCTTTTTATGTTTTTATGTTTTGGGGGAGGATGCAAGCAGACCAAGGAGTTTCCAAGGTTCCTATTCTACAATGTAGCTCATGCATGGATGTATACGAAGCCTCTCTGTTCTTTATGATACGTAATGGCGAATCAACCCATCCAAACATCGCGGTTTTAATGTCCACCCCTTCCCTTCTTCTCCTCCTTCTTCTTATACGAGAATGGCTTCCTAGTAATACTAAACTCTCCCAGCTTATGATTCACCATCTGTGCCGTCACCGTGACGGGTTTATAGTCCTTGCCATTATGCACCAGAAACTTGCGACCTACAAACATCGGGATTATCGTGCTTGCTCGAGACTGCGTACGTGTAGCGACATCCTGCTTCCATGGCAGTAGTAGCTCGGCTGCTACAAAGGGCGGCTTCCATTTGGAACGTGTCATGTTACAGATGTGTTGGGTATAATTTGACAGCAAGAAAAACACATACGATCATAACGAGGATGAGTGCCCCACAACCAAAGATTGCACCGTCAATGCTATCGTGCGATTTCGCATGTATGGCTGATGAGGCACGTAGAATGACGGATGCTGGGGCTGATTATCTGCATATGGATATTATGGACGGGTATTGTAGTGACCGATGAAGCTTGCTTGGAATTGTATAGATTACTGACTGTACTGCTGTAATTTAGACATTTCGTGCCAAATATTACCATGGGAGCTCCCATTATTGGAGCTTTGAGCAAGCACAACAAAGTCTTTATGGGTAACATTTAAGTTTTGAAAGCTTGATGTGGTGATGTGCTTTTGAACTAATCAGAGGCCTTTTTATACATATTATAGATTGTCATATGATGGTATCAGAGCCAGAAAAGGTCAGTTCGAGCTTGGCTCTCGTTGCTTATACCCACGGATCGAACTGTTGAGAAACCATGTCGGATACTGATGTGCTGCGTAACTTTGTTTTGCTGATTCGAAATTCTTTCATCGGATTTGAACACCACCATCATTATCCTATCTTCACAACAACAAACTCCCTTTGCTAGTGGGTGAACGATTTCGCAAAAGCTGGTGCTGCCATGTACTGTTTCCATATCGAAGCTACCAGTACGTCAATTTACAATCATGTGCTCTTTGATCATCCTGTTACCAAATTCTTTGGTTTTTTTGGCTGACATTGATCCTCAACCGTCAACTAGACAACCCATCAGACCTCATCGACAAGATCCACGCTGCAGGAATGAAGGCTGGCTGTGGCATCAAACCAAAAACTGACGTATCGGTTGTTTTCCCTCTTGCTGATAAGCTGGATCAGGTTCTTATTATGACTGTTGGTCAGTAACTCCACTTCTAGTGTGTTTCTTTGCCAGACCTCACACATCACATATAGAACCTGGTTTCGGAGGCCAATCATTCATGGAAAACTGCCTGGAAAAAGTTCGTATATTACGTGCCAAGTACCCACACCTGGATATTGAAGTCGATGGTGGTGTAGCTGCTGGTAATATCGACAAGTGTACTGCTGCTGGTGCTAATGTCATTGTTGCCGGCACGGCTATTTTCTCGGCTGCATCGCCAAGTGAAACTATATCTAATTTCAGGGAGTCTGTTTTGAAGAATGTTACATCAAAGGCAATGAGTTCGATATAGAGAACATGTATTTATATGAACAAGAGAATGGACACTTATGAATTATTGGAAGGCTACAAATGTTTTCTTTGCTTCTGCTTGACCACCTGATGCGAATCCTGTACCCTCGACAAACAGTTCTATGAGATCCTTGTCTCGACACTTGACATCACACACATAGCACTTTCCAGTCTTTTTGATAAACATGTTTGCGCATTGCCCACACACAACATGTCCACATCCTTTTGGAACTAAATTTGAATTTCATGTTAGGAATGAATAGTATCCTGCAAAAAAAAAACCACAAAGCAGAGCACGGCATTGAATTGTATCATTCCAATTACTAGCAACACTTACAAGTCATCTTTGTCCCATTCTTAAAACTCTTGAGACATGCCGGACATGCATACTCTGATTTGGAATCAGGTTCCGTTGAAGCTCCAGGTGCTGATTTCGCAGTTGTGAATTTGATTGCAATCAGTTTCTTGATACTAGTGCATAGAAAAGTGTGAGATTGAGAGACGCAAAAAAAGGTCATTGTTCCTACGAACTCACTGTATCGGATGTGATTTTTCGACAGCTGTACAAACAGTCTCAAGTTTACTTGTATCAATTGTGGTTGCTTTGGCTTGTGGTGTTAGTGAAGGCTAAAAACAAGACAATAAGCAAGAGGATGCTATTAAGCTCTGACTTTGTTTTGAAGCACTCACGATCCAGAAACTTGGAAGCTTTCCCTTTGATGACTATCGGTGAAAGGTGAGGTTAGATGACACGAATATGTGCATTCAAGCTGAGAAAGATCCATTTTTTTGCACATACAGAATCGGATGATTTAGAATCCGTTGGTAAGAACTGCGTCTCTGTACTCTCAAACTTTTGTAGGTCTGCAGTTTGTTGGGCTTCTGCCTTCTTGTCTTCTTCATTCTATGAACAGAGCAAAACCCCGTCGGTTCCAGGCGCCTCATCGTCCAAACAGACCAAGTGAAAATGTCAACCACGTACAAGCTTCTCCTTTTTTTGGAATTGAGCAGTAGCAGATAATCTGGCAATTTCCTTCTTCTGGGAGAGGATGTTTTCGTACATGCACTCCTAGGTAACAGATCGTGAATAGACGGGCCAGTAGTTCGTTCAAGTAGACATGCTAATCTTACTTTACAAGCGAGATGTCCCTCCGGACTTAAAAATGATCAAGATGTTAGTTTTGAGGCAGATGTTGAATTAGGTTTTATGATCTTTACCAGCTAACAGGATCTCTTGCTCTGGCCAGACACAGAAAACAGCAATCGTAAGGCCGTAGTGAGTCTTTTCCCACACGCTCCTAGTTTATTGAGTGAGTATCTCTGCCCTCTGACAACAAATGTTACTGACAGGCTTGCCTTGATGGTCCCATATTTCAACATTTGCCGTTCAGCATATGTGAAAGAACTAGCATTTGTATTGTTCTTTGAGTGTCTACTCATCGTTAGATATGCGTTAGATAATGCAGTCTATGCTCTGAAGTTTTGTGTTTTGTTTTTTTTTTTTTTTTTCGAGCGAAGACTATATATTACGAAATGTGTTTTACAATATTTTTTACATTCTGGGCCTAAGGCGCCCTAGAAT